>NC_036854.1:49661923-49847309 GCF_002910315.2 Salvelinus sp. IW2-2015 | reverse complement strand
CCTCATCAATCTACACACAATACCCCATAATGACAAAGTGAAAAAAGGTGAAAAAAACGAGTGAAAAAAACTAACCAGAAATACCTTATTTACGTAAGTATTCAGACCCTTTGCTATGAGACTCGAAATTGAGCTCAGGTACATCCTGTTTCCATTAATCATCCTTGAGATGTTTCTACAACTTGATTGGACATGATTCGGAAAGGCACCAGCGTTCTATATAAGGTCTCACAATTGACAGTGCATGTCAGAGCACAGGATTGTGTCGAGGCGCAGATCTAGGGAAAAGAAACCTGGCACCATCCCTACAGGCATCTAAAGGACTCTCAGACCATGAGAAACAAGATTCTCTGGTCTGACGGAACCAAGATTGAACTCTCTGGCCTGAATGCCAAGCTTCACGTMTGGAGGAARCCTGGCACCATCCCTATGGTGAAACATGGTGGTGGCAGCATCATGCTATGGGGATGTTTTTCAGCGGCAGGSACYGCGACACTAGTCAGAATTGAGTGGAAGATGAACGGAGCAAAGTGCAGAGAGATCCTTGATGAAAACCTGCTCCAGAGCGCTCAAGACCTCAGAATGGGACAAAGGTTCACCTTCCAACAGGACAACGAACCTAAGCACACTGCCAAGACAACACAAGAGTGGCTTAGAGAAAAGTCTCTGAATGTCCTTGAGTGGCCCAGCCAGAGCCCGGACTTGAACCCGATCGAACATCTCTGGAGAGACCTGAATATAGCTGTGCAGCGACGCTCCCCATCCGTCCTGACAGAGCTTGAGAGGATCTGCAGAGAAGAATGGAATAAACTCCCCAAATACAGCTGTGCCAAGCTTGTAGCTTCATACCCAAGAAGACTTGAGGCTGTAACGATGCCAAAGGTGCTTCAAGTAAGTACTGAATAAAGTGTCTGTATACTTATGTAAACGTAATAAAGTTTTTTGTTATGTACATTTGTTCAACAAAAACAAAGTGTTGTTTTTTTGCTTTGTCATTATGGGATATTGTGTGTAGATGGATGAGGGGGAAAAAACAATTTAATCAATTTTAGAATAAGGCTGTAACATAACAAAATGTGGAAAAGGTCAAGGGGTCTGAATACTTTCCGAATGCACTGTATATAACATTCTATTGACTGCAAGATTTTTNTATTGTGTGTAGATGGATGAGGGGGAAAAAACAATTTAATCAATTTTAGAATAAGGCTGTAACATAACAAAATGTGGAAAAGGTCAAGGGGTCTGAATACTTTCCGAATGCACTGTATATAACATTCTATTGACTGCAAGATTTTTGTATAATAATTTAAATAGAACAATTCTAAGTTTTGAATGCGGTGTCGTTGATAAACCATGCGCCATGGAATCGGTGCATCCAAAATCTCTTCCCAATTATTTTGCAATCTATATGGCACAGCTGTCCATTTTTTGGTCCTTAAATTAAACTGGTATACTTTTTAATTTATCACAATTTTTTTCTTTAACCAATTTTGGTCTTTAATGCAGGGCCGACAGACAAGTTCCTTACTTTTTCCCCCTTCCACTTGCCTCTTCCATTTTCAAATCCAATCAAATGTTATTTGTCACATGCGCAGAATACAACACGTGTAGACCTTACTGTGAAATGCTTACTTACAAGCCCTTAACAAACAATGCAGTTTTAAGAAAAATRAGAGTTAAGAAAAATATTTACTTAATAAACCAAAGTAGAAAATAAACGAGCATCAATAAAATAATGAGGCTATATACAGAGGGTACCTGTCCCGAGTCAATGTGCGGGGGTACAGGTTAGTCGAGGTAATTGAGGAAATTAGCTTGATCACACAGTCATCCGGAACAGCTGGTGCTCTCATGCATTCTTCAGTGTTGCTTGCCTCGAAGCGCACATAGAAGTCATTTAGCTCATCTGGTAGGCTTGTGTCACTGGGCAGCTCGCGCCTGGGCTTCCCTTTATAGTCTGTAATAGTTTGCAAGCCCTGCCACATCTGACGAGCGTCGGACCCAGTGTAGTAAGATTCAATCTTAGTCCTTTATTTACGCTTTGCCTGTTTGATGGTTCGTCTGAGGGCATAGCGGGATTTCTTATAAGCGTCCGGGTTAGAGTCCCGCTCCTTGAAAGCGGCAGCTCTACCCTTAAGCTCAGAGCAGATGTTGCCTGTAAATCATGGCTTCTGGTTGGGGTATGTACGTAGGGTCACTGTCGGGACAACGTCATCGATGTACTTATTGATGAAGCCGGTGACTGATGTGGTATACTTCTCTATGCCATCGAATGAGTCCCGGAACATTTTCCAGTCTGTGGCAGCAAAACAGCTCTGTAGTTTAGCATCTGTGGTAATGCTGCAATTAGTTGGTTGTAATTTTGGGAAGAGCAGACATTTACATATATTTTTGTTAGCTGCATGTGTGACATAACTCCACCAGTCCTATTTATGATATCATTTACAAAGACTATACTTTTTTTAAATATTTTTTTTCTAGTATTTTTTTATCAATTAGTATATTTGAGTTTAACCATAATATTTGTTGTATTATTTGTTCTGCATTTTCTGGTAGGTTAAACTTAAATTACAACCAAATTTATATCGCTTTTTAAAAAAATAGCAATATTTTTCCTTTCAGCAGGACAATAACCTAAAACACAAGGCCAAATCTTCACTGGAGTTGCTTACCAAGAAGACAGTGAATGCTCCTGAGTGGACGAGTTATAGTTTTGACTTAAATCTACTTGAAAATCTATGGCAAGACCTGAAGACGGTTGTCTAGCAATGATCAACAACCAATTTGACAGAGCTTGAATAATTTTTTAAAGAATAATTGGCAAATGTTGCACAATCCAGGTGTGGAAAGCTCTTAGAGACTTTTCCAGAAAGACTCATTTGTAATCATTGCCAAATTATTGAGTCAAGGATGTGAATACCTCTGTAAATGAAATATTTCTGTATTTCATTTTCAATACATTTGTAAAAAAAAAAATCCCCAAAAACATGTTTTCACTTTGTCATTATGGAGTATTGTGTGTAGACGGTTGAAAAAACAAATACTAAATATCACATTTCTATTCAAGCTGTAACACAATAAAATGTGGACTAAGTCAAGGGGTATGAATACTTTCTGAAGGCACTGTATGTGATAGTAGTTCCCTAACAGTTAAATGTMCATAGGGAACAGACTTGCAGGAAGTCTTTAATGGTTGAGTGTTTAGTCAGAGATCCTAATGATTCGTTCTAAGTATTATCTTAAGAAACTTGAAAAGGATTAGAGTAATTAAAGGCTAAGAAACACTCCTAATCAAACTTATTTTATCAAATGTAAATAATAATTGTAATCATATTGATTAAAGATGCGTACACTATTTTAGCTGAACAGCGTACCACTTTAATTCTGTTACATCCCTTCCAAGAAAACACGTGAAATGTGTAGTTTCACATGTCAAACTCAGCTGATTCTTTGACATATGAAGATAAAAGAGACCCGTGTCAGGTCAGTTGTTCACATGTGAAACCATGTGTTCACATGTATTACATTTAGAGTTCACATGTTAACACCGCCTTTTCACATGTGAGGAGAATAACATMTTTTTTGTCGTTCCAAGATGGCTTAGCAGTTCAGACGTCATTTTTGTCCTCGTACTGTCTTGTCCTGTATATATATATATTTACACCTTCTTCGCATATCTTTTATATATTTTATTATCCAAGAACTCAACTACAAAAGCTTTCCTGCAAAAGCTTTCCTGCAACCCGCCTCACCAATTACAAAAAAACAATATATTTACCTCAAATCTGAAAATCCACAGTGGAAGCTAGCCAGGGCTAATCAGAAGCTAGCCAGAAAGCTAACCAGAAGCTAGCCGAAAGCTAATCTGAAGCTGCCCAGAAGTTAGCCGGTTTGCTGGCTAGCGTTGGTGTTTCAGCTGCCCACGTTTTGTGGTCATCAGCTATTCCTTTAGCTCGATAATCTACCGGCACTTTTGTGCAACGCGACTCGGACCGGAAGCATACCGGGCCTTTTTTATTTTTTATTTTTTATTTTTCTCTCAGTTTCCCCGGATTTCAGCCGCAGACTCTGGACATTTGCACCTTGATTTCGCAGCTAGCTAGCTGCAAACGTGTGACTATTGGCTTACGTCGATCCCGGAGCAAAACTTAAATTATTCCGGAGCTAGCCAGCTGAGGAGTTCCATCAGCCATTCCTGGGCTACAGTCACCTATCCGGACCCGTTTGTTTTTTTTATTTTTATTTTTTATTATTATTATTTATTTTGTTATTTTTTTTTTATTTTTTTTCTTTTTATTATTATTATTATTATTATTTTTTGCTGAAGATACGGAGCCCCACCGTGCCTTCACGACTGACTGCCGACGTTATCTGCCCGAGGGAGTTATCCAACTGGCACCTCCGTCGCGACGTTACCTGAACGACGCTCATCTGGGGCCCGCTAATCGTTAGCTGTCTTATCGGCTGCTATCTGAATAAGTATATCGGACAATTTTTTTTCTTGGGTCACTATATCTATTTTGCCAATTGGATTGATCCCCTCTACCACACGGACCCACTAATCTACCGACGGAATCGCACGAGGTGTCTAAAAATAGACCCTCCATCCTACTGCTATCTTGCTACCGATAGCCATCTACCCGGCCAGCTGTCTGGATCGCCGTGACCCCAACCAATCTCTACTCAACTGGACCCTTATTTGATCACTCGTTAAGCATGCCTCTCCTTAATGTAAATATGCCTTGTCCATTGCTGTTCTGGTTAGTGTTTATTGGCTTGTTTCACTGTAGGGCCTCTTAGCCCTGCTCACTATACCATATCCAACCTTTCAGTTTCCACACCCCACATATGCGATGACATCACCTGGTTTCAATGATGTTTCTAGAGACAATATCTCTCTCATCATCACTCAATACCAAGGTTTACCTCCACTGTATTCACCATCCTACCATACCTTTGTCTGTACATTATTCCTTGAAGCTATTTTATCGCCCCCAGAAACGTCCTTTCACTCTCTGTTTCTAGACGTTCTAGACGACCAATTCTCATAGCTTTTAGCCGTACCCTTATCCTACTCCTCCTCTGTCCTCTGGTGATGTAGAGGTGATCCAGGCCCTGCAGTACCTAGCTCCACTCCTATTCCCCAGGCGCTCTCTTTTGATGACTTCTGTAACCGTATAGCCTGTTAGCCTTGGTTTCATGCATGTTAACATTAGAAGCCTCCTCCCTAAGTTTGTTTTTGTTCACTGCTTTAGCACACTCTGCCAACCCGGATGTTTTACCGTGTCTGAATCCTGGCTTAGAAGAACCACCAAAAAATTCTGACATTTTCATCCCAACTACAGATTTTCAGACAAGATAGAACGGCCAAAGGGGCGGTGTTGCAATCTACTGCAAAGATTGCCTGCAGAGTTCTGTTTTACTATCCAGGTCTGTTCCAAAACATTTGAACTTATACTTTTAAAAATCCACCTCTCTAAAAACAAGTCTCCTCACCGTTGCCGCCTGCTATAGACCACCCTCTGCCCCAGCTGTGCTCTGGACACCATATGTGAACTGATTGCCCCCATTATCTTCAGAGCTCGTGCTGCTAGGCGACCTAAATTTGAACATGCTTAACACCCCAGCCATCCTACAATCTAAGCTTGATGCCCTCAATCTCACACAAATTATCAATGAACCTACCAGGTACCACCCAATTCCGTAAACCCTCATAGATATCATCGTAACCAACTTGCCCTCCAAATACACCTCTGACGTTTTCAACCAAGAACTCAACGATCACTGCCTCATTGCCTGCATCCGTAATGGGTCAGCGGTCAAACGACCTCCACTCATCACTGTCAAACGCTCCCTGAAACACTCAGCGAGCAGGCCTTTCTAATCGACCTGGCCGAGGTATCCTGGAAGGATATTGATCTCATCTCGTCAGTAGAGGATGCCTGGATATTTTTTTTTAAATGCCTTCCTCACCATCTTGAATAAGCATGCCCCATTCAAAAATTTAGAACCAGGAAAGATATAGCCCTTGGTTCTCTCCTGACCTGACTGCCCTTAACCAACAGAAAACATCCTATGGCGTTCTGCATTAGCATCGAACAGCCCCCGTGATATGCAACTTTTCAGGGAAGCTAGAAACAAGTACACAGGCAGTTAGAAAAGCCAAGGCTAGCTTTTTCAAGCAGAAATTTGCTTCCTGCAACACAAATTCAAAAAGTTCTGGGACACTGTAAAGTCCATGGAGAATAGTAAAACACCTCCTCCCAGCTTCCAACTGCACTGAAGATAGGAACACTGTCACCAACCGACAAATCCACTATAATTGAGAATTTCAATAGCATTTTTCTACGGCTGGCCATGCTTTCCACCTGGCTACCCCCTACCCCGGTCAACAGACTGCCTCCCCTCTGCTACTCGCCCAAGCCTTCCCCATTTCTCTTCTCCAATACAGTCAGCTGATGTTCTGAAAGAGCTGCAAATCTGGACCCTTACAAATCAGCCGGGCTAGATAATCTGCGCCTTTCTTTCTAAAAACTATCTGCTGAAATTGTTGCCACCCCTATTACTAACCTTTTCAACCTCTTCTTTCGTGTCGTCTGAGATTCCCAAAGATTGGAAGCAGCTGCGGTTATCCCCCTCTTCAAAGGGGGGCAACTCTTGACCCTAACAGCTACAGATATATCTATCCTACCCTGCCTTTCTAGGTCTTCGAAAGCCAAGTCACAAACAGATTACCGACCATTTCGAATCCCACATACCTTCTCCGCTATGCAATCTGGTTTCAGAGCTGGTCATGGATGCACCTCAGCCACGGCTCAAGGTCATAAACGATATCTTAACCGCCATCGATAGGAACAATACTGTGCAGCCGTATTCCATTGACCTGGCAAGCTTTTGACTCTGTCAATCACCACATCCTCATCGGCAGACTTGACAGCCTTGGTTTCTCTAATGATTGCCTCGCCTGGTTCACCAACTACTTCTCTGATCGAGTTCAGTGTGTCAAATCGAGGGTCTGTTGTCCGGGCCTCTGGCAGTCTCTATGGGGGTGCCACAGGGTTCAATTCTTGGACCGACTCTCTTCTCTGTATACATCAATGATGTCGCTCTTGCTGCTGGGATTCTCTGATCCACTCTACGCAGACGACACTATTCTGTATACTTCTGGCCCTTCTTTTGACACTGGGTTAACAACCCTCCAGGCGAGCTTCAATGCCATACAACTCTCCTTCCGTGGCCTCCAATTGCTCTTAATACAAGTAAACTAAATGCATGCTCTTCAACCGATCGCTGCCTGCACCTGCCCGCCTGTCCAACATCACTACTCTGGACGGCTCTGACTTAGAATATGTGGACAACTACAAATACCTAGGTGTCTGGTTAGACTGTAACTCTCCTTCCAGACTCACATCAAACATCTCCAATCCAGTTAAATCTAGAATTGGCTTCCTATTCCGCAACAAAGCATCCTTCACTCATGCTGCCAAACATACCCTTGTAAACTGACCATCCTACCAATCCTCGACTTCGGTGATGTCATTTACAAAATAGCCTCCAAAACCCTACTCAATAAATTGGATGCAGTCTATCACAGTGCCATCCGTTTTGTCACCAAAGCCCCATATACTACCCACCACTGCGACCTGTACACTCTCGTTGGCTGGCCCTCGCTTCATACTCGTCGCAACCACTGGCTCCAGGTCATCTACAAGACCTGCTAGGTAAAGTCCCTTATCTCAGCTCACTGGTCACCATAGCAGCACCTACCTGTAGCACGCGCTCCAGCAGGTATATCTCTCTGGTCACCCCCAAAACCAATTCTTCCTTTGGCCGCCTCTCCTTCCAGTTCTCTGCTGCCAATGACTGGAACGAACTACAAAAATCTCTGAAACTGGAAACACTTATCTCCCTCACTAGCTTTAAGCACCAGCTGTCAGAGCAGCTCATAGATTACTGCGACCTGTACATAGCCCATCTTAATTTGCCCAAACAACTACCTCTTTACCTGCTGTATTTATTTATTTATTTTGCTCCTTTGCACCCATTATTTCTATCTCTACTTTACACTTTCTTCCACTGCAAACCAACCATTCCAGTGTTTTTTAATATATATTTTTCTTACTTGCTACATTGTATTTACTTCGCCACCATGGCCTTTTTATATATATTTTTATTTATATATATATTTTGTTTGCCTTCACCTCCCTTATCTCACCTCACTTGCTCACATTGTATATAGACTTATTTTTCACTGTATTATTGACTGTATGTTTGTTTTACTCCATGTGTAACTMTGTGTTGTTGTATGTGTCGAACTACTCTGCTTTATCTTGGCCASGTCGCAATTGTAAATGAGAACGTGTTCTCAATTTGCCTACCTGGTTAAATAAAGGTGAAATAAAATAAATAAATAAATGTTTTCTCTTAACATGTGAATTGCAGATGCAAATGTGACATTTGCAGTTTCAAATTTGTGAAAATCTAACTCTCACATGTGGAATTGCATTATTTCATTTGCAGTTTTACATGTGAAAAACGTTCAAATGTTGTCACGTGTAGTTTCATGATATCACTTATTGAAATGTTTCATCCCCATGTGAAATATATTTTCAAATGTGCTCAATGTTTTCACATGTGCAGTTTCATGTCGTCATATGTTATCTGACATGTTGTCACGTTAGCTTCACATAAAATCATTATATCATGTGGTTTTCCCTGCAGGAATTTTGAATTKATGGAATTTATAGGGAGAGGGAATTTAATTGGAATTACATTTGTGGAATTGACCCCAACCCTGTTGGGGTCAAAGCTTGAGGAGGAAAGGAGGGGGGCCACATTATCTTAGAGACTWGGGGAAATTCAATCAATCAGGAGTCTTGGCGTCTATATTACTGCACAGACGGTTCTAGTGGCATTATTGCAGGAGTAGAGGTGCAGGTATGGCCTGAAAACACCTCCCAAGCCTGGGTCAGCAAAGTGATTGGCTTATATCCTCTTTGACTCATGAAGGGTACTATAGGTGATTGTTTTTTCTTCTCCTTGGACGTGTCGATGTTTCTAAATCGACACGACTGTCCTTCAAACTCGGACTGTGAGAGCTGGAGACTGTGGACATTAAATGTCAGGGCCAACTGACATTATACTGTCAATACTTAGCATGGTAAAAGAACCCAGCACGTGTGCTGAAAAATCTGAAGTCTGATCATTTATCTCCGTTCTCATAGATGTGTTATTTATGGCTGTGTTTACACAGGCAGCYGAATTCGGATATTTTTCCACTAATTGGCTTTTGACCAATCAGATCAGCTCTTTTGCCAATAATTGGGAAAAAGATCAGAATTGGGAAGCAGCCGACCTATCTCATGTGGACTATTTAAAGTCAACAGCAATTATCGGTTGTAGGTCATCACTTCAAGAGATTTTCCTTTTATAAACTTTTATCTCATGCACTAAAGGGGCAGTCTGGGATTGGTACATCCATTTTTGAACTTAATTAATGATATATAGCCGTTGATAACTTATAAATGCCTCATGAGCTTAGTTCCATTGTCTTCCTCCATCACAGCTTAAAATATATAGCRACAAAAGTATTACTGGTTAGATTTCTCCAGCCCCTTCCTTCAGTTTTATACCAAAACAAGAGGCGGTCCTTGAATGATGTTGCGCATGTCACAGGCATGTGTGGTATAGTGGTGTTTTGCTGTCAGCCCTTTGGCTTGTTTTCTTGGAATTACATTTTGTACCACTTGGGGTTTGAGCAGTTTTTTCATGGTGGGTAGGATTGTGCGTGCGCGTCTAGACATGAGTCACAGTACCGGAAAACTGTTAAGTCCCTCTGTTGGATTATTCCGCCATTCCAACACTGMTTTCCATGGGTCTTCACCATCCATCACAGCMTTTTTTAGGAGCGTTTTGGCAATTTTCACAGCTGATTCCCGCTTGACCATTGCTTTGGCTGTGAWATGGTGATGACGTCACATGTTTAAAGTTCCACTCATTAGCACATTTTAGAAAGTCCATTCCCGGAGAAGAGGGGGCCATTATCAGAAGCAACAGTGTGAGCAACAACATGTCTGCTGAATTGCTTTTTGCAGCACTCACTGATGGTGTCTGATGTGGTGTCAGTCAGCACGTCGAGCTCCCAGTAGTCCGAGTAATAATCGACCATGATGAGGTAGTTGCTTTTGTTGACTGTGAGTAACTAAGTCTATCCCGATCTTGGACCATGGAAGGAGAGGGATTTGGTGGGGGGTGATCCTCCTTTTGTTGTCTCTTCTGGATGGAGTTACAGGTTGCCCATTTGCTGATAAAGATCTCTACGTTCTCCGTAATCCTTGGCCAGAAAACAGCGTCACGTGCCTTTCTGAGACTGGCCTCTATGCCTGAGTGGCCAGAGTGTATTTTGTGTAGAAAGTATGCGTATAACATGTCAGGGATGAAGACTCTGTTTCCTTTAAAATATCACTCCATTTTCTGTGGTGAGCTCCTCTTTGTACGTCCGGAAATCTTTCAGTGTGTGACTCACAGCCTGTTTGGTTCCAGGCCAGATGTTTTTTATTTGTGTGTACAGAGCCTGAAACAGTGGGTCCTGTGAACAGTGTGCTTTGATTGTCTCCATTGTCTTAGTTGAGATGTTGACATCACTGGTGTGATCCACCTGTTCCAGGTCAGTTGTGGCTAGATCCATGGCGTAGACTGGTGTTTGCATTTGTCTGTGCTCTGTGKTTGATTGAGCTGTTCTGGACAGGAAGTCAGCTACATGTAGTTCTTTGCCTTGCTTGCATTGCACGTGGAGTTGGTATCTTTGTAGCCTTAGCAACATTCTCTGCAGTTGCTTGGGTGCTGTGAGAACGGATTTTTTGAAGATCGTCTCAAGCGGTTTGTGGTCGCTGGGTATTGTGATGAACTCTCTGCCATGCAGATACTGGTCAAACTTCTCGGGTCGCAAAACTTCTTGTACGCATGAAGACCGAGAGTGCTAACAGACCTGGGTTCAGACCTGGGTTCAAGATCTATAAGATGGCGCTGCTGGAGAAGACGGCAGACGTTTTACGTGCCCCCAGCGATTGTTTTTTTGTTCGTTCATTTGCGTTGTTTGTAACTTATTTTAATACTTATTTTGTACATAATGTTGCCGCTACCGAAGGGCAGACTGCCTTCTGAGAATTCGTAGGCAATCGAATAAACCCCCACTTCCCTCCATTCTGCTAGCAAACGTGCAATCCTGCAAATCGATGAGTTACACGGAAGATTAAACTACCAACGGGACATTAAAAACTGTAACATCTTATCCTTCACGGAGTCGTGGCCGAACGACGACAATATAACATACAGCTGGCTGGTTATACGAACAGCGGCGTCGGAACAGCGCGTCGGAATATGTATTTTTGTAAACAACAGCTGGTGCCACGATTATAAGGAAGTCTCGAGCTATTGCTCACCTGAGGTAGAGTATCTCATGATAAGCTGTAGACCACACTACCTACTGAGAGAAATTTCATCTGTATTCATTGTAGCTGTTTACATACCACCACAGTCAGAGGCTRGCACTAAGACAGCATTGAATGAACTGTATTCCACCATAAGCAAACAAGAAAACGCTCACCCAGAGGCGGCGCTCCTAGTAGCCGGGGACTTTAATGCAGGGAAACTTAMATCCGTTTTAYCAAATTTCTATCAGCATGTTAAATGTGCAACCAGCGACAGACTAGAGCAAATGCTAAAAGTATGAAATATTCAAATAGTCTTTGAACCCAGGTGCAAGGCTAGTGCTCCTAGCCTGTGGCTACTTCACATAAGCCTGTCTCTTACAATAGCTGAGCAGTACAGTCATGTTGTGAGCWTGTGAGGTTGAACCTGGTTGTTGGACAAAGAATCAGTGGGCTAGAAAAGTGCAATTTCTGTAATTTTTTCGTGTTGATCATGTCCTCTTGCCGAGCTCTCAATAGTTTGCATGATTAATGAGCATGATTGGCCTTTGATTTGTGCAACAGATATGCAGTACAATTATGCATATACAGTATCAAATGGGATTRTTTTGTTAGTTTGAAATAGCACCCAAGATTGCAGTCTTAACATTGCTTCTGTATCCTAATGCTCAGGCATATAGTGGATTCTCATGGACTTATCTGGTATGGACGCCTGTTGGCAGTTGTTGAAAATAATCAGTCCTGGGCTTCTGAAAAAGTTGTATCTTCTTCTGCCTGTTCCATCCGTGTAACGAGATGAGTGGGGGTAAAGGATTTCCATAATCCTCAGCAGTTTTAGACACATGCTCTGTGTCCCAACTAGCACCCGATTCCGTATATAGCGCACTACTTTTGGCTAGAGCCTTATGGGCCCTGATCCAATGTAGTACACTACACTCTTAGAAAAAAGGGTTCCAAAATGGTTCTTCAGTTGTCCCCATAGGAGAACTCTTTTTGGTTCCTTGTAGAACCGTTTTTGGTTTCAGATAGAACCCTTTTGGGTTTTGTGTAGAACCCTCTATGGAAAGGGTTCCCCTTGGAATCCAAAAGGGTTCTACCTGGAACCCAAAATGGTTCTTCAAAGGGTTCTCATATGGGGACATCCGAAGAACCCTTTTAGGTTCTAGATAGCACCTTTTTTCTAAGAGTGTACCGTACGTAGGGAAAATGGTATCATTTGGGATACAGATAGACTCAGCGGGGGATTGGATCCATCTAGAGCAGGCTCCTTTGTTCTGCAGCCAGAGAAACCCTTCTTCCTCAGTGACTGCAGGTATATTTATGGTCCAAAACACACACAGTCGGTCACACACACACATCCCACCCCCACCGTGCTCCCCCCTGACTTGCCATCTCACAGCTGCTGTCTGCTGTTGATGGCTCACTATACCCAGTAAAAAGATCCCCGAGTTTTTATAGCAGAATTTATATTCATGCATCTGGCTGTTCCAGTTCAAATGTCCAGTACTGTATCATGAAAACAGGACCAACACAACAAACACCTTTTATGATATACCGACTGAAAAACATATTTATGTTATTTTGACAGGGAAGAAATCAGATGGGATACATGCAGGTGAGAAAAACAGAGAGAAGGGCAGGCCACAGTCGCCAGTGTGGAATCATAGATGTTATATGTGCCAGGAGAGCTACCACTCAACCACTCCTCTCCACATGCTTTGCCCTTTTGAGATGTGCGATTCATATGATTCACCCCATCATCTACATTTTACATTTTAGTCACTTAGCAGATACGCTTAGCCAGAGCGCCTTACTATTAGTGCATTCATCTTAATATAGCTAGGTGAGTCAACCACATATCGTAGWCGTATTAAGTCAACTTTTCCTCAATAATGAAGTTATCAGCAAAGTCAGGGCTAGTAGGAAAAGATAAGCGCAGGTTTATGGGGTGGCAGGTAKCCTAGTGGTTAGTGTTGGGCCAGTAACTGAAAGGTTGCTGGATTGAATCCCTGAGCTCACAAGGTCAAAATCTGTTGTTCTGCCCCTGAACAAGTCAGTTAACCCACTGTTCCCCGGTAGGCTGTCATTGTAAATAAGAATTTATTCTTAACKGACTTGTGTTGTTAATTAAATGGGGGTGGCAGAACAGGGTTTGAGCATAGCCTGAAGGTAGGGATGGGCAGTTTCATTTGCTGCTCTGTAGGCAAGCACCAGGGTAATTGCATGAGTAATGACTACTGATTACACCATATCCCTATGGTGTATCCCTAAGGCTCCATTATTTGGTCACGGTCATCTGTGGGTGTCTAAGCCGTTAACAGTGTGTGTCYGGTGGGTGCCTTCCACCTCTAAAGGTGCTGGCCCAACCTGGCAGTCTGAAAGTCCTTGGCTTTGCTGAGACAAGTGCTGCGAGTTGGTGCTGTGCTGTGGGTTGGTCGGTAGCTTCCATTTCAAGAGGAAATGTGTGCCCTCCTAAGCGCCAAAAAAAGCAACCTAGATCTATGACAACGTAATAACATTATTCATGAATCATTGATTGAATTAGAAGAAAAATGCTCATTAGAACTAATGAATAATTAAATGACCATTAAAAAGTAAGATGTTTGGGCATGGATCTGTTTTAGTGCTAATTTAATCTGTGTGATAAGGAAATATAGTGGAAATAACTTTATTCCTTAGGATATATTCCCCACACTGCTTGCTTTTCAAATGATCCTCCCTAGTCACCAGCTAAATAAAAACTTAACGGAGGGGTGCATATTGGGATTAGGTTAACATATGCGGTAAAACCTATTCTGCTCAATCGTGACAATCCAACAAAAACCAGCCAAGCCAATAAATCACATAMGTGACGGCTCTCTGAATGTGGAGATACCAGACCGAGAGTGTGTGCGTGTGTTTTTTTGTTGTTGTTGTTGTGTACCTGATGCTATACCTGGCTGTAATTGTCTGGATTCATACAGCTCTTTTTCACACCTCCAGCCGTGTAGACGTGACAGCCCTACACAAGGTAAATTGGTGTCACTGGTCTTCTAGTGTAGGACCAGTCAGTCAAGCTCAATTCCCTCAAGTCCTGATGGCTGGGTGATGTAATGATGGGGTTGGCCAAAGCCTCTGTTCCTAATGATTAACCTGTCCCATCCACTGAAATGTGATTTAACTACAACCATTATGTGAGTTATACCCTGTATTATGTAACCTGTATTATGTAACCTATCTACTGGGCTCAATATTTGGAATGACTAAAAGTAAATAATACTGAGGACTGAGTGTCTGGCCCACTAAACATTGCTTGAAGAACAACTGACTATTGGACACAGCAAAATGTTCTAGGATAAAAAAKAAGATTGTGTCATCTTGGCCGGCTATTGCCAATATGGTGAATTTGTATGAGGAAAAGGTTAATGATTCTGCCGGCCCAATGTGAGGACACTATCAAACGCATACACTCCCATTGTTCTCATTGTTCTCYCATCATTCTCATGGCTCACAGAACATACAGTTGAAGTCAGAAATATACATACACTTAGGTTGGAGTCATTAAAACTCGTTTTTCAACCACTCCACAAATTTCTTGTTAATATTATGTGGTGGAGACCTCCTTGGGTTTAGGTACAGAATTGTCATGTTCCCAAACAATTGGACAAGATGGATTCTCGACTGTAGATGCAGGTCTGTTCAAAGGCATACAGGCATGCAAACCCAACTTTTTGGCCAACCTTGACCAAAAATAATATTATTTTGATAGATTTTACACCCATTGTTACATATACTTCATATATGATGAAAATACGTTTTGGAGGCTTTAAAAAAAATCCTGGGGGAGAATGCCCAGTCCCCCTTAAAAGAGGCTTAGCCCCCCTATCCATGAATCTCTAGTGACGTCTCTGCTTTGCAATAACATGGAAATAGAAATAAACAAGRAAGTTTAATTGTAGGCAACATGAGACCAAGAGGCAGCAGACATTGGCCCAGTGGCCTAATGGATAAGGCATCAGCCTCCGGAGCTGGGGATTGTGGGTTCAAGTCCCACCTGGGTCTATTGAAATCGGCTTGTTTTTATCCTTAGAASATGGTGCCAATGGACATGGCAGCATCACGACTAGCTCTTAGAAAACTTTGCAGTATTTCGTTTTTTATGTACTATTTTTTTTACATTATTAGCCGGGAAGAACTATTGGACATTAGAGCGGCGGTAACTCACCAGAACTACCAGCATTACGATCAGGAATACGACTTCCCTGGAGCCAGATCCTTTGTTCACTCTCCCCAGAGCAATGGAACTTATTGCAGAGGCCGACCCAAAACATCGCCGGCGGTAGAGAGGCACTCGAGGTGCCCTGCTGGTTCGACTTAGGTGCGCACACCATCCACCGCTTCCATCTTTGGATAACAAAGTTGATGAGCTTAGAGCAAGGATTTCTTTCCAGAGAGACATCGGGGCCTGTAACATACTTTGTTTCACGGAAACATGGCTCTCTCGGGATACTCTGTCGGAGACGATAAAGCCAGARGGATTCTCAGTACATTGCGCAGACAGGAATAAATATCTCTCCGGGAAGCATAAGGGCGGAGGGGTGTGTTTCCTGATTAACGACTCATGGTGTAATTCTAGGAACGTACAGGAACTCAAGTCCTTTKGTTCACCCGAACATAGAATATCTCACAATTAAATGCCAATCATATTATCTCCCAAGAGTATTCTCCTCCATCATTGCCACGGCCGTTTACATCCCACCTCAAGCCGAAACCTCGGCGGCCCTCAAATAACTTTTCTGGACTTTATGCAAACTGGAAACCACATATCCTGAGGCTGCATTTATTGTAGCTGGGTATTTTAACAAAACAAATCMGAGGATTAGGCTGCCGAAGTTCTATCAACATATCGACTGTCCTACTTGGCTACTAAGACTCTCGACCATTCAAACTTCTGGAATGCGTACAAAGCCCTCCCCCGCCCTCCTTACGGCAAATCTGACCACGACTCCATCTTGCTCCTCCTGTCCTATAGGCAGAAACTCAAACAGGAAGTGCCCGTGCTTCATATTATTCAACGCTGKTCTGACCAATTCAGGATTGTTTTGATCACGTKGACTGGGATATGTTCCGGGTAGCTTGCGAAAATAATCTAGACCCATACACGGATATGGTGACTGAGTTTATAAGGAAGTGTACATGAGATGTGGTACCCACTGTGACTATTGAAACCTACCCTAACCAGAAACSGTGGATAGATGGTAGCATTYRCGCAAAACTGGAAGTGCGAACCCCCGCATTTAACCATGGCAAGGCGACTGGTAATATGACAGAATATAAACAGTGTAGTTATTCACTCCGCAAGGCAAKYRAAYAAGCTAAACATCAGTATAGAGATAAAGTGGAGTCGCAATTCAACGGCTCAGACACGAGACATATGTGGCAGGGACTACAGACAATCACGGACTACAAAAGGAATACCAGCCACGTCGCTGAGACCGACGTCTTGCTTCCGGACAAGCTAAACACCTTCTTTGCCCTCTTTGAGGATAACACAGTGCCACCGAGGCGGCCAGCTACCAAGGACTGTGGGCCCCCCACTTCTCCRTGGCCGACATGAGTAAAACCTTTAAACGTGTTAACCCTCGCAGGGCTGCCGGCCCAGACAGCATCMCTAGCCGCGTCCTCAGAGCTTGCGCAGACCAGCTGGCTGGTGTGTTTACGGGCATATTCAATCTCTCCCTATCCCAGTCTGCTGTCCCCACATGCTTCAAGATGGCCACCATTGTTCCTGTACCCAAGAAGGCAAAGGTAACTGAACTTAATGACTATCGCCCCGTAGCACTCACCTCTGTCATCATGAAGTGCTTTGAGAGACTAGTTTAGGATCATATCACCTCTACCTTACCTGACATCCTAGACCCACTTCAATTTGCTTACCACCTCAATAGATCCACAGACGATGCAATCGCCACCACTCTGCACACAGCCCTATCCCATCTGGACAGGAGAAATACCTATGTAAGAATGCTGTTTATTGACTATAGTTCAACATTCAACGGCATAGTACCCTCCAAGCTCATCATTAAGCTCGAYGCCCTGGGTCTGAACCCCGCCCTGTGCAACTGGGTCCTGGACTTCCTGACGGGCCGCCCCCAGGTGGTGAAGGTAGGAAACAACACCTCCACTCCGCTGATCCTCAACACTGGGGCCCCACAAGGGTGCCTCTCAGCCCCCTCCTGTACTCCCTGTTCACCCATGACTGCTTGGCCAAGCACGCCTCCAACTTAATCATCAAGTTTACAGACACAACAGTGGTAGGCTTGATTACCAACAATGACAAGACAGCCTACAGGGAGGAGGTGAGGGCTCTGGGAGTGTGGTGCCTGGAAAACAACCTCTCACTCAACGTCAACAAAACTAAGGAGATGATCGTGGATTTCAGGAAACAGCAGAGGGTGCACCCACCTATCTACATTGACGGGACCGCAGTGGAGAAGGTGGAAACTTCAAGTTCCTTGGCATACACATCACTGACAAACTGAAATGGACCACCCTCACAGACAGTGTTGTGAATATTTCAATAGGTTAGATATTTCAAGGATATTGAGCAAAGCTATAATCACACTGAACTCCCTGTTCACCCATGACTGCGTGGCCAAGCACGCCTCCAACTCAATCATCAAGTTTGCAGACAACACAACAGGAAATTACAGAGCAATTTCTGCATATTGCATCTTTATATAAAACATGGCAATATACGGTAGTAACAATATAGTAGATATTTCAAGGATATTGAGAAAAGCTATAATCACATAGATTCTGACAGTTGCACACGGGGGTGCCATCTGAAACCAGCCGGTTGTTTGTGGCTCTGGGGAGAAGCACACACACACACACCACTACCATCCACACCATCAGAGAGCCATCTTGTACGTAAGAGGTGATTTTTGGCTCAGACAGTATTTGGTCAACTGAAGCCATTTTTTACATTTTAGCAATTTAGCAGACACTCTTATCCAGAGCGACTTACAGTTAGTGCATTCAGCTTAAGATAGCTAGGTGGGACAACCAAATACTGTATCACAGTCATAGTAAGTACATTTTTTCTTCAATAAAGTAGCTATCAGGAAAGTCAGAGCTAGTAAGGGGGAATAAAAGTCAAGTGTGAGTTTTAGATCACGAAAGGCTTTTCTTTTTTTGTATTGTATTGTTTGTTTATTTGGGGGGAAGAGTGAGGAGGGGTTGCGAAGGAGAGTGCTTTGGGATTAAAGTTGACCTGACAGACGTTTTGCACTGTTTCACTATGGTTTTAGTCATCAATCTAGAAAGAGGGCAATATTTTTATTCATGTAGTAGTGTCCCTCCCCCCCCCCAGAAAGCTTTGACCTTTGGCTTTCACCTGGAATTCTTTATTTATGATCTAGTACACAATAAAAGTGCAATAAAACATATACAAATATGATGGTACGATTAAAAAAWATCTAAATTGTGAATGAATAAGCCTTTTCATACTTTATAATATGTTCATATATARTTATAATCTGTTTTAGGAACATCCACCCAAGATATGTCACCATCTTTACCAATTACTTTACCAAACAKATCATGACATTAGTG
Organism: Salvelinus sp. IW2-2015; assembly: GCF_002910315.2. Classification (NCBI taxonomy): domain Eukaryota; kingdom Metazoa; phylum Chordata; class Actinopteri; order Salmoniformes; family Salmonidae; genus Salvelinus; species Salvelinus sp. IW2-2015. Next base: position 49,828,284 of record NC_036854.1, on the reverse strand, counting down.
ATAGTAAACATCTGTCAAATTTGTGAATGTCTAAATCAACATTTGGGCCATTTAAACCTGGTGCGACCCTCCTATAGACAAGGGGAGAAAGGCTATGTAAAAGGCTACATTTTGTCATTCTGAGCATATGCAATTGTGTCTGCCTCCGACATAAAACAAATGTTTGACTTCCAAACAAAATAAATTCTTTACTTATTTTAGGGTGTGTGTAGGTCGCATTCTTTATTGTAGAGCTATGAAAGTAATGTATTTATATCCGCCTGCTCGAGACAAATTCAGGATGCTTTGCCATCTGTGCCATGATGCAGTTGAGCTGATTAAATGTTTATCAAAGGACCACCCCTTTGACGTAATGTTGCAGTGAAGTTATATAAATGGATGTAATGATGCAGGCAACCACTAGAGGGAGGCAAATATACGTTTATTTGACAGAGGACGTTGACATCGTCCTAGGAAGGTCTGGATGTCTGTCTTCTGACTCATAAAACAGCGGGAAATCAATCAAATAGGTCATGTAAACATATTAAAAAAGATATATTCTAATGCCCAATTTTGGGGACTTTCCGTTTAAGAAGATATTATTAAGGCAGTCTTTGAAGAGGTAGTGGTTCAGAAGTTTTCAGAAGATGGACAGGGACTCTCTATCCTAGCTTCAGGGGGAAGCTGGTTCCACCAGTGGGGTGCCAGGACAGAGAAGAGCTTGGACTGGGCTGAGCTGAGCAAGAGCTGCACTCCCGTAGGTGTGGGAGGGCCAAGAGACCAGAGGTGGCAGAACGGAGTGCTCGGGTTAGGGTGTAGGGTTTAAGCATAGCCTGAAGGTAGGAAAGGGCAGTTCCTCTTGCTGCTCCGTAAGCAAGTACCATGGTCTTGTAGTGGATGAGAGCTTYGACTGGAAGCCAGTGGAGTGTGTGGAGGAGCAGGGTGACATTAGAGAACTTAGGAAGGTTGAACACCAGGCCGGCTGCAGCGTTCTGGATGAGTTGCAKGGGTTTGATGGCCATCCAACCAAGTATTTGTTTTCTTTCCAAAACAGACAGGTGCTGAAAGAAAGTGGACCAGTGCTTTGTGTATGGGCTGCTTTTGGCACAATGACCCTTCTTCTCCTCAGCTCTGTTCGGGTCTCTGCTTCCTAGTCATGCAGAATTATCACCTCAGTTAACCAACATATAATCTGTACTGTATGTATGGACTTGGCATTGTATGGACTTGGCATCACGGGTAGGTATATAATTGCAACCTTTGTACAATATTGTGCTGGTCCTTTTCTGTTTGCCTGTGCTTCACGCTGTCTGCTTAACCCAGATCCTTCGACAACGTGTGTCCAGTAATATGCGCCTTCTGATCATTCCGATGAACATACTCTGAGCACGTCTGGTCAAGTGTGTGTTTACCAGATAGCCAGTGTAAAACAACATTGAAAGGAGAAAAGATGAAGCCCAAAAATAGCCTGGAGACAAATGAATCAAAGGCTGTTCAGTACACAGGATAATCACAGTGTCATAGTAGGAAGGTGGGCTGAGGACAGATCAAAAGTACCAAAACACTGCACCTGCCGCCACTGCCACCGACTCCCTAGACGCATGGTGGGGCATGTGCTTCCTGTTCAGTATCAACCACATGCAACACACACACACACACACACAGGCAGGAAAGCCTCACACCTCCACCATGATATAAGGCCCCGTGCTATCCCACAGAGGTCAGGGTCAAACTGATATATCGCGCGCGCGCACATTGGATTTACCGAGCATAGGCTACATCAAATGTGATGAGACGTCATGAATCCTCAAGTAATAGTTTGTTTGATACATTCAGAGCATGCAGATCCTCCAAAAAACACTGATATTACAGCAGACTTTTGTTATAAATTTTGCAATTACCGTTTTTTGAAGAAGTTCTAACTTGCAGGTTTGTTAATCAGACCTACGTTGATTAAGTAGAATAATCATCTTCATTATACTTTATCAATGATGATTTTAGCATGTAAATCTTGGTGGGGCAAAAGAAAAAGCCACAACACAACACTAAACAATACATGAATTGTACTAAAACGTGACAAACGGTGCCAACAAACTGTTAGGGCCTACATAAAGCTGTCCCAACAGCAGAGTCCCAACAACAGTCCCAACACCTTACCACTGCTACACCTGGCTATCAGCGGAGCCTTGTCTGGAAACAAAACAGTTCATTCAGCCTCATTTACTGCCTTTTAAAAAAACATAGCTGATATGGCTGACTAGCTTAAACAAATGTGGTTTCTACTGACAATTGAGATGTACAAACTATGGCATAAGGGGATGATGAGCGGATAAGAGGCAATCCATAATTTCAATTAAGACAGGACGGACGTAGTCAATATAAACTATTTGTTCAGCACTTTGGAAATGTACTGCGACAGAATTCAGAACATGGGCCGTTCTTACAGTATTCTCCCTGTACACCAAGTCAGAACAGTAGGATAAATAAAGGGAGCATATAAGCAGACAATGAAAGCTCTTACAATATTTGATTATTACGTTTCTCTAAAACAGGCTATAGGCTGCATGTGCACCACCAAGTCAGAACAGTAGGCAAAATTATGAGGGGAGTTGGATTACCTTTCAAAACKTATTTTCCCAGTCAGAGCTCGCTTTTTCCCGAGTTCACAGTTTTTTGGAACTCACTGAAGTCTGAGATTTCCCAGTTCTGAGTTTCCAGTTGTTTTGAGCAGGGCAGAAGTCATGCTGGATTGACAGCATGGTCAATGTTGAATGTTTATCYTTTTAAGCTTGGTAAAGAGACCCTTAAACCCAAACTTGGGAACACACACCCACTCCACTGAATAGCAGGCTAGTGAGTGCTTTGCAATGCTTGCAGTTAGCCACTGTTTCCTTCCAAACCACTCAATGTTGAATTGCGATTTCCAACTTGTTGTGTAATGTTTATGTCCAATGAGCACAGATACGTTGTATCTATCATTTCTCTTCATTATTTCTCTTCATATAACAAGGATTGAAAAGGATTTGCCAGTAGATTGATTTTGAAAGTATGATGTTGACATGATGAGTCCAATCAAAGCTACTGTAGATATAATGTGATTTGRCGTCATTTTATCTGTGACCTGTGACCTTGAGCCTTCTTGAATGGGCACTTCTAATGTAACTCTATGGCAGCACCCAAGGGGCTTGAATATTCGAGCTCTACCCTTAGATTTTGCGGGGACATGGTGTATCCATGAATAACAGAACACTGAGCCAATCACRGCGCAACTAGAGAACATTACCAACCCCTACGCTYCGTATTTTCCGCTGGCTGCCCCACCACCACAGAAAGCACTGAGCTAGGCTGAAACGCCTGTATTTTGCAGCTACCTTACTCAAGAAAGCAAAAAAGAGACCAAGTTTGTATGCGGCTTTATTTACTCCATTATTATTTTGTAATATTGTTTGCAAACTGATATGTGACATGTATTAATGCCAAAATAACATGAAAAACAGGCAATAATAAAAAAAAGCTAAACATGAATGACGGATCGCCACTGTACTTTTTTCTATTATAGTAATGTCATTGGTTTCATTATGCTCTCTCTTCCTTCTCTGTCATGACAAGRAGATGATCCATTAGAATAGAATGGAATAGAATTACTTTGCTTTTCCCAGAGGGAACTTCAGTTGTGGCAAGTTGGATAAAATATGCATGGCTCTCGCTGTATGTTCAAAAGGTATTAATACCTTTTTGGTGTTCTGTTACACACGASTCTTTAATATTTCTGACAGGTGAATTCATATTTCACCTCACGCTTTTTCACATTCCTGAGAGTACTCCTCCAGCTCCACACACAAGCCCTCTCAGAGCCTTGATGAAATGGCTCTACACCTCTGAGAATCTGTCACGGCGTGGCACTAACTCAAACACATCGTAGGGCTCTACTCAATCTGCTTCGCCGAAGAGTTAGAGATTGCGCGATCAAAAAGTAACGGGTCATTTCCTGATTGAGCCGACACAACGCAGCGTTTACATTGAAAGGAGTCTCCACTGACACCGGAACGTTGCCTTTAAACTTCAATAACGCTGAACGTCCATGATACGGATTGAATAGAGACCTTACTTCAAGAGTACGGTCAGTTCTCCGTCTGCAAATCTTGAAGTCATATTTTTCCTCCACCATGTGGTAAGAATATGTATATGGATTCACAAAGTGCTCCCACCACATGGAGCAGGTAGCGCAGGTAGCAGGTAGCGCAGGTAGCAGGTAGCGCAGGTAGAGGAGCAAATGTCTACGAAGACAAACGAAGGATAGACCTGAAGTATGTGGCTCCTAAATGGCTCAATAACCATGTCTCCATATTGAGCTTTCTAAGAGGAAAGCTCAAAATACCTATGTTCATAAAGCTTCTCAGGTGTGCCGATCTAGGATCAGTTTAGCCTTTTACATCACAATGAATAAAATTGCGTGGATGGGGGGGACCTGATCAGCACTCCTACTCTGAGACGCTTCATGAATAACAAAGAGTCTCTTGCTGATTTTCAGACCAACGTTTAAGGGGTGTGTTCTTCCGATGAGGGCTTTCAGTGAGCAAATGTAGTCTACATATTACATTCTTCTCTCTGAGAGAACATACATACTGTAGCCCTTTCCTGCAGTCAATGACAAAGTGCCCTCTTTGGCCTTGTGTGTGGAATGTTATTCATATTTGTCATCATTTCGTAATTAATAAAGATTGTATTTTTTGAACTGATGAAAATCCGGTGTTTCTACRTCAAACAGTTTTGTTATGTTTCAGTCTTCAGTGATGTATATCAAGTGTAATATATGGGGATGCAACTCTATATCTGACATGGTACAGATGTCTTCTTTTTTTTAAGCCCATAACCCAGAGAGTATATTTCTCCTGACAGTCTAGTGAAGTGTCCTTATTGATATGCATTTCCCCAAATTGCCCTATTTGTTTTTTCAATGTCGTGATTTCATTAGAGGGCTGCAATTACGAGACAAGTGAACTTCTGAAATAATTGCCWTGCAATTGAGACAAGGCTGTGACAATTAGCATTTCTGTTGTTCGGGATTTACAAGTGCTCCATTAACYGCCAAATGCAATAGATCTATTTTGAACAATTGCTTTGAAAATGGACATAATAACTAGAAACAATTCACACACTCTTAGACACAGAGGAGAACTTAAGTGTTAGTGTTCCTTAAAAATAGCTRGAACACTGAGGCCACAAGTGGAGGAAAAACAGACCTAAGGGGCCACAGTGGAGCGCACCGAAAGACAGTGCCTTGAGGGTCAGTGGTTATGGTTTACTTTCGGATTGAAGAGTGATGACATCATAAGTGAGGCTACAAAAGGATGCATCCTCTTCAATGACGACAACATTTGATCTCAATCACAGTTGAGTGTTTGTCATTTCCCAGTTATGTACACTTTCAGTGCAGTAATGGATCTGTGAGAATCCCTTGTCCCCACAGATAAAGGCACACAAGCAGACTGGCCTCCTGGGCCAACAGCAGAGCAGGTATAAGCAGGTATAAGATCACTTCATCTATCTCATTCGTAAAAGCCCAGTGCAGTCARAAATGTGATTTGCCTATGTTTTATATCTATTTCCACACTACGAGGTTGAAATAACACTGTAAAATTGTGAACATTATGATAATGCCCTTTTAGTGTAATAACTGTTTGAAAAGAACKCCTGAAATGTCAACCTGTTTTGGTGCAATGGAGTTTTGGCCTGCCTGGTGACATAACCAAATTTGACTTTGCAGTATTTGAGTGGAATATTAGAATGGGTTATGTCTTGTAGTCTGTGAGGGGCAACTAGGATAAAGCTGTACCARGATTTAACCAGGGTGTAAAATAAAAGCCCATAAATAGAATTTGAAATTTTTGAGGTTTTGGCCAGCAGCACATTTTTCCCACTGAATGGTAGAACAATGTTTCATCTTCCAAATGAATTTGGCAAGTGATGAATGTAGCCTATCCCAATATCCTGCTGGTGGTGAAAGAGGGATCATGGAACTATAAAAATGGATTCTTGGCAATATATTAATTTCAATTATCGAGACTCAAGCCTGGAAAGAGTTTGGGATTTGCTCCCATCTTTTCAAATCAGACTCTTTGCTTTTAAAGATGGTGTTGAAGTTTACAATTGATTGCAAAGAAGGATASCTTTATTTCCCCAGGTAGCAGAAATGCTGGACTCTGGGAATATATGCGGGCAGCTGTGAATTACACATTTCCTCATTCAGGGGTAATAGAGCGGATTTTGTCCAGTTGATTTKATACTGAACAAAAATATAAACGCAACATGCAACAATTTCAAAGATTTTACTGAGTCATATAAGGAAATCAGTCTATTTAAATTAATTCATTTTGCCCTAATCTATGGATTTCACATGACTGGGCAGGGGCGCGGCCATGGGTGGGCCTGGGAGGGAATAGGCCCACCCGCTTGGGAGCCAGGCCCACCCACTGGGGAGCCAGGCCCAGCCAATCAGAATTAAGGCAGCTTATGGTAGAGAAATTAACATTCAATTCTCTGGCAAATGTTCTGGTGGACATTCCTGCAGTCAACATGCCAATTCCACATTCCCTCAAAACTTGAGACATCTGTAGCATTGTGTTGTGTGACAAAACTGCACATTTTAGAGTGGCCTTTTATTGTCCCCAGCACAAGGTGTACCWGTGTAATGATCATGCTATTTAATCAGCTTCTTGATATGCAACATCTGTCGGGTGGATGGATTATCTAGGCAAAAGATAAATACTCACTAACAGGGAGGTAAACAAATTTGTGCTCAAAATTTGAGAGATGAGCTTTTTATGCGTATGGAATGTTTCTGGGATCTTTTATTTCAGCTCATGAAACATGGGACCAACACTTTACATGTTGTGTTTATATTTTTGTTCTGCATATATCCAGATATAGAGTTGTAATTATTATAAATGATGAACTCTGATATTACCCGAAAGTTTCGTTACTTTGTCCTGCTACTATGGCAAGCGGAAATGTTTTGTGGTAATCTAGGGAAGTCTTCAGAAAAAAGTATTTCGAAAAATACAAAAATGCTACTCTCATGTGAGGTAAGAATAGAGGGGCAAAAGACGGAAAGAAGAAAACACAGAAGACAATGGAGAAATAAAGATTTCCTAAGGACACTTCCAGAATACTGTGTTGAAATGTGGCATTGGCTTTATTATACAATTTCCCTTCATGCTTTCAGAATGTYGGTTAAAACTGAGCAACTCAAGAAGTGAACCTGTCAACACTAGAGGTATCATTTTGTTGACAGACTTAAATCAACAAGTACAGGTAATGAGATTACTGTAGATTTATGCTTATTCACGTCTTGATCATTCAGCAGGGCTTGTGCGATACATTTTGACGTTTTAGTGCCCTCTGCTGTTCATCCTGTCAACTTTATTATGCATATCCATATGGTTATTAAATACAAAAAAATACATTTGATGTGAAAAGTAGGCATTGGTCTGAAACCAAAAAAGAAAGAAAATTCACGTGTGCCACAATGTCTACTTCACCCATGCTCTACCAAGGTTTTCAAGCACACAGCTTTGACCTACTATATTAGATTTTTTAAAAGATCAGAATTGGGCTGCCTGTGTAAATGCAGCCATAGTGCGGTGTGTGAAGAATCCATTACTTTGTATGCAGTACAAATCACATTATTGTGGCAGCACCTCCTCTGCTGTCTCTTATACACATCTAGATGTGTATAAGAGACAGATGCAGTACAAATCACATTATTGTGAGAGCTCCTCCTCTAGGGCTGTGTTTACAATTCAGGTATTTTTTTCACTAATTGCTATTTCTGTCTCTTATACACATCTAGATGTGTATAAGAGACAAGTGTAAAGGGATAAAGAATATATACATAAAGATATATGAATGAGTGATGGTACAGAACGGCATAGGCAAGATGCAGTAGATGGTATAGTGTACAGTCTATACATATGAGATGAGTAATGTAGGGTATGTAAACATAAAGTGGCATAGTTTAAAGTGGCTAGTGATACATGTATTACATAAAGATGGCAAGATGCAGTGGATGATATACAGTACAGTATATACATATACATATGAGTAATGTAGGGTATGTAAACATTATATTAAGTGGCATTGTTTAAAGTGGCTAGTGATGCCCTACAAACAAAAATGTGTCCTTAGGATGCACACACAAACAGTGCTTTTAACATAGTGTTTTCAATTTACATAGAGTATGTTTATTTATACAGTAATTATTATTCAACACGTCCACACCTGGGATTTCAACTCCCAAGCTCTTGGGTCATGGCATTCTGATCTACTTGCTACGCCACCATGACCATGTCAATAACTGATTTTACCTTGAAGTTAAGTAAATTTCAGCATATATTATTCCAAAACAGCAGCTCGTGCTTGGAACACATATTCTCCTATTTTAATTAACCAGTACATTTAGAATTTGTGAAAAAGCTGTCATGATTTGGCAAGGAAGGTAGCTTGTCTTGTTTGTGTATCCCATCAGTTAGATATGTTTTCATTGCCAGTAATTTCTGTTGGCATAATGGGAGCTTGGCTGCACAGTACATGTGTGTATATGGGAGCTGTCGGATCGAAATTGAGTGAGCAACATATAGCCTAACGGAGGAAAAATAGAATGTAGGAAGACCCTTCGTTGTAGCTAGCGAAGTAGCTTAATGTGAGCAGCTTGGCAGTTTCCCACCTGGGCAGCTTTAAATTTAACGAGCTCCCTAACGTTAGTCAGTTCGTCAAATTTCGACCCTGCTATTGCTKCCCCGGTCAACTGTAAGTGCTGTTATTGTGAAGTGGAAACGGAGCAACAACGTCTCAGCCGGGAACGGGACCACCGAGTCCTGAAGCGCGGTTTGTGCTCTGATTACACGCAAGTGTCGAGGTCAGCAGTTTACACAGATTACTTTAGCTTTTTGTATACAAAAACCTAGCTAGCCAACGTTAGCTCTCATCTGATGGTATAATGTTAGCTAATTTACCCAGCTAGAGTRATTATTACTCAACATGTCCACACCTGGGATTTGGAATGTAGCTTGTTAGCTAGCTAGATAGCTAACGTTACCTAGCTAATCATAACATAACCACAATCATTGGTTTATCAAATCGGAAACTGCTCACTACAACCAGCCGACCCATTTTTCTATGTCGGATAATTATCTGCATGCATTTATTGATTAACCTCAGCTTGAATAGCAGCTTAGGTTTGTTCTCAACCTCTACTTATGATATGCTGCCTGGTGCAGGCGGCCAGCTGTGTTGTTAAATTGCTGAGCAATCGAGTTGCTGGACCCGGTTTTAGGGAGATTTGGCTGAAAAATATGTTTGCATCACAGATAGAACAATGACACAGATATTTCACTGGATGTATAAATGTGAAGCATCCGCTTGGTGTTTCCAATCATCACCAAATATGGTAGTGAGAGGAAGCTCACTACCATATGGAGAAGATGGATTTTGGCAGATATTCTGCAACTGTTCTCATCGATTAAACATTTGATTTCAATACAGTTTTCTCTTCCCAAAACTACAATCAATTACGAACAGAGTGGACTAAGTTTTGTAGACTTTCCCTTTGCATAAATTTGAAAARATTGCGTYGTTTAGAAGGTGMGCAAAGGCGAATGGAGTTATTGCGCACACGCAATTCACATAATAGGCGTTCCCTAACGGAAATATGCAGATGATGCTAGAACACACCAATAGAAWCWCGCTAGCTCGTGCTTGGCTCTGCCCACCTCCTTGCTTGTTCTGCCCACTATGACTATTTTGTTCCCGTTGGAAACGACAGGCTGTGGTCTGTCTTGGTTTAGTTATAAACATCTTTGTTAGCATTGTTAGAAATGCTACATAAAGGTAGCACATCATTGGTTCTTATTGRGCACGTGAGAGCGATACATTACATATACATTTAATAAAAACTGTTGCAACTACACACTTATTCAGTCCGACAAATGGTMAATCCAATGGTCACCGTATGGACGCTATAGTTTTGTTTTAATCCAACCGTCTAGACTGAACTAGATGGTCRCATTATATATTTTTTCCTGATTCCCTTTCAAAAATCTGGTATGTGGTTCTTCGGTAACGGCTGAACGGATCGTGACGAGAGGTGCGGAGTGTGTTGTGTAGCTCTAATGAAGTTGATTTGCGAAGTTTCATCGACATTGGTGTCATATTGGCTCAGATGTTTCTGTTCCAATATCAAAGTAAGAGATGTACAACATTGGCTAGGAAAAGTATGATGCATATAAGTCAACATTAAGAATGTTAACAATTTACCATAGCATACCTTGGGTTCACTGATGGCCCCAGCCCACTGTAGAGAAGARTTAAGATGCATAATTCTCTCACCATAGACAGACGTTGAATAAACCTAATATGGGACATCATCTCTAGCCCTGTTTACACCTTGCGCTAACATGTGGTCTTCCTGATCTGATCAATATGATTCAATCACTATCTGATGAAGGTTTGTCACACGTCTACACATGGTATTATCTGTCCACATTGTGATCAGATTTCCTTGTATGCAAATTATTTCACAGTTTCACACCGTAGGGAAACGTTTTGCAATGAAAAATGAAAATGAGCATTTCTTATTTGGCAGTTCAGGTAATGCCCCCCTGTTTTAGTCTGTTTTCTTTTGCCTGTTTGATGCCTAAAAAATATGACCCAGTATTTCCTTCCTATCTCAGTATCAGGACAATGAACGCTCCCTACTATCAGTATGCTACTTATCTTGCTTGATAAGTAAGCCATTTATTGTAGCTACACCTACCCACCTTAGTGGTTAAGTAAWAGCCCACACCTCATGAAAGCACTAAAATAACAACATTACAGAATGATCATGCTACTTTGGTAGGTCTGTGACATGCATTTTTGATACCTAATTCCAATTATCGCAGGTCAAACTGCTGGGAAAATACAAAATGATGTAAAAATCTTCAATGCCCACTGTTGTTATAACAAGTTTATTCAACGTAACGCTCTTGACACCCCCCCCCCCCCATTAAAATGTTTTACAATATATAAAAAATATTGTACTTATTGTTGTGCTTGTCTTCCTTGCTCTGACACTTGCACTTGTATTTTCTTACTAGCACTGTTTTTGCTGATAGCTGCTTTATTCAGTATAGCTTAATTTACAATGACTGTGGTATGTGGTATGTGGTATGTGGTTGCATTCTGGATTAGAGCTTCTGCTAAATGACCAAAAATGTGCTAAATAGTTTGTTGCATATTTAAAGCATTCTTTACAACAACAAAAAATAGCAGTTTCCTGTATGAAAATCACATGTGAAATAGCTGTTTTCACTTGCTGACTTTAAATTTCACGTGAAACCAGATTTTCACATGTATTAAATGTAGAGTTTACATCTTAACAGTACCTTTTCACATGTGAAGAGAATATCATGTTGTCACCTCACATGTGAATTGCAAGTTCACATTTGAAAATCCAATTTGCAGGTTCGTTCACATGTAAGAAATTCCACGTGAAAAACATTAACATGTGAAAATCTAATTTTGTCGTTTCACATGTAAAACAACTCTACATTTGGAAATTTTACTTTCACATGTGGAATTGTAGGTTCACGTGAAAAAATCTAATTTGCAGTTTCATATGTGAATTTTATAATATAATATGTCATTTAGCAGACACTTTTATAMAAAGCGACTTACAGTACTGTGTGCATACATGTTTGTATAGGTGGCCCCAGCCAGAATCTAACCCTCAACAGTAGCCTTGCAAGAGCCATACGAATTGAGCTACACAGGATAGCATGCATGTCACACTGTCATCTAGACTTCAACGCAGTGAAGTGACTTGTAAATGGGCTGAGGCAGWAACACAGTAATGTACATCAGGGACATGGCTTTCAGTTCCTCTGAAAATGAAAATATGAGAAATGAAAAGTTTTTGCGTCTTAATCTCTTATCGGTTAGGACGGGGACGAMGATGAATGATGAAGATGTCTCCCTTAATGATTCCATGCAGTATTGAAGAATAAATTGCCAAGTGCTAGTTTGATAGATCAATTTACTCTATGTTCTAATAGTCTCTCTTGCCCCTTTTAATATGTTGCTATTCCATTCCTCCTCTTCAGTCTAACAGCATAATCTGTGGCAGGCTTGATCTGCTATTCATTTGATGTGTTGTAACATCCTGCTTTATCCCCCTCATCAGAAGATATCTCCTAGACACCAGCAGCGAGAGGGAGAGAGAGAGCAGAGCCGGTTGCTAGAAGCTATTTGCTGTTACGCCGAATCATTTTCATGGTTATTATCAGGGCTTTAACATACCCTTTTTGATTTCAGTATCCACGTAGTAAACGTACTTGTTAACGTCAATGTGCTTTAAAAATACTTTCCTGCAGTCAAATGACCTAGTGGCCTCATGGGTGGAATGTTATTMATATTTTTCATAATTGATAAACATTTATTTATTTTACGCCGAAAATCTGGTGTTTCTATGTCAAACAGTTTTGTTATATTTCAGTCTTCTGTGATGTATATAAAGTGTMATTTTGGGATGCAGACTCAAAATGTGACTCTCGGGGATTCGATCTTCAACCTTTTGGTTACTAGTCCAAYGCTCTAACCACTAAGCTACCTGCCAACCCAAATATATCTGACATGATACAGATTTCTTATTTTTTTTAACAATGTGTGTAAGGTGCAGTAGCGGTGCGAGGGTAAAATCACTGAGGAAGCCATGCCAAGTCATGTTGTAATATGGCTTTTTTTTACTATGATGTGATAATTGCGTTGTTCGCTCTATAAGCCATTTGTTCATACGCCACCTGATATACAATAAGGCCGTGACAACAAAAAGGCAACAGTCACAGAGTGGCGGAATAAATTWAACTACACATACGTTTCTTTCGTCACAAAACGGGAGAGAAGCATCTGTCCGGAGAAGTCCACAAAGCAAATATTGCATACAACAGTTATATCACCTGCAGAATGGTCAAGCAAATTCATGTTTTTGACAGTTTAATAAACAACTACTGATTTAGAACTGGAGAATAAGCGGAAATGTTTTCGTTTTTGAATACTTTTAGTTTTTGTTGTCATAGGCTACCTAGCTAAAATTCGTGTTAGCCTGACTTCTTTGCATGGGAAACAATGAACCAGCTAAGTTAGCTAGCTAGTTAATGTGAGCCAACTAGGCTACATCTAGGCTAACTACAATTGTCTCAGGCCAGTGACACAACATATTCATTTATGTAATTGCCATCGTAATCATTGGCCTGTACAGAGAATTAAGTCAAAACCACACGTCCAAATCCCCATCTCCATGCATGGCTTAGGAAAGGGCTGATTTAGCCTTACAGGACATCAACACAAGCAGACCAGAAACTGACACGTTTTTTCTGAAAATTAAGTGATTTTGGTTGGTCTGAAGCCAAATCCAAACTGGCCTCCCTTGAGGGGTGTTTGCTGCACCAGGACAACCCACGGTTGAGCTCAGCTCAACGCTGATTGGCTACTTATTTTATAATTGTTTTAACAAGGGAGGCCAAATGCTTGCTGACCTCAATCAATCAAATGCTACAGCGGCACCATGTTATACCCTTTTGGTCCAGACAGCATCAGATTCATGGGCTACACATACTGAGACAGAGGGGAGCTGTTTCCGTCGCTCAGATGATTTCTCCGGTGAGATTCAGCCGCTTGTGAAGGAAAATTATGAAAACACAGAGAGATTAAATATTTGGTGAAGCCTGGCTTCCACAGGCGTCCATGAATACACGCCACTGGTGAGGTGTATACTTTTTGTTTCAAAGTCGATTTGTTTAAGACAACCAAGAAACACTCGGTGTGACCCTGATTCAGCCCACTGCAGKAAAARGTTAAAGCAGGCCTATAATTCCTCACCCTCATTTACATACTGTAACGAAATATTATTGTGTTAAAACTGCTAGTGAAAAAAATGTATGGTGGTATCTTTCATCCTTAGGTTAGGAGGTTTTTCTGTGCACAATGTGATCTCGGGACCAGGTCCCTCAAACCCCTACACTCAGCTTGAGGCCCTTATCCACCAACACAAGGAACCCCTGAATTACAGGGGGAAAAGGGAGGTACTCATTTAGGAGAACAAGCACATACTCCTTCTCAGCTGGGAGCAACAATGGAGGAACAATGTACTCATGTCCTCCATAGGAAGACAATGACATTATAGGGGTAGTGTGACACTACTGTAGGTTCAGCTTGGAGGTTCCTGTTCACGTCCTAGCCTTCTCTCTTTGACCTCCTTCCCCTTTGTCGAAACTGTGCAGCCCTGCCKGTTTATCTCTTTCAACCACATTGCATTTTCTATGTTGTGCCATAAAGTAAATCTCAAAGACCTAATTTTCTGCATGTCAACACATTGCGAGGGAATGTGTGTCTTTGTCTGTTCTGCGCCACAAACAGCATGTGTACTCTGTACACCAAAGAAGCAATAAGGCTCTGCACTCCAAAACAGCTTTAGTGCCCTCCGAGACATAGCAAATGGGATGTGAGAGAGGGAAAATAAACATTTCAGTTCATGAAAGATTGGAATCCTCTCTTTGACCCAGAATTCTTATCCAATAAGACATGCTGTATACATATTTGTGTCCATGGGCTGCAGAACAACCATGATAACTAAAGTATTTAAGAAAGCGAGACGGGACAAATACTAACTTTCAATCCCCCCAAAATGATTTTTTGCTTGAGTTATAAAGGCGTAATAGACTGATACAGCAGTCCTGAATCCAATTTCCTGAATCCAATTTGAAATCTTAAATTCCACTTAAGACTTCAACATAGAACTTTCAAATGACCAACCAGGTTTCACCCAATTTATAAAAGAAGAAGGGTAAGACTTTGAAACTACTCAAATATATCAAAATATACATTCAATGCTAATAACATTCTACGAGTGAAATTCTCATGGTCGATGGTRATATTTTTTATATGTTTCCTTAGTTTGGCGTGTCTATTTATAAATTTAGGATTTATTWAAAATTCTGATTAATACAGTCTGTGCTTTTTTTTGCCTGCCATACTAGCTCTAGGTCAAGAAGACACACTCTTAATTTCAGTAGCTAATTTGCATGAAACGGATGATTCACCCATGGCATTTCTTTCAACAAAGTTCCAGCAGCTAGTGAATTAACACTATAGCCATATTATGAAACTTCCTGCCTGATCATTTGGATAAATCCACTGTACGATTTATATTAATCCCCTGGCTAAACAACTTAATTTCATCCAATACACTTTCACCAGCATCGCAAATTGACTTGCATAAAATTGTCTCTAATTTAGATTTTAAAAGTCTAATGCAGCCATTTTTATCTCAATAACAAATCATTTCTTTGTAACAATTAAATACCTTACTGTGTGTCACGACTTCCGCCGAAGTCGGTCCCTCTCCTTGTTTGGGCGGCGTTCGGCGGTCGACGTCACGGGCCTTCTAGCCATCACCGATCCACTTTTCATTTTCCATTTGTTTTGTGTTTTTTTACACACCTGGTTTCACTTCCCCAGTTACTTGTTTATTATTTAACCCTCTGTTCCCCCATGGTGTTTTGTGGGTGATTGTTTGTATGTTATACGGTCCGTTATGTGGGCTTGCTTTATTGTATTGTATTTGCCTATTTTGAGTAAATTACGTTTATTTACTCATATCTGCTGTCCTGCGCCTGACTCCTCTACACAAGCTACACACAGACCTCTTAACACTGTGATTGTTTTCAATTAAAATGGTCAAAAACAAACAAAAATTGCTTCTTAGCAAAGAGCAATTTCTCAAGAAAGAATTTTGCTAAGGCTGTCTGGGAGTGGTCTGAGTGGGGAGGGGGAAAGTGAAAATTAACCGTTTTTAACAGAGAGGTTTGGAACTCCCTTTCTTATTGGTCTAATTTACTGCATGGTGATGTCACCATGGAAGGCCAAAACTCCATCCCACCAAAACAGGCTGAAATTTCAGGYGGTATTTTCAAACAGCTCTTACACTAAACGGGCATTTTCATCCTTTTCACAGTATTATTCCAACCTCATAGTGTGGAAATATATACAAAACGCAGGAAAATCTAGTGTGCGTGTGCCCGTGTGTGATATGAACAATATCWATATTTTTTGAGTCCCCAGAAAAAGAGGCCCCGCTACAGACAAACAGGCTATTGGAAGTGTATRTAGCTTGTTTTCCATACATTATGTGTTTATCTACATTTCAGGGATGAACCAGTTAGTAGGCAATGACAGAGMTCTAACTGAGAAACCACATGAATTTCACATGTGAAGTTAATGTGATAACATGTGAAAACATGTCAAAGCAACATGTGTTMGAGGATGCCTGGTTGCGCTTTAAAAGTGCTTTCCTCACGATCTTAAATAAGCATGCCCCATTCAAAAAATGTAGAACTAAGAACAGATATAGCCCTTGGTTCACCCCAGACTTGACTGCCCTTGACCAGCACAAAAACATCCTGTKGCGTTCTGCATTAGCATCGAATAGCCCCCGCGATATGCAACTTTTCAGGGAAGTCAGGAACYAATATACTCAGTCAGTTAGGAAAGCTAAGGCTAGCTTTTCCAAACAGAAATTTGCATCCTGTAGCACTAATAACAAAAAGTTCTGGGACACTGTAAAGTCCATGGAGAATAGGAGCACCTCCTCCCAGCTGCCCACTGCAYTGAGGCTCGGTAACACTGTCAACACCRATAAATCTACRATATTCCATMATTTCAATAAGCATTATTCTACGGCTGGCCATGCTTTCCACCTGACTACCCCTACCCCGGCCAACAGCTCACCCAAATCCAGACAGCTGATGTTCTGAAAGAGCTGCAAAATCTGGATCCCTACAAATCAGCTGGGCTAGACAATCTAGACCCTCTCTATCTAAAATGATCTGCTGAAATTGTTGCAACCCCTATTTCTAGCCTGTTCAACCTCTCTTTCGTATTGTCTGAGATCCCCAAAGATTGGAAAGCTGCTGCGGTCATCCACCTCTTCAAAGGGGGAGACACTCTAGACCCAAACTGTTATAGACCTATATCCATCTTACCCTGCCTTTCTAAAATCTTCGAAAGCCAAGTTAACAAACTTAGCCACGCTCAAGGTCCTAARCGATATCATAACCGCCATCGATAAAAGACAGTACTGTGCAGCCGTCTTCATCGACCTGGCCAAGGCTTTCAACTCTGTCAATCACCTAATTCTTATCGGCAGACTCAATAGCMTTGGCTTTTCAAATGACTGCCTTGCCTGGTTCACCAGATACTTCTCAGTTAGAGTTCAGTGTGTCAAATCGGAGGGCCTGTTGTCCAGACCTCTGGCAGTCTCTATGGGGGTGCCACAGGGTTTAATTCTCGGGCCGACTCTTTTCTCTGTATATATCAATGATGTTGCTCTTGCTGCTGGTGATTCTCTGATCCACCTCTACGCAAACGACACCATTCTGTATACATCTGGCCTTTCTTTGGACACTGTTAACAAACCTCCAAACGAGCTTCAATGCCACACAACACTCCTTCCGTGGCCTCCAACTTGCTTTTAAAAGCCAGTAAAACTAAATGCATGCTCCTTAAACTGATTGCTGGCCACACCCGCCCGCCCGACTAGCATCACTATCTGGACGGTTCTGACTTAGAATAGTGGACAACTACAAATACCAGGTGTTCTGGTTAGACTGTAAACTCTCCTTCCAGACTCACATTAAGCATCTCCAATCCAAAATTAATCTAGAATTGGCTCCTATTTCGCAACAAAGCCCCCCTCACTCATGCTGCCAAACATAGCCTCGTAAAACGACTATCCTACCGATCCTTGACTTCAGCGATGTAATTACAAAATAGCCTCCAACACTCTACTCAGCAAATGAATGGAGTCTATCACAGTGCCATCGCGTTGTCACCAACGCCCCATATACTACCACCACTGCGACCTCTATGCTCTCGTTGGCTGGCCCTCACTACATGTTCGTCGCCAAACCCACTGGCTCCAGGTCATCTACAAGTCTTTGCTAGGTAAAGCCCCGCCTTATCTCAGCTCACTGGTCACCCTAGCAACACCCACCGTAGCACGCTTCCAGCAGGTATTATTTCACGGTCATCCCAAAGCCAACACTTCCTTCGCCGCCTTTCCTTCTATTCTCGTGCTGCCAACGATGGAACGAATTGCAAAAATTTCTGAGCTGGAGTCCTTGTCATCTCCTCTCTAACTTTAAGCATCAGCTTTCAGAGCAGCTTACCGATCACTGTGCCTGTAACACAGCCAATCTGTAAATAGCACACCCTACTACCTCATCCCCATATTGTTATTTATCCTCTTGCTCTTTTGCACCCCAGTATCTCTACTTGCACATCATCACCTGCACTTCTATCACTCCAGTGTTAATGCTAAATTGTAATTATTTCACCTCTATGGCCTATTTATTGCCTTACCTCCCTACTCTTCTATATTTGCACACACTGTACATATATCTTTTTTATTGACTGTACGTTTGTTTGTGTAACTCTGTTRTTTTTGTCGCACTGCTTTTCTTTATCTTGGCCAGGTCGTAGTTGTAAATGAGAACTTGTTCTCAACTGGCCTACCTAGTTAAATAAAGGTGAAATAAAATTAATAAAATGTGTTAACATGATTAACATGAAACTACACATTTGAAAACGTTGAACATGTGAAATAAATGTGACATGGGGATGCAACATTTCAACAAGTGATACCATGAAACTACACGTGACAACATTTGAAAAACTGCACATTTGATTTTCACGTGAATGTTTTTCACATGTGAAAATGCAATTCCACATGTTAGTTAGACCATGTGAAAATGCATTTCCACATGTGAGAGTTAGATTTCCAGATGTGAACGTTTTTCACATGTGAAAGCGCTAATTTGATTTTCACATGTGGAAATGTAATTCCACATTTGAGAGTTTTTTGGGGGGGAAGGGAAGTAATGGAGTGGTATGGGTGTTTTAAGGTAAGTGGTACGCTGTGAAACTAAAATAGTCTAAACATATTTAATTACATTTGACATGAACACTTAATGCTGACTTTTCAATATGACCCCACCTGAAATTTRAACTCACTGCCTCTGGATTTTGGTGTAGGCTGATCTTTCTGTTGGGTCCCTTTCCCCTTTTGAAACTGCTTTCATACTGCATTTGGCATTACATCTCAAGAATGCCTTCAACTGAAATGTGTCTTCCGCATTTAACCCAACCCCTTTGAAGCATAATGAAGTCTGTGCGCGTGCGTGCATGCATGTAGCCTAAATGTATCGAATGATGCCGGTGTGCCATACAGTATTTGTTTATCTACACAWCACCTGATGCATGTGGATTGTGTAACCACTCAGAATACTGGGCCACATCACACCAGCAAAACATGTTTCCTTGTTGTTGTCAGTTTCAGTATCTAGAGACCTGGGAGTTATCCAGTCATTGACTCCCTCTGGTGATGTTATCGATGGCCTTTAGCTGGGCTGGGTCGAGAGTCATTGGCTGAAGCTGTCCTGTTGACTCAGTTTTCACCAACCTGCCTGGAAGGTGTCTGCTTGAGTGGCACCTGCCAGAATTAAATAGTTTATGTTGGGTATGTTCTTTAAGAACTATCAAACTAGGCCTGCCTGTTGAAACATATAAAATTGCTCAAAAACGAGTAGTCAATAAGCYATTTAAAATATTTGGGTTGGACAAAGTTAATGTTATGGGCCCAGGATAGCACTGCTGATCTGRCATTTTTATTGGTAAGATAATAGGCCTACAGTAGACAAATGTAAATGTATGCCTTGCTGCATCTGAATGACCCTTTGAATAAGTTTTAGTTTTCAATTGGAAGTTCGCTCAGTTTATTTTAAGTGGTCACTGGTTTGCGTATCCTACTCARACCTTCCACGAATGCAGACAGACTGCATGAACGTGCGCCAGACTCGTGTGACGTCGTCTGTCCTGAACGATAGGGCGGTGGGGTGGCGTCGCGTCATATCGTTCGCCTAGCTCCCATTGGCCRACGCGACTCACCCGACACAGCTGTGACTGTTTTCTGCAGAGGAAGCCTGTCTCTGGTATGAGGTCTGCGCTCAGGAATGAAATAGCAGCCTTTTTTCTGCCTCTCTCTCTCTCTCCCCCAAACTATGATGTGACCTAACGACGTGATAACAGTTTGAGCAGTAAGAGAGCAGCACAACTCACAGCTTCATCATTGTCGAGGTGCGAATGAACATAGTCGGTTCTCGCTAGATCATACACTTAGAACGTCTGGACATCCAAGGTAGGAAGACATCAATTCATTCTTCTTAACGCATCTTTGTTGTTTTCCAGCACTCGAAGTGCCAAATGCCAAGRCTAGAAGAACACTGTTGGAGTCGCTCCTGCGCATCGAGGGTGGAATCAAAGAATTTATCTGCGGGAAACTGGGTCGCATCGAGAGCTGAAGAAATGATGTCCATTGTCACAACAGTGCTCAGCAATGCATATGGCTCGCTGCACAGTGTGCGAGCGGCAAACTTGATCAGACGGGGTCTCGTCCTTTTCACCGTGGGAGTAGTTCTTGCGTTGGTGCTCAACTTGCTGCAGTTACAAAGAAATGTGACTTTGTTTCCCGAAGAGGTGATGGCAACTTTGTTTTCATCAGCGTGGTGGATTCCCCCTTGCTGCGGCACSGCAGCTGGTGAGTTGTCACTTTTAAACCTATACCCTGACTTAATCATTCTGTATGAATGAATGAGGTTGCTATATGTACTTTTMATTTTGATACACTTATGTGAATTGGGTGGGGATAGTCTGCTTGTGTGTTTCATGATGCCATTATATGCAGGCAGCTAACTACAGCCTGGGCTACATAATCATTTACCGTATATTCCATCATTGTTATTGTTCTATATATGATTTGTGTAAGTGTTCTCTCAGCCATGAGCTCATAATGGTAAGCGTTTTTGTCTGGTGAAAACATACATTCGTATTTATATTGCCCTCCAATATTCCAATAGGCTTCACTAGAAACAGCCGGACATGGATGGTCATCAGGGTTGTGCTTCTTTTTCATTGGCTGCTTTCATAACGGGCGAGCTGTGGAGGTGGTCCATAATTGGCTGCTGCCTCGAACATGCCACTACAGAAAAAGAGAAACAAGGAAGTCGTGTGCAGTCAGAATTAAATAAATAATTTTCACCACCAAACCCTCCCCCATGTTGTTGAGAAGTAGGCTACAGTGAATCACACCAAAAAATAAATACGAATGTTACAATACAATTGGGAGACAATGATCTAACGTTTTTATTTTAGTGATACAATGTTCGATACTTGCCTTTTCACAGTAGGTTACAAACATGTTTGTGCAAGGACTGATAGGCGAGAAATGATCATGTGCCTGAAAGTAGAAAGCAATCTTGTCGTTTGTTTTAATTTCTGTCTATTTTGATCCCAAATTGAAACTCAAAGAAATGCACCATTTTCAAGACCATAGAACAACATGAGTCAATTTAATTTGTATGTATGCAATTCAGTRAGGTACTAACTCRMCTGTCTTTTCYRCAGCTGTTGTTGGCCTGCTATACCCCTGCATCGACAGCCATCTAGGAGAGCCCCACAAGTTCAAGAGGGAATGGGCTAGTGTCATGAGATGCATCGCAGTGTTCGTTGGCATCAACCATGCCAGTGCTGTATCCTTTCTAAACATCAACAACTTCACAATGTGCACACGCTCATGTTGGCTACCTCCAATCTAGAAAAGGACGGATGCATATTTACACCAAAGTAATTTTATCACATCCAGAGCATAAACAAGGATGAGGGTCTACTAAATGTGTAACATATTCAAAATTGAGTAACATTCTGTGATTAGTTTGATATATTGTCATTTTGCTACTTTTACAGCCCCGAGGGCCCCTGGGTTGAATTCCCCACTGCATTCCTGCTTGTTTTGATTCCTTGACATACTTTCCAAGTATGTATGGAACCTATAGTTGCTTTAAACATATACACTGCTTGTGCCACCCACACTGTAATGCTTTGATGTAACATTCAAACAAATACTATATTTTTTAAACATTTGAAGGGATATTTTTTTTTTTTACTGAAGAGATACTTAGAAAGGATGACCGTGGGAAAGATGGTGAAAGGTTGTGTCAAAGGGTTAGTAGGCCCGGATTCGAGCCTACGCAAGCAAATACTGTCCTTGTCCTTAACTGCTCCATTTCACAGAAACTACACTTTGCCAAYAATGCCCAGCTGTCCCTGACCCTGGCTGCCCTGTCCCTGGGACTGTGGTGGATGTTTGATCGCTCGAGGAGTGGCTTCGGCCTGGGCATCGGGACGGCATTCCTTGCCACCGTTATCACACAGCTGCTGGTCTACAACGGCGTCTATCAGTAAGTCAAGTCCTGCTTTTATTTGACCACGTCACACTGAGAAGTTTAACCCCACGCTGTAAACCCCAAGGCATTTTGAACTCAACTACTTCTAGTAAGTTGAACTAAAAGTCAATTAAAAGTAATTATYACTTCAAATGTTTGTGGTACTGACTCAAAACTAAGTGACAAGTCACTTAAAAAATATTTTTTTTAAACATTTTTATGATAAATTAACTTTTTACCCAGCATGGTCTACTACAGGTTGATTTTGATTTGATTAATCTTCTGCTACACAAAGATAAATATCATACATTTTTCTAAATTAATCCAATCATTGAGTTCGATTTTTTGCACCCGTTGCTGAAATGGTTGTTCTGGTTTAAATGGCTTACACGGAACCCAAACTGTCTGCGCGATCACGACACGCAGGTWAAAATATCAGAACAAACTCTGAACCAATTACATTAATATGGGGACAGGTCAAAAAGCATTAAACCTTCATGGAAATTTAGCTAGTTAGCTTGCACTTGCTAGGTAATTTGTCCTATTTAGCTAGCTTGCTGTTGCTAGCTAATTTGTCCTGGGATATAAACATTGAGTTATTTTACATGAAATGCACAAGGTCCTCTACTCCGACAATTAATCCCCACATAAAATGGTCAACCGAATCRTTTCTATTAATCTCTTCTCCTTCTAGGCTTTTTCTTCTCTTGACTTTACATTGTGATTGGCAACTTTCATAAATTTGGTGCATTCCCGCCACCGACCTCGTTCATCTTTCAGTCACCCACGTGGGTATAACAAATGAGGAGATGGCACGTGGGTACCTGCTTCTATAAACCAATGAGGAGATGGGAGAGACAGGACTTGCAGCACGATCTGTGTCAGAAATAGAACTGACTTCTATTTTAGCCCTTGGCACGCGCAATAWTTGAATAATATAGATTTCAAAATTTATTTTGCAACGTTCGTGCACGCGAGCGGTGTAGTCAGCCTGTTAGGTAGTGTCCTCACTCCTAACCCTGGCAGTTATTATGTATGCAGGTTATGGGTGAATAAAATTTTGGGCTGTTGGATATTCTAAGTCTTGCTGGATTCCAATAGGAATTACACCTCACTTTTTTTTTTGTAATATATATATATWTTTTTTAATTGGCCCATCCACCCCTCTTCGGAGGACAAAAAAAACAACATTTTACAGCTTTTTCTTTTGTTGTATTTATACACACATTTGACATACATTGCACTTTTATTTTTCTACTACAGTAGTTACATAGCAAGAATAAAGTAATTTGATATACATTACCTCTGGATAGATAGTACTTACACATTATACATAGTGTTTTCAGTCATAACTATTATAGAACATGAGCTTTTAAACCCATCCCTCAGCTACTCTCAGTCCATCCCACCTATCTCTGTAAACTACCCTCTTATGATTTCCATGGGCCATATATTTTTCAAMTGTTTCTTTTTCAATTACACAWCACTTYGCAAGCCAACAAAATGTGACTTGCAGGTAGGGTTGCAAAAKAAATCCTGGTTGGAAGATTCCTGGAAATCCTCCAACCAAGAATGTTTTTAAATCTGGGAATTTGGGGAAAGTTAATAAAATGTTGCTACCCTACATGAAGGCCTGATGTGGCCTGTAAACCATGAGTTTCAGGCCACTGTTTTAGGGTAAAGCGAGGCCTTATGARAAATGTAATGTCATAAAGAGTTTTTTAATTATAATATTCACCTAGGAACTCTCTTGGTGAAGGCCAAAGGACTGAAAATGAACAAATGTCTCTGTCACTAACAAATACAGTCATGGGTGGTAACTCTACCATTCACTCAAATGCAAAGCACACTGAGATTATATTGGAGGCGTAATGACAACTAATTGRGGTTAACCGTGCTGACAAACTGTCAAAAATGCATTCACAAGATATATTATTTTAATAAGATATGCCATTTAGGAGAAGTTTTTATCCAAAGTGACTTACAGTACTGCAAGTCAAAAAAAAAAAAATGGCCTCAGCGGGAATAGAACCCATATTCCTGACGTTGCAAGTGGCATGCTCTCCCAACTGAGCTGCACAGGACCATATTATGATATTATATTTTGGTGGATATTATGGTATCATTACTTACCTTTAAAGTTTTAGTACAGCCAGTGAATCAAATAAGACATAGGTGTCTTTTTGAGAAAATATCTCCTTTGTGATTGATGTATTATTAAAGTGTGTGTTCTGGCACTGGTCTCAGTCACCTGATTCCATCAAAGAGGCTCTGACAGATGAGGCATGAAAATGAAAGCAATTATATTTTGGTGATACGGATTCCCCCATGCCTCTACACCCAATTATTGGCCCTCCTACCCTGCCTCTGTGGCACCTCCTCAAAAACATCATGGGGAGAGGGAGCACTGTTGCTTCAGTGAGGGGCTTACAAAGAGCTGTGTTCAAAAGGCCTTGCGGCTCCTGTTGACTGAAGGGAAGAGCGAGATGAAATTGAGATGGAGAGGATTTTATATTTCCGCATTAAACTTTAATAATGCTGCCTACCCCCCTTTCGAGATCTGTCTTTGAAACTGTGTTTAAGTTGCCATTCCTGTTTTAAGACTAGTCTCTATGTGTCTTATTTGGGGCTAGATTTGACTATTGGGGCAGATATTTAATTTAATCGGTTRTATTTTTCTCCCTCTCTTGTAGATACACGTATCCAGACTTTCTGTATGTGCGCTCTTGGCTTCCATGCATATTCTTCTCAGGAGGAGTGACTGTGGGGAACATAGGACGCCAGCTAGCCATGGTAAGTCCTGTCCCCTATTTTATTATTTTTATTTATTTTTAATTTTACCCCCTTTTCTCCCCAATTTTGTGGTATCCAATTGTTAGTAGTTACTATCTTGTCTCATCGCTACAACTCCCGTACGGGCTCGGGAGAGACGAAGGTCGAAAGCCATGTGTCCTCCATAACACAACCCAACCAAGCCACACTGCTTCTTAACACAGCGCATCTCCAACCCGGAAGCCAGCCGCACCAATGTGTGGGTGGAAACACTGTGCACCTGGCGACCTGGTTAGCGCGCACTGCACCCGGCCCGCCACAGGAGTCGCTAGTGCGCGATGAGACAAGGATATCCCTACCGGCCAAACCCTCCCTAACCCGGACGACGCTAGGCCAATTGTGCGTCGCCCCACGGACTGTCCCCTATTTTCTTAGTCAAATTCTGCTGGTTTGTAAGCACAGGAACACATTGACACAGCGCATTGACATGTTCGTGCGGTACGAACTTTTGTGAGAGAAAAAGCCTGACACAACACAATGTCGGCTATAATGCCTTCATCAGGTGTATGCCCGAAGTCTATCCTTATTCTGTGTACAGTTCTTCACAGTCACGTCCATTATACAGTTTGACTCAATTAAAGTGTGAAAACAGCATGTTGTTTTTGTTTTTCGCAGTAGCGAGTCCTAGAGCCAAATGTACCAAAGGGTCATTTCCTGCTTGTTGTTTTTCATTGATGGTGTTTGARATGTTGGCAGTTGGCACAAGCCCTTGCTTGCTCTCTCATTCTGTTTCACTCTCTCTCTCTCTCCAAGATGGATTAAGTCTGTTTACCTTTCATTCAGTCTTTTGGAGTTGCCTTTTAATTGTTTTCAAACTTGCATCTTGTGTTTCTCAACGAAGCAGCCAGCTTGTGTGTGGCAGGAACACGTTAGCACTAGAGTTCAGTCAACTGGGTTTCATTCACTAGAAAGAAAATGGACTGAAACAGTGAGGGACTGCAAATTGTCCAATATTAAAMATTTTGCTACAGTGTGCACAAATGAATATGACCATTATTATTGTAGCTGATAGCTGATCATCTTTGAAATGCAAGAGAAAGGCCACAATGTATTATTCCAGTTTAGGCACAATTTAGATGTTGGCCACTAGATGGCAGCAGTGTATGTGAAAAGTTTTAGACTGATCCAATGAACCATTGCATTTCTGTTCAATATGTTGTATCAAGTCTGCCCAAATGTGTCTAATTGGTTTATTGATACATTTTCAAATTCATAACTGTGCATTCTCCTCAAACAATAGCATGGTATAATAGACTGCAATAGATTAACAAGAATGTAAGCTTTCTGCCCAYATCAGATATGTCTATGTCCTGGGAAATGTTCTTGTTACTTACAACCTCATGCTAATCACATTAGCGCATGTTAGCTCAATCGTCCCGCGGGGGGGACACCGATCCCGCAGAGGGGCCATTTAAGAAAGAGTCGCGGTTAGGACTTACACAGCTAGATGGCATTTTTAGTGAGCTTTTGTTCATTATACTTTTGTATCACCGTTCACTAGTTGTAGTACAGTATCAAATCAGGCCAGCAATTGAACTGTTGAGAAGCTAACTCAAGTTTTTTTGTTTTCTGGCTGATTTGTGTTTTTTTGTGCTTCTAGAAGTTTGAAATGACTGAAATAATTCCCTAACAGTATTGAAAGCGCTTTTCCTTTAATCCTTCGTCACTAGCCTATAACTTATGGAGACAATTATATAACTGGTTAGGTAGATTTATCTCTCTGTTTTATGTGGTTGTTGTCATGTACGTAATTTTGTCTGTAAATGTTGGTTTAATGTTGTCTTTAGCGCTCTTGAATGCAATAACAATTCCTGTATAAGACCAAATAAATGAACTGAGCCCCTGCTCTAAGTTCTGGGACGTACATAATTTTCTGGTATGTTCTACATATGCTTAACATGTGACTTGGGGCTCTGAAGGGAGGTTCTAAATCAGGAGAAATGGGGGAAAAGTGAGAGGGAGAACTCTCTAGACACGTATACCGTTTAGGGGGGGTTAAGAGAGAGGCCTTGAGGAAGGGGTATCACATTTTACTGTAACCCCAACTTCAGATAATCTTCTCACAGTTGTACCTATACATAGGAAACCATGATCCACTGTATAATAGCCCTGTAGTCTACTTTCAAGAACTGTAGAACTCAGCCTTAGGTTAAAGTCGTCAATAATGGTCTTCTCCAATCCCCGTTGTGGATGTTACCACTGTAGGAAGATGTCTGTTGTTTGCTGATATTGATTCAGATGTTGAGCATGATATATGAACATGGGCTTTCCTCTCTCTCTCTCTCCCTTCAGGGTGGTGTTGAGAAACTCCACAACGACTGAACAGAGATCCGCTGAAGAGGGGAAAGAAGGAAGACTGACAATATGGAGAACAGGCGTAACGGAACCAAGTCTGCCGTCATGGGGAGAGAGTTTGAAAGAAAAGAGACTGTTATTATTTKTTTACTACTTTTCTGTGTGTTATAACAAAGAGCTAGCCAGAACACCCTTGACCTAACGTGCCATGACTTCTGCACCTCTTGGTGGCCAAAATAACTTACAGTATTAGGCTAGCAGTTGCAGCTATGCTATCCCTATTAGGATCCATATAGCATTATTCCAGAAGCTAGTCACAAAGTTATCCCTGTTAGGGTTCATATACCATTAGGCTAGCAGTTAGACACTAGGCTATACCTGTTTGGTTCCAAATAACATTGTGCTAGTAGTTAGCTGCTAGGCGGTCCCTGTTTTGGTCCATATAGCATTAGGTTAGCAGTTAGCCGCTAGGCTATACCTGTTTTGGTCCAAATAGCATTGTGCTAGCAGTTAGCCGCTAGGCTAGCCCTGTTTGGGTCCATATAGCATTAGGCTAGCTTCTAGCCACTAGCTCCTCCTTCACTATAGCAGGACAGTATTTACCCTCCCAGTTCTTCGAAATGAAAAGTTACCTGGTTTCAGTTTTACATTGTAAGAGTGAACTATTAGCTTTTTGCAGGTGTGTGCACGTGTGCGTGTGGATTTGTGCAGGTCTTAACAGAAAAGACGAGGGG
This sequence comes from Salvelinus sp. IW2-2015, assembly GCF_002910315.2. Lineage (NCBI taxonomy): Eukaryota > Metazoa > Chordata > Actinopteri > Salmoniformes > Salmonidae > Salvelinus > Salvelinus sp. IW2-2015. The sequence continues at coordinate 49,800,074 of NC_036854.1, read as the reverse complement.
AAAAGGTGGTACTACAATGTTTGCTTTTTTGTTATGGCTGAGTACAAAATTACCGTAATAGGGAAACGTTTCAGAGCTGTGCAAAAAATGTCTGACACTCACAGAGACGGCGACCAACAGTATGTCACCGAGAAAAATAGTTATCTGAGAAATTAGAATGMCAACACCTATAACCCCAAACCAAATATACATGAGATCACAGATGACGTGACCATGTTTTGAAAGAATGTACCATGATGCTACAATAAGTAAGCATATTCATGGTTTCAGTGAAATCAGTAATGACAAAAAGGCACCTGAATGTAATCGGGTGTGAAAGCTCACCTCTTGGCTGACTTTGTGGATATGGTGTGCAACCTGGAGGTGATCTATGACCCCTCAAATGAATGGCTGATTTCCTATTTAGAATTTTCCAGACTTGGCATTAAAGTTTATGGTCATACATTAAGAGGAGGAGACAGGACCTTTTTACTATGGCCTGGGGATTTGCAATCTGTGATTGCCTTTGTATTATAGAATTGAGTGCTTTTGTCACTACTATACCAGTTCAATTTTATTACTTGTACATAATTATATATTGCTTTCATGTATAGTCMCTTCCCTATATAATCAGACAGGTATTACCACACTATACCAATTCAGTTCAATAGTTGGGGGGCTAAAGGAATAAAAGTGCAATCACATATACCTGAGCTGACTTCTTCTTATTTATTATTTCTGACAGTGGTTAAGAGGTGAGACTCCATGGAATTAAAYGCAGTGTAGAAAAGGAGCATCAAATAAGCAATAACAGCGGCTTTTGTAAAAACAAAAATTGTCTAAGATTACTTGCATTCTTCAACTGTATACCAATGACTATTCTCACCATGAGAAGGAAAAAAAACATTGTGTCAAACTGTTTGTAAATTCTCCTAGTAGTTAAAACATTAGTAAGTGGGAATTCAGATTATATTTTTATTTTTATTTTGTTATGTATAGATCACAGCGGGATTGGTTGGTACGCCTGGTTCGGTGTGAATCTTTGCTCAATTTCAGGTGTTTGTCCCAAATGGCACCCCTATTCTCTATATAGTGGACTACTTTTGACCAGGGGCCCTGGTCAAAAGTAGTGCACTATATAGGGTTCCATTTTGGATGCRGTCCAGGTGTGCTGCTGGGAGAAAAGGAAGCTTTATTATTGGGGTGTTTGAAACGCCTATTATTTCAATGTGTAGAGAGTGTGAGTGTGTTTTCAGCTGTGTAGCATTTTTATTACCTTGAATCCAAGTGGAAAATAAAAAGGAACTCCTAATGACGTGTGTGTGTATCTACATTGAGTCTACATAKTTCTGCCACACATCTTAGCAGAATGAAACCATACAGATACAAGATTTGTGTGCACATTTTGAGCCCAATGCATGAAGTGTTTGTATGAGAGTTGCACCATCTGAAAATGTAATTGATACAAACATAAAAGGTATGCAAATGAGACAACAAAAATATAGATGCTATTTTATTCTGAATTTTGATCACTAAGTTGTTTTACTCTGTCTTGGAAAATACAGAAGGTATAGTGGAGATAGTCTGTGTCCAAAAGGGTACCCTATATTAGGGATGGGCAACTGGTGGCCTGTCCCTCTTTTGTAGGCCTGTGGATCAATTTCCCCCCTCTGATTTTTTTGTTTTTGTACCTCGAACACCAGAGAGCACTGAGTGAGGAACCCYTTACATCCTCCCGGGTGGCCGTCATAATGCTCAGGGGCTGGGATCTTGGGTTCCCGGTGCAGGTTCCGTGTCGTCTGTATGAGATTTGGACATGGGCTCCTCCTGGGTTGAGGTTGGACTGTGGTTGGAGGGAGTCKGTAAGTGCCCGAAGGGTCTCTAATATTTGGGAGAGTTGTTCTTGCTGCCATCGCAGCAGTGCTCCTTGGTGGGTTACAACGTTCTTGATCTGGGTGATCTCTGTTGGGTTCATGTTTAGGCAGAAGCTTGCTGGGACGTGGTGAGGTTGGACCCAGGTGCAGAGACGAGACCAGACAATGAATCAGCGGTTAAGGATAAACATAAATACTTTACTGAGAAACGGTAGCCAAAGGATCACAGTACACTCGAAAAACAACAAACATTAAGTCTGGAAAACTCACTCAGGAAACAAACGCACACGGTAAACAATTCAAGCTTCTGCAAAGGAAACCAGAAAATGCACCTCTTTTAACAGGGAAATCATAATGAGTAATAGGACACACCTGAGTGTCATTAATGTCTCTAGGGCGRTCTCTGCCACCCTCTAGTGACAGGTGGAACCTGGAATATAGATAAACTCTCTTGGTAAATAGTGTGGTCTACAGTTTATCATGAGATACTCTACCTCAGGCGAGCAAAACCTCAAGACTTCCTTAATATTAGATTTCGTGAGCCAGCAGCTGTTATTTACAAATAGACACAGACCACTACCCCTTGTCTTACCGGAGGCAGCTGTTCTATCTTGCCGATGGACCGAAAACCCAGCCAGATGTATGTTATCCATGTCGTCGTTCAGCCACRACTCGGTGAAACATAAGATATTACAGTTTTTAATGTCCGGTTGGTAGGATAGTCTTGATCAGAGCTCATCCATTTTGTTATCCAATGATTGCACGTTGGCTAATAGGACTGATGGTAGAGGGGGATWACTCATTTGCCGTCGGATCCTTACAAGGCACCCCGACCTACGTCCCCAATGTCTCTGTCTCTTCTTCATGCGAATGACAGGGATTTGGGTCTTGTCGGGTGTCTGAAGTAAATCCTTCGCGTCCGACTCGTTAAAGAGAAAATCTTCGTCCCGTTCGAGATGAGTAGTYGCTGTCCTGATATCCAGAGGCTGTTTTCGGTCATAAGAGACTGTGATTTTTACATTTTTACCTGATTTATTTGATATTAATGGTTAACAATTAATATTTAACTATAAGTAAGACATTTCTGTCCTACTAATGCTGTGTTTTTATGGTCTCCACTCTAGTTCCCTGCAGCTAATCTGGGTGTATGGTCACTAGAGATGGCTTGAGCTGACAAATTAGTCAAAGACTACATTACATAGACAAGATGTGGTGGGTGTAACYGGGATAGAGATAGCCTGGATGAGTTTAGAACAATCCCTCATTGTCTCAAAATTATCCTTGCATCTGGGAGACTAARCCAGGGTGGKGTTAAGACAACACCCCCCCTCCCCCGTGCAGATGACCACAGGATAAACCCAAAGTGGCATATGGTGCCCCCMATCTGCCATGGGAGGGGTGGAACCAGCCATGACTAAGCATTCTTTGTGTCAGCTCTATAAGAAACCGCATTGTCTGTRAAGKTTAGGTTACTCGGCCCAACAGTCAAGAGTGTTGGGTTGACTAGTCTCATTATTGCAATAATTAATCGATATTGAATAAAGATGATTGTTTGAAGAAATGACAAAGTCTCTCACACTTGAATAGAATATTCCACCACAAGACGGTGGCAGRAACATTATGTACAAAGTAAGTTACAAATAACGCGAAAAACACACACAACAGCACAATTGGTTAGGAGTCCGTAAAAAGGCAGCCATCTCTTTATCTTAATATGGCAGAAGCAATCGGGCCTGGGAAGAGTAGGGCTTAAAATAATTTTTGTGGCCCCCACCCCATCAAAGTTGCCCATCCCTGTGTTATGTAGTGCACTATATAGGGAATAGGGTGTCATTTGGGACACATATTACGAATAGCTCCTATGGTGCTGCCTTTCAACCTTTACTTGCTAAGCTGATGCTTAAGTGTAATAACAGTTCCTGAGTAACCCAGTGAGTCATCTCTAACTCTGTTGGTGCAAGGGCAAGAAGTATTAAAGGGACAGACTATAGCATAGTTAGAGTATTATAAGGACAAACTGTAGTATTATAGAGGAAGAAGAATACTTTGTTCGTTTTCATTCAGAGAATGTATTTCTTCTCTTCCATTCTAACTCAATCTGGCATTGAACTCCACGTTTGTTTACAAGACTGGATGACAATAATTATTCCTGCCACTTAATTACTATGTGTCAAGATGGCTTCCACAAAACAATGGTTTCCAAAAGTGCTGGGCCATCAGCGCAGCTCTATTGGAAGCTCGATTAGCCCGGATTGTTATTGTTGTGTCTGCGGCAGGGGAAGCTGAATAGAGCAGGACAGTCTTTTGTCTGAGGCCCCTGTCACAGTCTCGACTACCATTATAATGTACTCAGCTTTTTCCCCCTTTTCTCTCACTCCCTGTCAACCCTCYCCCTCGCTGAACTTATATACCCCTGCCTGTCACTAGGATCACTAGGATCACTATCATAAGAGGGGGAGCACCCCCTCCCCAATCTGMTCCCCCCTCCTGACACGCCTTTCTGGAGAGCAGTCTTCTATTTATACCTAGCAGGGGACTGACAGTTAACCTTTTGCACTGGGGACATTTCTGGGAGTGAGGCCAATTTTCAGGCCGGATTCAGCCCTCGTTCTGAGAGCGTTGCGTCTCTCCCGACAGGGCAGCGATCCAGCGCCACACGCCACGGCTACGTTTCCCCTCTTAATGTCTCCTCCTCCACTCAGTCAGAATAATTGGCGAGGCAACCCTTTTCATTTCCACCCAGAGCTGACTGAAGGACTCCAATAGACAACCGCTCTCTGCCAACACAAATCTCTCTCTCTCTCTCCTCAGCCTCTCTCTTTCCTCTGCCTCTCTCTCTCCTCTGCCCCTGTCTCTCTTTCCTCTACCTCTCTCTCTCCTCTGCCCCTGTCTCTCTTTCCTCTGCCTCTCTCTCTCCTCTGCCTCTCTCTCCCCCCTCTGCATCACACCCTTCTCTCATACATTAGCAGTTAGAAAACAACACAGGTCCTGATACAGTGCCCTGAGGGCCAACTTAACCCAACACTTGACAGTTGGGCTGTACGTAGTCTGGTACAATATTATTCTCCATCCACCTCAAGTGGAGTCAAAGCCAACCGCATGTTAACATGTCAGTGTGCTCCAGAGCCTTACTGTGCTARTTCTAATAATTGTGAGTGTGATATGATTTTGTACCTGTTTATGTACAGTACACAGGACATTTCACAGGACATTTCAGTTACATATAAGGAGAGAAAGATACGGATCTAGTAAAAAAAATGTTTAGGAACTCACTCGGGGTCTCGACTTACTGTTGAGAGTTACAATAGTAGAAAACACAAGTAGTGTCATTCCGAAAATGAGTCTATCTAAACTTGTAGCAATCATGACCAAATTATCGACCGGGCACGCAGGGCACATGCCCAGGGGCACTGACCTCCAGGGAGCCCCCTTTGAATTTCTTATTCACTCTCACTGAGATATATTAACATGGCATAAATCATGGAAAAMAAWTCTGGAATTRCAGGAAATTTGTTTTCAAATGAATTAATAATTTATTATTAAACGTTTATAGCACTTTTCATGGCATACAGAATCTCAAAGCACATGCTAAGCAAAATAAACAACAAGAAGTCATGAAATATAGGCTACAGCAGTAGCTCGATCATCTAGATCAAGTCTGTTTGAGTGCTTCTAGAAGCCTCCATYATGAGAGGATCTGGAAGCTCATAACTAGATRGTCAGCGGAGGTGTTGGTCAGGTCAGCATGTCCAAGAGCAGGTAGGCAGGCAGCCTGATGTCATCTGGTCGTCTCCGACCGTCTGCAGATTCTCTGTATTGGGACTCTGATGAAGTTTTAGCTCACCACATACTACAGCTCACTCCGTACTTCAGAAGATGCATAGCCTCCTCTTGGGTCACYGTTGGTGAGAAAAAAAATAAAAGTCAGTAGGTGTAATTCAAATGAAAACATACACCTTCTAGCTAGCATTAGCTAGCTTGTTGACGACACTGATTTTCATCAATTTACAGGCAGGAATCCAATTCCTGATATCAAGACTTGATCTGCACTCATTTAGCTATTGAAAAATAAACCATTTATCAAACTATTTATATAAAAACTATTAAATATGATTAAATATGTACAGAATTGACTCTCTGCCTAGGCTGCCACTAGGCGCMATGGCAATTTCTCCCTACCCYATGGCAAAATGTGTCGAATGGCAAGAAAATTGCTGTCAAACTGCGACAACAAAAATTCTGTAAAACAAATTTTTTGGTTACCTTTTGTTAATAAAATACTTTTTCTGCTAACAGATCCCTCTGTAAGTATTAAATTATAGTTTTTAATCCCAGTGCTGCGTTGATGTGAACGAATGTATAGCTGTTAATTGTATAGCTTATTGGCTATGTGTTTGTAGATTGACTGTGTTGAATCAAGCTTACAGCTTCTCCAAATAGCATTTTGGAGTTTTTAAATTGTATAGAAATGCAGTAAAGGATCTTTAACTTTATAGAAATTTCTCAGAACTCACTAAAACTCAAAAGTAGTGCTCTATGTAGGGAACAGGGTGCCATTTGGGATGCAAGGCCAGTTTTCTCTACAGGACAGATTCTCCACAGGGGTAGGTAGTCATCTGCTGAGAGATTTGGCGAATAGTGCCTATTTGATCTGAAACCYAGACAGGATCCCTAGACAGTCCAGGAGGGGTTAGTGAATTCATTCGATGTATCAACCTGAAACTGGGACGTACCCACCCCACAGCCATATCTAATTCAACTGGGTTCCTGGATAGATCAACACACTTCCCCCCTGTAAAGGATATATTGTTTATGGTTGTTAGCAGGTCAAACTACCATGAAGACCTTTGAGATGTTATGTTGACATTGGACAAACACATTGGGTTACAACTTTCATGCCAGTAGATGTTATATACTATGCAAAGCAGAAAGATTTTATGATTTGAAGATGGTATAACAGCAAAGCAGAACAAAACATATAGGTTCTATTATGGATATTCTGATTCTGAAAAGAAAAGAAGCATTGCTTCATATTTAGGCTAAAGTATATTTGTGGTGCAGTGGGGAAGCTGGTGCTCTTTGAGTGTGTGTGTTTTTGTGTGTGTGTGTGTGTGTGTGTGTGTGTAAGCTTATGTGTGCGTGTGTTGCCCGTGGCACACTAGAGTGGCTGTGCCCCCTCACCTGGAGTTGGCTCAGCGGGTGTGGGGCCCGGCAGTAGGGCCTGTCCTGTCTCCCCCCTACCGTCTCTCTGCAGGGGCCTCTGTACAACAGAGCCTGGCCCGGGGACTGCTGTCAGCCCGCTCAGCTTGTGATACACATATAACTCTCCCAGGCCCTGTCATATACACTGACAGCCCTCTTTGATATGCTTCTCAGTGCTCCCTCTCTCTCTGTAAGCTGTAAGTGCTTCTAACTGACACTAGTCCCGCTAGATGGGAGTTTTTCTSCAAATAWTTTTTTTTATGTTTTCAAATTAAAGGGATGTATTCGTGGCCTATATTTAAAAAATTGAGATGAAGACATTTCTCCCTCTGCTCTGGGAAAAGCAGACCATTAAAAGTGTGTAGAGAGTGCAGTGGCCTATGTTCCCTTAATTTGCAAAAGACAATAACAATTCAGTGGTGATTGCTTTGGTTACCACCAGATGACAGTATTTATCCTGTTTGCCTGGACATCATAGACTTGGCAGCTGTGGACATCCTAGTGGCAAGACTGATAATATCAACAAATGTCTTGGCTGGAGAAAGTACAAGAGTGTTTCTCTATACTGACTCAACAAATAGTTGGTGGGGTTGATTACAACTTGGACAAGAAAGACTGAATTGCGGGACGACGACGACGGACGGACGGACGACGGACGACGACGACGACAGACAGACAGACAGACAGACAGACAGACGACAGACAGACAGACAGACAGACAGACAGACAGACAGACAGACAGACAGACAGACAGACAGCTTCACTATAAAATCCAACAAATCAAAGAAATTGGACAACTGTTCAAGAACATTTATATTGGACATGTTATTCTTTATCACATGCCAGTAGTTTTTTTTAATTCAATGCATTTAGCTTACATTAGGATGAAGGAGCCTAGGCCTTCTAATCTACATAGTTGGATTGCATCATATCACCTTTCAATATTATTATCAGCAAATATAAAACCATGTTATCTTGAATATCAGTGTCATTTAGTAATATGCACAGGTGGTTAGTTGTATGAATTATTCACAATGCAAGCCTACTCAGAAAAAAACATCAGCTTTAATGCAATATTAGCTTCACCGTGAAATACCACTATTGTGAAAATATAAATATCTTATTTAGCTATCTAAAAAATAGTAGCCTGTCTGCATGCAAGCTTACCTGTCATCCACAATGATGGCGCTGCAGACCAAGCAATATACGAGAGGAAGACCCTATACCGTAGGATAATTATTCTGGTTCGGTGTCAACTAATTCATTAACAGGTACTGAAGAGATCGATTCTGTTGCTTGTTGTCTTGTTATTTCAAGTATTTCCATTTTGGGATAGTTGTTCACTTAATTACTAGCACTAGTTGCTCACGCTGCAACAGTCAATAAATAGTGTGTTATTGTGACAACCAAACATGCACTGGGGGGGGGGGATTAGGTAACTCTGGCCTATAGGCTTTGCGTCAGACCACACACTAAGAAAAGAGGGTTCCTTAAGGGTCCTTTGGGAACGGCGATGGTTCTATGTGGAATCATAATGAACCCTTTGAGTCATTCAATGGTTGTTTGCAGTTCAAAAATGAGTTATTTCCTCTTTTGGTGATAATTGAAATGTAGGGGAGTCAGCTCATTCAAATATTTTGGGACATGGTTTGCTAACAGCTCTGTTTGTGCAACCTTAAGTGAGAATGTCATTCCAGTTTATCTAATCTGTTGAGTTATGCGATTAAATGTTAAATACGACTATGGCCAGTGACAATGTCTTGTGAAAGACACACGTAAGRCCTTTTGTCAATTGAGAGCTGTCGTCTAACTCAGTGGTTCTAAATTCTCTCCTCAGGGACCCCCAGCTGTTCCAGAGCTAGTACACCTAATTCAACTAGTCAATTAACATAATAACGCCTAAGGAATTTTAACAATATAATATGGATAACCAGAACGATGTTCTTCAAAACATCTACAAGGAAGATTAAGGAAGGTTCTTAATAGAACCATTCTCCATAAAGGTTCTATGAAGAACCATAAAAAAAGTTTTATACTGTATATAGCCCCAAAAAGGGTTGTAACCATAGCAGAACCCTTTTTTTGGTGYTATGTAGAACCCTTTATTAGTGGATCTTTATATAATCTTAGGAAAGGTTTCTTTATAGCACCATACAGGTTCGATTTAGAACCTTATGAGCATGGTTCTTTATAGAACCTTAAAAAAAGGTTATAAACAGCACCAAAAAGGGATCCGCTATGGTTAGAGGCCAAATAACCCTTATTTGGCACTATATAGAACAATTATTTTTTTGTGAGCAGGTCTTGGTCAAAAATAGTGCACTATGTAGGGAATAGGGTGCTATTTGAGAGGCTACCAAGAGCAGAGTCACTCCTGTCCTGCCTCGCTCTCTCAGTCCCATCTCTCCTTACCTGTTTGGGTCAGCATGGAGTAATATACTACAGTGGATGCCACAAAGGAGCTGACTGAACTGGCTGCAAATGGACTCCATTTTAGTGAGGTGATTCTGTGAGGTCAAATTACCTCACAGATCCCATTCAAATGGTAGTCGTTAATGTTGTACCCTCTCCAATCTTCCACACRTTCTTCTTCATGTGATACACACTTTGGGACAACTGCTGATGTAAAAAGGGCTTCAAAAAATAAGTGTGATTGATATCTGATCCACTCTGACAGTTTTCACTATTCCTTCATTTAGTTAGGTGACTGTAAACAGTGTTGTAGTTGACTTATGGTGGTCAACGCCCCCTAGAACTTGAATAGACCAGTGCGGAGGCCAATTCAGTATAATACTGCACCTACTGTATAAATGTCTGACTGCAATATCACAACAGCAGAGCTAATAGAACTAAAAATGTAAAACATCTGAAAATACACCATGGTATAAGCAGAAAATTAACATCTAAGCATTTAAAGTATGATGAATACACTGAGTGTCCAAAACATCAGGACCACATTCCTAATATTCCCTCAGAACAGCCACAATTCGTCAGGGCCTGGACTCTACGAGGTGTCGATGTGTTCCACAGGGATGCGGGCTGATGATGACACCAATGCTTCCCACAGTTGTGTCAAGTTGGCTGGATGTCCTTTGGGTGGTCGACCAGTCTTGATACACATGGGAAACTCTTGTGTGAAAAACCCAGCAGCGTTGAAGTTCTTGACACACTCAAACCGGTGCGCCTGGCAYCTACTACCATACCCCGTTCAATGGCACTTAAATCGTTTGTCTTTCCCATTCACCCTCTGAATGGCACACATACACAATCCATGTCTCAATTGTGTCAAGGCTTAAAAATCWTTCTTTAACCTGTCTCCTCTCCTTCGGCTACACTGATTCAAGTGTATTGAATAGATTACATCAATAAGGGATCATAGCTTTCACCTGGATTCACCTGGTCAGTCTATGTCATGGAAAGAGCAAGTGTTCCTAATGTTTTGTACACTCAGTGCATATAACTACTTTATAATTAAGTGGAACCCTCAAGCAAGTGCTGTGAGCATACAAATATGTGAGAATATACCACAAGAATGGCAGTGATAGAAGTGAATAGAATAGAAATGTCAATATCTACCATGTATTTTAACTCAACATATCCMTTACAATTGGAATAGGAAAGAAAACATGCATAAATGGAGATGAGGGGCTTTCTTTGCCTGCTCTGCCGATTATCCTATATGCTGCATGCTGCTTCTGACGCTTTCTCTTCCCGCTACTGGACAATCACGCGTTGACATTATCAAACCTCAGGTGATGCCACATGATGCATCTCATCCAAACAAATCCTTTCGAGTGCAAATGAAACACAAAGCACACACACACATGTCATATTACAACACAAGCTCACATTCAATTTGTGCATATATGTACAGTGTTGCATATTACTGTGCGGGATTAGCGGTAAACCGGCCCAGCAGATTACAGCCTAATGAAGTTGAAACGTGGCGCTGCATCGGTAAATAGAATTCATCAATGTGCGCCTTTTCGTTGCAGGGTTTTGAATAATCGATGCTCAGACAATGGTATTCATATAAATATCATCCACAAAAAGCATGCAAATATCATTCACCCCCCACCCCCAAATTGTGCAAACACAATTATCATGTAATAGGGCTTCCACGCTCCAAACAAACAAGAAATGTAGAAAATACATTTACCACAACAAAAAAGGACAAGATAAACTGTCTGGATTCATAATTGAGTGATATTTTATTGGTCATTGATATAACGAACACACGCCCGGCAAGCATGCATCGGTGCAGAAAGTTAGTTAATACTTTATTGCCCATGTGTARTGGATTAGAAATCTCACTCGAGTTCTCAGCATAAAAACACCCCTAAAAAGTTTCTAAAAGTTTCAGAATTACTTCAGCGCCGATTGTGTTAGTAACAAAACCTTCACAATGGTTTATTTTTGGCAACTAACTTCCAATCCCATCTCTGCCTTTTCATKAATTTCTTAGAAACAATTTAGGTCAACGTGTATTATTTGTAAAACATTTAAGTTGTGCTCTTAAGAAGTTACGCCCTGTAAAGCTTTTTGAGTTATAGTTCGTTTAAAGTGTGACATATGGTATTAACATATGCAACACATGTCAAATTCAAGAATAGTATATGCTACCCAGTTTATCACCTGCAAAATCAGACGGATTAGGCATATATTATTATCACGAAAATCATATTTAAAGTCACTCAAGAGTTATAAATAAGACAATAATAATAATCTCACTTCTGACACCAGTGTAATGAAACATCGTTGTGAAATGAGGTCATTTACGAATACCACCTGTCGATGTAAAAGTCACCGTCACCACATTTCACCGTTGGGGGTAAAAACCATTCCGGTGGAGAGAGGGGTGAAAGGTGCGTCATCGAGCAATGTGCTTTCATGAGATCCTGCAGCACTATTTCGGTCAGTTAAAACTGGGGACAGTGCAGGGGCATGATGCCACACAAGAAGAGGGTTCGAATAGCCTCTCATAACGATTGACCTCTTTCCTAAGTTCAAGTAAACTGGACTTAAAAGCATATCGCAACTGGCCACTYACATTTGTGACTGGATGAGACATTCGATGAGAGAGTGCTTGTCCAAAACAGACACGGACGCACTAATAAGGTTCGGATAAAATTGTCCCTTTATGCTATTTTCATTTTTTGATTCCACAGTGCTGTTACATTAACCTTTACGCATGCTTTAGGCCAATTMATTAATTTGAGTTTAGGCCTATATAAATGTATAAGGCTATACCTGAGCTTGAAGCTAAAATATATCTCTAGTGGAAATATAAAAAAAACATTCGTGTTTTATTGTTGATGTGTTGGAGTTACTATCGCAAACGTTTTAATACCTATAATGTCGAATGRCCAGGTCGGGTGCAAAACAGCTGAGTAAGCCTATAGCCGAACTCTCAGTGCACATACATATTCGATAGTTGCCAATAACTTTTACGCATAACCATTATCGATAAACTATGATAATGGTTTACGCAAATCCTTTATGCATACTGTAGGCCTAATTACTTTACAAAATGACAACTTTTTACACCATTTGACCAACTTTAAGCAGTTGCCGTTACCAATACATTGAGTTAATGGTCTTGTGGAAGTGGCTTTTGAGTAACAAGTGCTTCCCCAGCTGTCCACTTGTCGTGGTCCCTTGTAATCAATTGCAGACCCCCTTGGACAGGTGCACGAGGCATTTCGACCATCTAAAACGCGCGAGGCATCGGGATACTGCAGTATAACATTCAAGGGCCATATGCGTGGGCGGTAGCCCGCCATAGAAGTTATAGAAGTTGGAACAGGTAACCCAAAATACCTCTACTTTATTGATGTTGGACTTGTGTGCAGTCGATCTTTCATCATGTTTACATTACATGGGTATATTGTTCAGCTCGACGTGGTTTTATTAGTGAGCAAATATTCAGTGCCAATTGCCATTAATCAAGTTCATAAAGTGCCCCATCCCCTTGCATTTGTTCTATATGACATAGTCTAAAGCCATTAACCTCGTGGAAATAGCCACCACGTGGTGTTTATTCTTTACTGTCACAAGTAAGACGTCGTGACACGTGGAACGTCTGGCTGTCCGGCTGTATAAACGTAGATGTGTATAGGCGAGCTTTGGTGTTCATGTTATATATGCCTATATGTTACCATTGGAGAATACAAACGTCAACATGGCAAGGCTCCAAGAGTGGTGGTGAAATCGGCCTACAAGTCCAATAAATCTTTCATTAAAAAAAATATTGGAAAAATTATAGCAATTTAGTCAAATGTTACTAAAAGTAAACTACATGGCACTCAAGCTAATCCAAAACCTTTCCATTAGGCTACACTGTAGACTAGTAGGCTACTTTTTATCACCAAACATTTATGGCCCATACAAAGTTTCCTTATTAAAGGCTACGAGTGGAACTCAAACTATTAACTGATAAGTGTTATATATACTTGATTATCAAAATGCACTGCAACAAAAACAATATTCTGAATCAGGACGAAAAACACAATAGACTAAAGATGTAAAGTGTTACCTGCATTTGACCCTGACATTAAAACTGAAATTATTATATTATATTTGTGGTATGATATACCTCGATTGAATACAACACTGTYCATACTGAAATAAGCTCCATTTATTTTACAAATAATTATTATAAGTTCTTGGTTCAATTGTCATAAATAGAAACGCATATGACAATGACAGCTCAGCCTTCTGTATTCTTTTGGAACACATTTGTGATAATATATATTCACAACTTTAACAGGATTTCTGACCACATTAGAAGAATATCAAATTAGACCTGAAATCATAGCCTGATGCTTTTGCAAAAAATAAAATTACAAGCCTGTTGTCTTTGCGTTGAGTATTGATTGACAGCGAAAAAMCGTCAATTAAAGAAAAATGCGTGTGATCTCAGGTTTAAATTCATCGTATAGGGGCATGTGTAACAGAGTTAAGAATGTACACTCCACAAATATTGCGGATGGAGCCGTCCAATTGGTACCTTTTGGGTGGCTCAACCCGTTGGAACGTTGTCAAGGCGATGCGAAGCAGAGGATCACTGGTTCGAAACCAGTATGTGGCAGTCGGACAGTGAAGGAAGCAAAGCTGTTAGCAGCATACTGTCCCCTTTAACATATAGGCCTAGCACAGCATTTCTTGTTTGGCATTGATTTTAGACCTACATCCATGGCAATTTTTAGCCTTGGCCTACTTCAGTTAAGGAAGGAACAAAAGTGTGTAAGTTTCAAATATGGGCCATATTACCACCATACTTATTGTGTTTCTTGTGGCTCTAAACTTTAAATAGAGGACACTGACTTTACCAAAGCTAGAAATTGTTTACCCCCAAAATTGTCTGCATCTTAATCTCAAAAAACATATTTAAAATATGTAAATAAGAATAAAAATTWAAATAAAACTTCGTTGGTCGCATCAGGTCAATATAGCATTGCGGTTTATAGTTTGATGTATAGGCTATACGCCATTATAACGCTTAATTACACATCATCTTCCCCAAAGAGATAAACGTCTAACGAATATACTGTTGAAAAAGTGCATTCTTTCTAGACGGGACTKGCGKTCAGTTAGCTTTATCTGAGCAAGACCTTAATTGTGTTCGGGGGATGCAGCAGTCAGGGATGCGGTAAACTCAATTAGGACCTCTATGCTGAAAGCCGAACAGATTCCAGAACAATCCCAATTCAAAGGAGGCTTATCTACACCAGGGCGATCAGACGGATTAAGAGTTATTGAACCTATAAATGATCTCCATTCGGTTGGCACGACCCCGACGGTGACGCGGTCCGTGTGCTTGAGGAAACATTTATCCTAAAACAAAGGACGGGGACGGGACACCYTTCAACAATTTAGGCTACATATAGGGTAAAGAATCGAAGCTGGATTTTGGAGCTTCAATATATGCTATAACCTCTGGTCCCGTCACACAGGCTACACTCCACCTTTGATTAACTTTGAGTTAAAGTAAACTGTCCAATGAAAATATCACTTTTAAAAGTTAACATTTTGTGAACTCATACCCAAATAATGTTGTTGACTCGTCCTATACTMGTTTTTGTGACCAAAACATAAATTGAAGAAGAAAAAAAACACACTTAAAAAACCTCACCACAAATAAACATGTATCTCAAACGCAGGTTGACGTTTATTGGGATGAGTCTTGTCCTTGAGGCAGAACTGATCGATTCCCGCTAGATGGGCAAGCTGCAAAGTCAAAATTGGCAATATTGTAAAAATGCAAGAAACAGAATTAAGCTTTTTGGTCATCATTTCAGGTTATGGTTAGGCATTAGGGTTAGCAGTGTACTTTAGGTTTAAAATGTGATTTTATTACTTTGTGGTTGGGCCTACTAGTAACCACACTGCAGAGCTGCCTCCAGAACAAGACTCATGACGAAAAACGCTAACCTGCAAAATCTCAAACAGACGTTTAAAAAATGCTTCCTCATAGAACATGACGGCTCATGTTGCTCATTGGCTGAGCTGCTCAATCAGCGGTCTACTCGCATTAAATATTTTTCATGACAGGTAGCCTTATATGCCCAAATCATTCTGTTGTTGTGGTAGGGTATGCCCACACCATTCAAACACATTAAACCTGCGTTTTAACATACTTAATTTAAAAAAAATTGGAAGGAAAACTATTTCACTCATGTTGTAATTAGTTATAGGTCATATTTCAGAGAAATCTGAAAACACTCAGTTAGGCTACTAAGAATAGGCAAAAACAAAGACGGGGATGTTTTAGGCCGGGATTGATGGCGTGTGGATTTGACTGTGATATTACTGTTCTGCTCTTGAGTGACCTAGGATGGAGAAAAAAACAGCTCTCACCGAGACAAACCACAGAAATTATACAGATTATTCAAATGGGAGAGACGTGCTTTCCGGTTTTAAAGGGCACAGGAAGCTGGCGGCTTTGGGCCGACCCCGGTGACAGAGCTGATATCTTAGCGACCCCATTCATAGGGAGGAACGGTGACCGGGGTGGGAGAGGGAGGGTGGCAGAGGGAGGGTGGCGAATAATGCACATCTGCAACGGTCCAGTGGTGGAAAATGTATTCAATTGTCATACTTCAGTAAAAGTAAAGATACCTTAATAGAAAATGACTCAAGTAAAAGTGAGTCACCCAGTAAAATCCCACTTGAGTAAAAGTCTAAAAGTATTTGGTTTTAAATATACTTAAGTATCAAAAGTAAAAGTATAAACCATTTTAAATTCCTTATATTAAGCAAACCAGACAGCACAGTTATTTTTKGGGGATGGATAGCCAGGGGCACACTCCAACACTCAGACACAATTTACAAATGGAGCATTTGTGTTTAGTGAGTCCGCCAGATAAGAGGCAGTAGGGATGACCAGGGATGTTCTCTTGATAAGTGTGTAAATTGGACAATTTTCCTGTCAAAATGTAACGAGTACTTTTGGGTGTTAGGGAAAATGTTTGGAATAAAAAGTACATTATTTTCTTTAGGAATGTAGTGAAGTAAAAGTAAAAGTTGGCAAAAATATAAATAGTAAAGTAGTACTTTAAGTAGTACTTTACTTTAAGTACTTTAAAGTAGTTTTACTTAAGTACTTTACACCACTGCAACGGTCTCACAGCACATGTGATCTATGATCTAGCATAGACCGTGAACAGCTTCCATTCACAAATCCTTCCCTGTGCATCGTCACCTTTTGTAGTTGAGGTTCTCAATCCATGGCAGTAACTTCTTGTGACGTCTCAGAAAATCCTAGCCAAAAGAAAAACAGGAAAAATAGGGTTAGGTACTCAGGACGGTTTGCAGTACATGCATACGCACACGTAGGCCAAACCTAACCAATGTACATTTAAAAAGTATCTGAAAAACGCACGAATTTGTATACGCAGACACATTATGTATGCAGAATTGGTAGTTCATATGAAATGTATCAACACTAATTTTTTTTTGTCACAGCATCTTCCAAAGTAGACAGTCTTGGACTGAATTCCGTGAATTGTTCATTCTCGGTTCATGKTGGCTATAGGCTAGTCTACAATAAACATTTGCATAACATTTTATTAGTCATTTAGCAGGCACACTGCAGCTCTGTAGAAAAGTGACAGGTTTGGGTTGTWTGCATGCATGGCCTTGAGGGTTATCAATATTTCCACCTTCCCCGAAGGAGCACATGAATATTTAAATGCAAAACATCCATTTTACATAACCATAAATGAGTTATTAGCTAATATCATTTACATGAGCAACATTTCTTTCCGATTTTAACAAAATTGGTTAGGATACAGCTAAATTTTAATGTTCATAATAACCTGTTATTTTGTGTTAATATACAATAAACAGACTCGACTGATGTTATGAGTGACAAACTTTTAATTGGAAGTGTTTAACGAGGCTACACTTACAATAATAGGAAAAAGTGGCCTAGATTTATCAGGTTACGGAGCGCATGAAGGCATAAAGCCTACTATACCCATAAGAGGCATAATTGACATGCACTGGCTTTCGCTTTGCCGATTACCATCCTTCTTTTTTGCCAACTATTGCAGTAGGTGTTTTAAAGAATAAATCCCTTGGAATTCGTTGAAAATTGACTGCTTTGAGTAAATATCTGATTTCCTTCGTCGGGCCAGTGTCCATTCARGGAAAGGTATAGGGTTGCTGTCAGGGCGCGATGTTTTGTCTGGGGGGATTAGACTAGTGCGGACGTGCGAATACCCAAGAAATCTTTAGTAAATCAAATACCGTTTGCAAACCAGGTGTGAGCTCTCGTGTTGCGGCATTGACCACCAGCAGACTAATACGCTATATGCAATGTGCACAACACAAACAACAACAAAACATGATAACCAGAATGATGTCACATTCAGGCATAATAAAAATGTCAATGTGGCATACCCCTTTACGAATCTCACTACTTTTTAAAGGGGGCGTTATTGCCAAACTGACACAATGCTAACCGATACAGCTCATGTATGTCTACCATAGGCTACGAGAGATGGGTTACGATCTCAATCGTAAAACGAAATGATATGCACAATGTGTAAATGCGTAAATGCATACGAGGGCATGCTGCAGAGATAGGTAAAGACTCTGCTAAGAAGGTTGTGGCCAAATGCACGTTTATTATCATGTTATAGGCCTATCTGGGCTMCCGAGTGGCGCAGCGGTCTAAGGCAATGCATCTCAGTGCTAGAGGCGTCACGACATACCCTGGTTCGATTCCAGGCTGTATCACAACCGGCCGTGATTGGGAGTCCCGTAGGGCGGCACGCAATTGGCCCAGCGTCGTCCGGGTTAGGGTTTGGCCGGGGTAGGCCGTCATTGTAAATAAGAATTTGTTCTTAACTGACTTGCCTAKTTAAATAAAGGTTAAATAAAAAAAATATGAATGTATAATTCAATCATGCATTTAATACAAAAGGTCTATAGGCTACACGCATCCACACTGAATTAGTAACCATTCTTTACAATAAAAAACTATAGTCACGAAACGATGTTGGGAATTATAAAATAACAAGACATCAAATGTAGCCTAACATTTTTTGGGACTTCATTTCACCTAACTTTTAGGCATCATAACCCAAATAACGGAATATGTGCACCCGTATAACGTGCAAGGTAGAAAGGTAGAAAGAAAATGTGAGGTAACCTATGTCAACATTTTAAGAAAAGTCTGTTAACCGGGTGCAAGGGTGACACACCACAAACAGACGAAGTCTACCAATTAAGGGATATACGATGCCATACTGTCCAAAAGAATCAATCAAAAACAACCAATGTAGCCCTTCAATATTGACATGTATAGGCCTATAGGACTCTGCGGTCTATAAGAGCCTGCAAAACAAAACGCATAAAACTACATTTATTCCATTTTTAATACCACCATATAGGCCTATTGAAGCACCCTATTTATAATTGGCTGTGGTCTGGTCTGTATGACTCTTGACTTGAAATCGTGAGGTTTCCTCCACGCCAGTCCTGTTTTGCTGTGGCTGACAGCGAGAGCAGCGAGAGGCGGAGGGGGTAGCGGGCCTGTCTGGCCGCCATTGTCTCCTGTTCATTTATTAGTGCTCGGGATAATCTGGGTATCCCTCACAAGTGAGAAACAATCCCAGCATGAGAGTGGCCTATCTAATWACAACCTTTACTCAGAACTTTTACGCCATCAACTGGAGAGATAAGATGGACACTGCATGGTGGTTGTGCATGGTTCATGGACCGACGCCGCTCCCAACCATACAGGCTATTGTCAGACAGGCACTGCTATAAAATGGATGACGTATGGAGATCGCTCTATGGTGGAAATGTGGGAATTTATTAACAAAAAAMCACCAGGCTATTGGTCAAAATGACTATCGTTCAAGTAGGTCTATGCGAGGCTCACATGATTTGGCCATTTTGCATGAGCCAATAGGACTACACAATGTAGAAGAAAACGTGTTGGCCTATTCGAGATGCATTCTCTGTAGAGCTGGCACGCTTTCATTTTAAACGTGTACATAAAGTGCAAACAATAGAAATACAATAGTTCGCACACAAAATAGGGCACAGTCAGCCAACTGTTTTTTGAAACAGTGAAAAGCCATTTACCGCAGGACAATGCCTAAAAAGTTGTGGCCTAATTATAGGGTCTTAGTACACTAAAGAGGTACTGTCATTCTAAAACGCCCTCTTGGAGAATATTCCACCGTCCTCTAAAAACTCTTCGTTTTTCCACCGTCCATGAACGTTCGACGCACGAGTTGACCAATAATAATGACCTTTCGTTTTGTGGAGACTGAGTTAAAATTATAGACCTTTTTCCGCTTAATTGTGAAATGCCACAAGTTTAATATGTATATGCTACCTAGCTACAAATAATTAGAAATTAGACACGTTACCATTACTGTGACAATAATTTACAYCAGATAGGCCCCACTGGCCCAGAAGAGGTTGAAAAAACAGTTCCACAATTCAGTTATTTTTTACCTAAATTTTGACAAAAGCTATGGGTCCAATGCTAAATACAATAATTAATCATCCAAGGGTCATCATTTACTCATGCACCGTTTTACCCAACATGACGTTTCAGATCAAATAGCAACTTATCTCTGGCGACTACGGCAAGGCACGCTCTGAATCCTGATTTGAGCGAAAACAGCCAAGGAGTTGGTCAGTAAAGTTTTCCCCAAGTTTTGTCTTTGGCGCGACTCTATATCATGTGCACCGTGAACACAACAGTTTGTTTGCATAACATATTTTTTTAAAGGGCTAGCGACCYATTTTTGCTTTGAACCTTTATATAATCATGAAAGAGCATATGAAGAGATGAAAAGGATTTCGAGATTGTATGACTGGCTAAGAGATTGCATGAATTGGCCATTAATGATGGGGCTTTAGAAACTCGGGATGGTCAATGCCCTGTCAATGTCATGATTCATGCGACACAAATCCGCAATATTACATATCATAAATAACTCCTCGGAATGAAAAGCTCCATAAAGTAAAAGAGGTACACAATGTCCCAAATAAAAAACGCACCSAGTTAAAAACCCTAAATGTAAAACCCCCAAACACAGTGTACTGCAGTCTGCTTCAATGCGAGTCATACAGACTCCGGTATCCCCCACCCAATTTTGGTTGCAGAGGCTATCCCTAATGTACCATAGTAGTTGGTTACCGCTTCGATACTTGGCTACTAGTTACATGCCCGAAACAAAATAGTATAACATGYGAACGTCACACAGCAGGCTATTAACCGACTCTCCATATTTTGCCATACAATTACATTTTTACTCTATATCAATGTAATTATTTTTATGGAAAGGCGTTTGACCATTTCCAGATTAAGCATGCATTACGCATGAATGGAAAACACWAACCTCCAACTACAACAAAAATTCACCAATATAATAGTCAATCAAACATAAGAGAAATTTAGTGTAGGTATGTCGTTTTATGCCAGAACGCCTTTCCTTTAAGAAGGCGAGATTGGGCGTTTGTCGATTATTCACGAGTCACTGTCACGTGGTAAACATTCTCCCAGTCTATTGGTTCAAGGCACGTGTCCAGGATAACCGCTGCAACGTCACTTGGGGGCTCGTATTGAAAATAAGAACAAAACTCCAGTGAGTGTATTTCAGGATCAGAAGCCTCTTTATTTACCCTTAGTTTAGTAATTGAAGCACTTGTATTGGATAGGCTGAAAACGGATAGTACCAAATTGGATGGGCAAATGACAAATGGTGTCTATCCAGTGCAACAATATAGGATAGCCAAGTTTGGGAATATATGACCAAAACTATGTTTTTGTCTGTGGGCACTATCGCAAAGGGTTGCATGGTGTCCAGCACACTCAACAAGATTTGACTTTCTTTTTTCTTTTTTAAAACCTTTATTCAAACATTTGAAAAGCTCCGCCTCCCACAGTAGTGGATTGCGCTCATTTCGGTGCGGGAGAGYAATAAAGGGGTTAAGGAAAGAAAACTGGAAAGTGTATCAGTATGGAAGAAAATGATCATAGCAACAGAGATGCGGTGCGCCAAGGGTCGGCGGATGAGTCAAACAGAGTGATACTCCCTCTATTACAAGCGCCGGGCAACCTGCAGCAGATCCCGCATCGAGTCACCAATTTCTTCATCGATAATATCTTACGGCCGGACTTTGGGCGGAAAAAAGAAGATAACATAAATCATGAAGAAAGTAGTCACGCTACCAGAGAGAACCATAGCCCGGCTGTTCCAAGAGCGGAGCAAGTGGGGAGTACTGTGCCAACGGAGGGAACATCCACTCCTCATCCAGGCGGCGTGGCCAAGAAGGCTGAAATAGCCACAGAAGAGCCCCTGAAACCCCGCGGGGAGAATGGAGATCAGTGCCTAAGCTCGGACTCGGATAGTTCTCAAACCAGCTCAATTACACCATCCAAACCGCCTATGCTCTGGCCAGCTTGGGTGTACTGCACCAGATACTCGGACAGGCCCTCATCAGGTAGGCTAGGATTATTTCCCCTCGTCTTTGTAACCTGAAATACACCGRCCCGTTGTAACACTGACCTCAAACGCCTTGACCGAGTTCTTCCAGGAAAGGAGGGCAAATAGTGTTCGCCTGTTTTAAGATCAGAAAAATGGAAAATAGAAGATTCTAATCTTGCAAAATCTTCAAAGTGTATCGGTGGAAACATAAGACTCATAATAAAAGCATAAGAGCCGATAGCCTATCAATATTATAGAACGCTAAAGAATTGCCACGAGTTTGAATAATGGCATAATTTCACGACAAAACAAGCAGCTCAAAATAGCATCTTGCATTGCTTTAAAACTGAAATGTGCAAACGCAGGGGTATTGGAACTCTACACATTAATGTTAAAAGCCGGGATAAATAGTAATTTTTGGAATTTTGGAATAGCCTCATACAATTTTGTATTTTTTWATGAGTATTTCAATTATAACCCCATAATACGAATATGATACCGTCATTGCGATGGCTATTGCTTTGGGCTAGCTAGATCATAGCCAATGTAATACTAGGTTAGCCTACTACTATAGGTTACTATAAACATCGGCGCACACATCACCAAAACAATAAGTCTTTCAAAGAATTATGAAATAAAATACAATAGGTTAAAGGACTTTATAGGGTATTTTTCCTCGACAATTCTGTCGTGCAAATCCACTCTTTTTGTTTATGCATGAGATTTCACAACGGAGTTGCCTGGGTCTCTAAATATTTAGCATATTTGGCACATAAAACATGAACGTTTCCATCATTATTCTATATTCTACTTGTGTAAAAACTCAAATATTCGAATGCATTTTCGTTAATTTCTAAAAATCGTATTGTACACAATGTTCTCATGCATTATGTAACGTTGATCGCATGAACTAGACTACTATTCGATGGTATCCCCATGGGCTGCATATCTTAAAACGTTGTACGTTGGTTTATCATCTCCAGCGAGCTCCAAATGTATTGAATAATCTCTTTGATAGTCATCCAGGCCTACTTGCCCAAACAGACGTCACCAGTTCTTTTTTTTAATCAAATAGTTTGGCCTGACGATTTTTTACTACTCAATTACAACCCATCATGTTTACCCACCAAAGGGCAAACTTGGAAAAGTAATTAACAACAGCCAAAGACCGAATTCAGCAACCTATAGACTACGATATAAGCCAATGTATTCCACTAGACATCGTCAAGCCTAGACTATTAGCCTAACTCTATATAAAATGAAGAGTTTAATATAAACAATTATTTACGAAAAATATATATTTGATATTATTCAGTAAGTTGCAGTTGAGATGGGAGGTCCAGTTGTGTTGATATATTTCAGGCCTACTCAGCATATCCTCCAATGACCATAACAAACTACGGAACCGACATGCCCCATCGGTATAGGCCTACCTACCATCTACATATCTTCCAATGCATTGTTCTACGTAAAGAAGTGCGGAACTACGGTTACATTATCAATATTAATCTTTATTCCTCACTATTTTGACAACTCTTGTGTGATATGGAATGGTATGCATTGAAACGAACACTCAAATTCTGATTTTTTTGCATGAGCAAAACACTCTTAGAAAAAAAGGGGCTATCTAGAACTTAAAAGGGTTCTTCGGCTGTCCCCATAGGAAAACCCTTTGAAGAACCCTTTTTGGTTCCAGGTATAACCCACTTTGGTTCCAGGTAGAACCTGGAAAAGGGTTGAAAGGGTTGTACCTGGAACCAAAAAGGGTTCTCCTAAGGGGACAGCCGAAGAACCCTTTTGGAACCCTTTTTTTCTACGATTGCACGACACTTGGCATACAGTGTAATAATAAATAAATAAGTAGGGCCTAAATTCATTAATTCATGTATGTATTACTACACAGTTGTAGTAACTGGGACACGTATATCCTATAGGCTACACCAAGCCTTCACATTTCATATTTTGATTGGTTTTGGCTAATAATAATATTTTTTCTAAAACACAGGACCGAGATCTCGAAAACCAAAGAAGAAAACCACCGCCAGCAAAGAGGACAAGCGACCAAGGACGGCCTTTACAGCTGAACAGCTACAAAGACTAAAAACCGAGTTTCAAACGAACCGGTATCTGACCGAACAAAGGCGACAGTCCCTGGCGCAAGAACTCGGCCTTAACGAATCTCAAATCAAAATCTGGTTCCAGAACAAAAGGGCAAAAATCAAGAAGGCCACCGGCGCAAAAAACACCCTAGCCTTGCACCTGATGGCACAGGGACTGTACAATCATGCTACGACGTCAAAAGATGACAAATCAGACAGCGATTGATTTCGAGAGAGATACAGATCAGTATATTTACAATGCAATAATTTCATCGAATAAAGGGCCAGTGTATAGAATATACCAGCATAAATTGATAAATATATAGATATTTCTGCAATATCATGTCTATAAAAAATATGTTGTAAAAAGGTACGTTTTCAATCTCCWGTAACGTGTGTCGTTTTTCTTCCAGGAAAAGTATACATGCTTGTTATACACTTCATTTTATATTGCTATTCATTGTAATTTTTTTTACATTATAGCGCTTTTATCTGGCACTTGACGTTGAGATCTGTCAGTGATGTGAAAAACAACCTGCTTAAGTCCAAAGAATATTTTCTGCTGCATCCAGGCAACTGTGAATCTTAATACATTTGCTGACAAGATATTTTATTCCCATGGTTATTATGGTTTTATTGAGGTTTAGTGTAAAAAGGACATAGCAAGGATTTTGAGTGTCAGTGATGTGCAGACTTAATTGAAAAGTAGATCGATTTTAATACTATTTTTGGAAAATTCATATAACCACAGAAGTGATTGGGTAGCAATGTTTTGGTTAGCAAACATAATACACACATTGCTAATACGTAGGATACAAATGTAGTTTTGTCTCATAACTACATCGAAGCCAAGTTCATTTCCATGAAACATGTGCGTGTTCTGTGTTATATCAATGTACCAAGGCCTCTATAAATCGTTTTTGAAGACCAATATAAATCATCTCTTGTAGCAAATTGCTTTGAATGATTACAATGCTGCCTATAACGTGGGAGACAACTCTGTAGCATAGTGACAATGATGACAAAACGTTTAACACACTCTTGGCTGAAAGTATTATAGGCCTACTTGATCAAAAAGTAGACACAAGGTATCTGATGTAGGCTGTCAACTATACGTCCCATGGAGTTATTTCTCTATATACATTTTTATTTAATATACATATATATCATTCAAAAAACAGACAAAACCATTAGTGACTGTATAACAATTGTTGAAAATCTCTTTTATTGTTGTTGAAAGGATTTCATATGTGTATTTATATATATTATATTGAAGGGGAAGAAAATCTATCCAATGAACGGTGTTGCTTTAGAGTAGGTTTCTGAGGTTTTTACACTGCTTGTTTATCCTGCAATAACTTCTCTTTGAAAATGGTTTATGGGGCCTTTGCATGAAAGCTGCAATTTGTTGTACTTGGGCAAATAACTGTGTTTATAAACTTCTGTCTTTGTCGACAAGAGTATGATCAAGCTAAGTTTTAGACTATCCATACCAAATTGTGGACTTTTGCCTTTTGAATTGTTTTGTTGTGTATCTGCAAAAAGTGTGTGTGAATTACAATCCACCAAACTGAACACACTTTGCCTTAAAGTTCAAGCGAGAACTTTTTTATGAGACAGAACTGTGCCGAATCAGAGAACCAGTATTACTTCAAAATGCATACTATTTGATTCAAGATTATTGCCTTCATGAAAACTGCTGGTGTGACATATTGAATTTCCTCATCAGCGAATATCTATCTATAGATGAATATGTTTAAATGAAATTACAACACGGAGTTGTATTATTATACAATGCTATTTTTATTTTATGTTCAACATATTCTTTGGTATAATGTACATAATTATCATGTATGTATTAATTGTGTAATTAACTGCCTCATGAAAAACTGGAAAAGAAGAGTCAATAAACCTCGAAGATACACTTAAAAACKTATCTAGCATCATCCTTTTTCTATAATCCACAGTCAAGGATAATTGAACGTCTATGAGACATGGGCATTTCTATGTAAACACAGAAAGATCGGAAAGAAAACGTGATCCTCCATTGCCAAAATAGGAGTGGATCCCTGTGGATGATGTCACTGGTTTGGCAACACCGCTGACCAAAGAGTAATTTGTAGTAACCTTTYGACCAAAAAGGTCAATGACAAAATGCCCCAAAAAWTCYAAAATCGAGTATATTTACATGATTTGAATGTGTCCACCATGTGTTGGTACTATTACTACCCCTGAGTGTTTAGGTCGTGCCCTATTACTTGGTGTAACACCCAAGATGACACTCCCTTCTGAAGACCATTGCCGTTACAGTTACCTTACCAATAAGACTACTACATAAATACAAATAAATAATGACAAAAATATTGGTTTCATGTGACACAAGGCCTACAATAAAATAGAAATATCACCACAAAGCTGAATGCGTAAACGTCAACCTTTGCTGGTTCAAAAACATTAGGAATACCTGCCCCTTCCATGATATAGACTGACCAGGTGAATCCAGGTGAAAGCTATGATCCCTTATTGGCCACCTGTTAAATCCACTTCAAATCAGTGTAGATGAAGGGGAGGAGATAGGTTAAAGAAGGATTTTTAAGCCTTGACACAATTGAGACATGGATTGTGTAGGTGTGCCATTCAGAGGGTGAATGGCCATGACAAACGATTCAAGCGCTTTTGAACAGGGTATGATATAGGTGCCAGGTGCACCGGTTTAGTGTGTCAAGAACTGCAACGCTGCTGGGTTTTATACACTCAACAGATTGTCGTGTGTATCAAGATTAGTCCACTACCCAAAGGTCATCCAGCCAACTTGACACAACTGTGGAAAGCATTGGAGTCAACATGGGCCAGCATCCCTGTGGAATGCTTTCGACACCTTGTAGAGTCCATGCCCCGACGAATTTATTTTATTTTTTATTTTACCGTTATTTTACCAGGTAAGTTGACTGAGAACACGTTCTCATTTGCAGCAACGACCTGGGGAATAGTTACAGGGGAGAGGAGGGGGATGAATGAGCCAATTATAAACTTTTTGAGGCCGTTCTGAGGGCAAAAAGGGGGTGCAACTCAATATTAGGAAGGTGTTTGTAATGTTTTGTACACGCAGTGTAAGTTCCAAGTAGGTCTTATGTTTTCTCATGAAAAATTGTGAAAAAAGTGAATTTCATCCAATATCTTTACGTTCCCAGAGGTTTGTGTCGTCATCACATAGGTTCGTCAATACAGGTGACACAAACATACTAATTTAAAACACATCACATTTGAGTACTTCTTCACTTTTATTGTGATTAGAATAATCACACCATTAACCATAAATAGAACAAAATAAAGACGCATCAAAWGTATTGGATATCTTTTCTCAAGGTCTAAGACAAACTGAGACAAATCTTGCCAAATTTCCATATGAACCCATACACTACTCAGATGGGCCTTAAATCACACGGATTTGTAATGAAAATGAGCTAGCCTATGACTTAATTCAATCAAATCGTCAGAATATAACCAAAACAGCTAGTGGACTATTCCTCCATTTGGACTGTTGGGGGATAATTTTTTTTCATGTCATCCTTGACCCAAAAATATTGATTTTGATAAAATATAAAAAACTTTTTAAATATATATATATTTTTTTACATACTTCCAGATCTTCTATGAATTACCCAAAAGGCATATAGCTTGCAAAACAAATAGAGAAATTCTAACCCACTGGGCACAGATGTCAATTCAACGTCTATTCCACGTTGGTTCAACATAATTTCATTGAAAGTATGAGGAAACAACGTTGATTCAACCAGTGTGTGCCCAGTGGGAAAGATTCCTTTGTACTTTTTGGATTGTTTTCTTGTAAACATTTTATGGCAGTTGTATAATTCCATATCTTACAAACTGTGTAGAGAATGTTTATCTGAAAGAGAACATTCAGCAAACTGTGACAAGTCACTGTAAATAAAAACAAAATTTGTTATTCAAATCGCGGGCCAACATAATCTGAGTCTGTGGATGGATACCTTCGCTCTACTGATCTGTACACAACCGAAAAAAGTTAGCAAAAGTTTCAAAACAAAAGAACATGCAGCAGGCATGGATGGTGACCATTTCCAGGCATTTCACTTTTTTTCCCTCTTAAATTTTTTTTTACAGCGCTTTCTCTGTATTTCCATACTTGTGCCGCTAGTCTTTGAACACAACGCCTATAACAGTCATTGACTGGCATGATGGGAGAAAGGCCAGTGTCTCACTCGCACACGGTCAGTCCTTACTGCTTCTGAAAGGAGTCTGTGGTTCTGTGACCAGGCGGGAAAGGGAAGAAGAAAGAATAAAAGACAGAGAGAGAGATGGAGAGAGAGAGCGAGAGCGAGAAACCAATGAAGGTCAAAGCCTCCTGTCATGGCTGCAGGTGGCTAATTCCCCCCAGCCCACAGTAACCCATTCTCAACACACAGTACTTTCTCACTCAAACTCACTCCCCCATCTTTCTTCCTCTCTCTGTTCTCCTCCCCTCTCTCTCACACACACACACTCTCTCCTGCACCTTTTTATGCAACATTTCGATGGGAACCTCCCATAAAAATTTCCCAAGTTTCAAACCCAACATCAAAACCCCATCACTCTTCAAAGAAATAACAAACTGCTATGCCTTAAAACCGTTGCTTGTTGTATAAAGTTTCAAGGAAACCATCAAAGATGGTTTAGAAACCATAGTGGTTTTACTTGAGAACTGTACCAGAGTTATAATGCATGATACAATACATTGAGGTTTCGTAGGTAACATTTTAAGAGCTAGCTATCCAAAGAAAACATTATTGGTTACCATTGCGATGAATGGTTAGTTAACTGAAAGAGTGAGCAACTTCTGTACGAACATACACATGGGCCTTAAAATGCTTTCTTTAAAAAATCTATTTTTTAAAGGAGAATAGAAGTCATCGCTTTGAAAGTTCACAGGACTTTTCAAAAGTTCACTGCCAACGGGCAGTTAGGTGGCAGAGAGAGATAGAGAAAGAGAGCGAGAATAAGAAAAAAGAACAGAAAAGCATTAATGCCCCTTGTCTACCTCTTCTACAAAGGAACCCATCCTGCTATGCCCTCCCCCTCCCCTACTGTGACATTTAACCATAGTTTCTAAATGCTTCCTATAGCCCGAGTGGAATCTGCTCCGAGGTGCCCGGGCTTTGTGGCGGAAACATAATTAAAACTGGTGAAAGATGTAAAAGGTGGAGAACGGGGATGACATCAGGCCAATTTCACACTAGGCACTCGAATGGCCAGGCCCAAGCCAGGACCCTTGCCATGCAACGCAGATCAAAGCCCACTGTCACCGCACCACTGCAAAAAGAAGGCAAAAGGGCACCTAACTGTGCTAATCCCCAGGACAAATATATTTTAATCTTGTTAGAATACAAGTTAATGCCAGGGCTCAGTGACTGGACATTGTGGAGAGAACCCGAGTGGACAGATGAACCTCTTATCTTTCTAAATGAGCTACTTCTGTCTGGCACTGCTTGACCATAGTCAGGTCCAACTTGGATAACCACCACAATGCATTATCAAGCTACACACGCGCGCGCGCACACACACACACACACACAGAGCTGGGTCCGTTTTCATTAAGAACAATGATGAGACAAACAGCAACTCCAGCAGTTGTGTCAGTGACCCTGTCTGAATCCCCACCAGGGCACCTAACATGCAAAGGAAATGAGTATTTTGTGGTGCAGTCTGTTCCCTCTGGTATTGAGCCCTTCTCTCTCTCAATAGCACCTTGGTAACCCTTGATCTCTCATGTATGAGACTCAGGGCACTGGGGCCTGCAGAAGTTGACTGGGCAGACAATGAGAAGCGGATGCATTCTAAGAAGACACACAGAAGACAACTCTCATTTCACACACTGCGTTTGAGTGACCCCTTGAAAAAAGAGGCACGGGATCATTTTCATCGTAATGCTAGACATTTTTAGGGACTTTCCCACTTCCATTAGGCTGTTATAATCATGTAGGATATACAATGTGTAGGTCACCCTACCCATTCTCTCACCTAGGAGGCATATTTTCTTTAAAAAAAAAGATATCTCATGAATTTTAAGAATCTACAAACTTGTTGAAAACACTTCCTGGACTAACTAACCAATTGAATAACGTTGCTGATTGATTGATGCATACCAAATATAATTMATATCAATTTATGGATGATTTGATTCGCTTACAAAACGCCCTAAAGAAACACCATGCTACGATATTGTTGGCGATTAATAAAAAAAGTAGGGATCAGAAAAAATGGTCTCAAATTATCTATGCAGATTTTTATTCTAAAACTGAATTCCCTGAACTGACAAGAACTGAAGTGACATTGACTTAAGCTCTGGCAAAAGTCCATACGATAATGTGAAAGTGAAAAAGACCATTCATAACATGAATTCATGGTAGAGCATCACTTTAGCGGATTTTGCGAATTTGAAGTTTTGACGGTGTACCATTGCATGAAAATAATCAATCATCAAGTAGTTCTGATGGTTACGTTTTCAAACTGACAGGGTTGTGGTATATTGCAGTAACTCAACTTCATGAAATATGACTTATATTCAGATTCACTCAAATTCCAACTCGATCAACTCTAAGGCATAACGTCAATAAAGCATTAGCTCCAATTCCCCTCAATTCCTTCTTTTTCATGCACAAAGACTTTTCTTAAAATGCCGAAAGTGAATTCTAAGTCCACATATGACATAACGGCCCACATCAAAACTTTCTGTTAAATGTTTATAAAGGCTACAGTGAAATACAACAACAGTGTAGGGGATTTCTTTTAAAATTTCATGTCAAGGTTTCTAGAATAGAATATAGCATATTCACATTTCACTTACATTACAGATTAGGAACTGAAGAGTATGAAAGGATGTTCTGTAAGATTTTTCATTACACCTCAGACATGTCTAAACCTAATAGTCTATCATTTGGAGTTGACCAATAAACCTCAATTGTGATTAGTACAGACTGACTGGGTCATGGTGCAGTTTTCAACACAGTGGAAATCTAAACGTTGAACTCGGCAACACTACAACAGTTCCCAAACTTTTTTTGCTGTGAATTCCAGACATTCAATATTTTTTTCAGGACCCCACAAGCAACATTCCCTAGTAAGAATTGGCCGCGGCACGTGAGTGGTTCTGACCCACCATTTTGGGAACACTGACTGAAACATCATGCAAATCATAAACCTTGGAAATGGAGTCAGCACATGATTTTTCTTCTATACTGTGCTGTCATGAGCAGTCTCTAATATGGCCAAGCCGTGGAATAAACAACGAGAGAGGTTTAGGATTCTCATAGTCCATACCATATTAACATCCTTCATTTTAACCCTGACCGTTGTCATTTTTCTTATTTTTTCTATACCCCCAAAACAGAATTYGTCTAACATTTTGGCTGGATGCAGACATCCACATCCATAATATCTGTCCTTTGTAATATGTATCCGTGTTGCTGGGAGAAACAAAGGCAGCCAGACAGGCAGGGCCAAGGGCACATCCTACTCACCTCAGGCCCCCTTTGCTGTGTAGGGACCACGCTGTCAATCACTCTCTATGGTTWCGCATCATGGGCAACAGAGACACAGTGAGAGAGCCGCCGCTACATCACACCAAAAACATCAGTGCAGAAACCCATCCTCAGCATGACATCTTCTTCGTGGTGCACACCACAGCCATCCTCCTCTCACACTGAACAAAAAAAAGACACAAATATACATTGTGAACCAATGAGATTACCTTATTTACCAGGGGTGCCTAATTTGACCACTGTTTTGTATGATCCAATCCATKTTTTTCTTATGTATTGTGTGTAGATAGGATGGCAAAGCGTTGTGTACTGCATCACAACGATTCATTTATCAGGAAAAGTACAAAATTGGGGTTCATCAACAGATTGTAAAGAATGATCTCTGAATTAGGCTACATTCAAAGTTGCTGGGGCAGAAGCAAACAGATAAGAGTACTGCAAATGGGGTTTGTTATCGTATTCTGTAAAACAACATTCGGCATCAATGGCATATAATCACCACAATAAACCAAAATTCTAATATATTCACCCATTTGACCCAAATGTAAGGGTTACCATGTTTCAGACCCCTCAATGCCCTTCCTATGCCACAAAAACAGATTCTACTTCTGAGTAAAGTACAATTCTGGAAGAACAAATGACGCAGTGTTCTATGGTAACGCGAAGCATCATTGTAGACATGATACTGCAGAAAAACAGCGCAGCCGTGTTACGCAAGAGGTATGATTATGTAACTAAATCCCTGTTTGCCCTTTTACTGTGTACATTGACTGGTAGATGGAGCATAGATCACCATAAATACTTCTCTGTGCTCAGTAGAGCTGGTGAAACTGGGTATTAGAACTTGGCTCCATCTCTCATTTGATAACTGCTGATTACAAAAACATATCAATGCACAAAGATAAGCCTCACTGCCTGATGTACCATTTACTGTATCCCAGTGAGCAAAACTAGTTTTAAATACCTAATTTCAACCAGTTTTGCCCACTGTTCCTAGTTACTTACTTACTTGCTAGACAAATGCAAAAACTGCCACTGTAAAGACCTACTCGCCAATCCAGATCCTTATACTTCTAGTGTCTGGTGTGCCACACATTACCATGGTCGAATCGACATCAATTCTATCATTGTCAGTCTCTGAACGGCTTGCACTGTCAACCATTCCTGTGGCTACAGTCACAGAGAAAATGATGTTAGGCTWGGCTACCCATCGTCTGTATTAGTAGCACCTTCTACCTGTGCTGTCCTATGCAATAATTATTTCCCTAAGCACACACTCATATAATAACTCGCCCTCATACATCACCGTGTTTGAACAGTTTAATAAAACCACCTAAAGACGTATAGAGAGCCCCTAAGCTCGGTGTGGTGAACGGAAAGGGTTATGGTTCAGTGGAGTGTACCACAGCACCCACATAGGAGTGGTGAGCGCATCACTCTCTTGTCTCACCCACTGCATGCTGCCATTTTACTGCCGAGTGGCAGACGTGAGGGCAGGGTGGCAGCGGCGGCCATGATGGAAGAATCACTACACCCAGTGGTCCACAGGAACAACAACCCCCGTTTCCTGCAGCTGGAAGTGTGCTAGTGAATAGGCACTGGTCATCACAAACTCCCAAAAAATAACGGTACAATGTGTGTCCCGTGTGATTCGGTTGGTAGAACATGGCGCTTGCAACGCCAGKGTTTTGGGTTCGATTCCCACGGGGAACCAGTACTGTAATTCACTCTGGATAAGAGAGTATATGAAATTACAAAAATGTTAACGTTAATGTACTAACGATACAATGAGTTTTCCTTCTTGGATATTGGGAAAAAATGTGAATAGTAGGCCTAAATACGCAAGTGCCGCAGATTTGTTTATTTTTATCAAGGAACAACAGAAGTAGACAAACTACGTAGACACGTTTTATTGACCATTTATTAACAGTTCTATTATACATTGAATCAATAAATATATTGTAATAACTTAATTATTTGACAAGATTTGATCAATTCTGTTGTCATATATTCGAGTGGGTGGCTGAACTGTTAGAACTGTCAACAAACCAAATGGATATCTCTTGACATGATACAGCAATTTATGTCCCTCAATATAAGAATAGAAGTGGCCTTGCAATATTCCATACAAGCTATAGTTACACTGCTTTTCAGAGTCAATTTGCACAAAAACAATGCAATGCCTTTGAGTCTATTAAGAAGCTATGTTCAAACTTWTYTTYTTTTWTTTWTTTTTTTTTACATTATATTACCCTGTATTACTTAGTACATACAATTATTGAAAAACTTCACAAATTACTCAAATACTAGAATAAAAGTATGTTGGGTTATTTTACACATAACCAAAAGAATGCATTTATCTCAAAAATATTTCAAAGATTACTTACTGAAAACTTTACGAAATTTGATGTCCCAACTGTAAAATACTGAAAATCCAGAAGAAATGCTCCCATGTAGATAATCTGCAATGCTGGATTCCCGTACCACATAAAGTCAATCATGCTTCCACAAACATCCCCAAGTGAGCAGGTATAATCTGCTAACAAACAAATGAAATAAAGAAATGTGTTTGCTTGTCAGAGCAGTTAGCGCCACATATGTACCATGCCATTGTGCCCTTCAATGTTATGTAGCAGTTCTTGCTCAGACTTATACAAAATTAAATAAATAAAAACAAATAAAATGAAACTTCAGGAAAACTTTTGTCAATGCATTCAAGCTAGTGATCCCTTCCAGAAGACTGTGTATTATGTGGGTCACACCCCCCCACCCCAAAAAACCCATCCCTTTAGATGACCAGTAACTCTTAACCAACTACATTTAAGGTCAGAGTTCATAATTTCCCCTTGGCAACACCACAGCAACATGTGACAGTGTCTAGACAGGTCATGATGCCCCACCACCACAGGCCAATCCCCCTGTCTCTTTCCGGAAGAAGGTGTCAGCAGCAGCCAAGTACAGGGTAAAGAGGGCAGGTCGGATCAGTGCCCTCCACCCTCCACTGATCAAAGCTGACGCTCCTCCGTGCCATAGCCCTGGTCAAAGGGGGCAGGGTCGGCCGATGAACTCTGCGTTTCTGTAATCTGGACGTGTCCAGACCCAATTGTCTCCTTTCACAGCCCAGAATGGACCCTTCCGGTGCCACTGATTACATTAGGGAGGAGAGGCTCTTTTCACAGGGGAAGTCCACACAAAAGGGGAGCTTCCGTGCCCCTCCACCATCTGGTCCCCAAAATAAGAGAAAAGGTCCCTGGAAGAGAATAAGCCTGGCGTGCCGCGCCTCCCTTTAATTAAAGRGATCCTATTTGAATAGATTGGATGGCTGGACAGATAAGCAAACATACAGTAAAGCCTCACACATTCAGCCCAGAGATTGGGACCCAATCTGCATCTACAAATAAAGCCAGTGTGGGCTATAACCATGTTGAAGGATTTATGCAAATATGTATTTTTGCTGCATAACCGCAGAAAACAACAACAATCAAAATGTGGCTATTGAGCACCATTCTTAAGCCATCTGTTAATAACCACACATTTTAATTCATAATTCATCGGGGGSGGGGGGGGGGGTGTATTACTTTGAATTGACAAATGGTGTAGAAAGGAGTGTTAATGTCAAAATGATCTCTAGTTGATCTGAAGGTGATAGTAACATGTTCATCAAAGCTCCTACCTCAGCAATGACAGGCCCATGTCTTTTCTTGGCCGGTGTGAGGGATTTGAAGGGCATCTCTCCGGACATGGTACAATACGAGAACAAGAGGATCCAACCGGCCAGTCATCCTTAAAGAGAGGAGGCCGCTCAATACCTTATCCATTGTATTCCCATTGGAGGAACGGACAGCCATCTTTGAAAAGACACTGGACAGAAACTGGTCTCTATATCTATCGTTACAGAGGCAGAAAATTCTTGCMGGTTGCAATTATCTCAAGAGAACTCATCAAATGTTGTTGTCCATGACTAGAAAGAAAACAAATCCAGCCATTGAGGGACATTTTAGAAAACATGCCAATTACATAACTATCATCATCAGGCATCTACAGGCATCATGATAAGATTATACACAAGCAATATTTAGATAATGATTTTTTACATGGTCAAATAATCCTCCAGGTAGAACTGAGCGTGTGCCAAACAATAAGACTTTGAATCCATGATAATCAGTTCACCCTGAACTGTAATCACTTTTAATTACTTGTTTCTCTGAAAATGATACTTTAAGGCCAAACGGCATTGTGATATTGCTGTTATGATTTCATCTCGATTGTGTGTGTGTGTGTCTGTGTCTGTCTGCAGGGTGTGTCTGTCTGTCTGCAGGGTGTGTCTGTCTGTCTGCAGGGTAAGGGTGGGGTCTACAGATGGATGTCTGAGACTTACTCAGTTCACTTCGACTGTTTTGCGACAACTTGAGGGAGCGTGGCATGAAGAGGGCAGGTGTCTGCAGTCAAATGGAATATATAAGCACAGTCCCACTCCACAGTATTTTGGCTTCGTAATTAGCGTTTGTTCCATATGAATGTTTTCCGAGCAACAAATTATGTTATCGGGTCTTATGGTTCCCCATTACTTCTGGTAACAAACAAACTGAAAACAACTTCCAATCCTACAGAGACCTGCGAATGGCGTTCCAGGGAGGGACTCGAGTCAMCGTGTGAAACGAACAAGAACAGACACGACACCTGGCATTTCTCAGCCAAAGTGTGCTGTTGCACACTGCTGAGCACACTGCTGAAACAGCCTGCTTAATTGTGCTAGTTGAAGGAGACTTGCAGAAATGGCAGTCTAATCTCCCCTTTTGTTTTCCCCAACAACATTTAAAAAACCTGGGGCTTTATTGACGAAACACATCTGAAAACTGCTTTTCTTTTTGTTACACACAATTTCAGATAAAAGTAACTCATAAAAACAGTGATAAAAGCTTTCTAGTTGAAATATGCTAAACTTCATCGTAGCCTGGTGTGACGCGAGTTGCCCATGCATAACAGCTACCCCAAAACATAGCTTGCGGTTTCCTTGGCATCACTGTTTGTACACAGTCCTGAAGTTAATGAAAGTGCCCAAAGTCTTCAACAATGAGCGCACTGAAGAAAAAAAACATGCAAAATGCTTAAAGGGGGAGTAAAGCTACTAGATGTTTCTGGAAATGGTTGAAATGGGGAAGCAAACATAMACTCCACATTAGACTCATCAAACTGCAGCATTCTACTGATATGAGCTTACACTATATTTGTTTCCTGGTTGATAAACCAGACTTCTTTGTAATATGCACAAGACTTGACGTGAACATAAACCCATCTTTAATTGTGCCCCTTGATTTGAGATGACAGTCACCCAAATATACTGCTCAGTCACAAATGTCACGGAACATTGCATGTTCACCACCAGACATTTGCATACTGTATGTGACACAAAATGTTATTGTAAGATCCCGTTAATATTGATAATTCCATGAAAGTGATATTCGCTGTGTATTCATGTTGGAGGTTATGATTGTTTGACAAATGAGCGCCTATGTAAACAGTGAATATAATACGGTATTCATGCTTCCCCCATTTTTAAGTGACTCCTCAAAATCCAGCCAAAGACATCAACTCATTAAAAACTTTGTTTAAAGGGGAAGTTCAGTATTTTACAACTGGATGTTAAATGATTCATCACCATGAAAGTAGTCTACTGGCCAGGAGAAACTGTAATCCACGGTTCGGTTCGCTAAATAGCCTCTAGAAACTTCAGCTAACTTTAGCCACCGCTAGCAAACAATCAATGGAAGTGATAGGGGCAACCGAGCAGTGTATTTTTGAAATGGTAAGTAATTAGCCCGCAGTTTACAGCTGTACAACAGTCCTTAAAATGGTGTTGTAGATGAAAGAGGTCAAGTCAAAACAAACGTTACCATTGAGGTCAATGAGGGATCCTGGAGGTCATGGTTGTAAGCCCTACTAAGAGCCTCAGATGACACAAACTGAACACAGCACTTTGTAAATGTCWWTTTTTTTTTTACAACAGCAGGGTTTAAGCACACAAACATRAAAAATATCAATTTCACATTTGGTTTAGCGCTTTCACACTTTGTGTCACCGACACTCACGTTGGGCTGCGGAAGACAAAACAGCTCCTGGATAAGGATTGTGTTATTGCCTATCAATTAGGATCAAATGGGGATTAACCCACATGGCTGGTGGAGTGGGGGCAAGCGCTGAACCATCCCTGAATACCAGGGGTCACACCTCTGACTTCATTAGGCCTGACCTTTCCACACCATTGTGTGACAGGAGGAAAGACATGGTGCAGTCTGCATTTTCCCTTTCATTTTTACTTCTGTGGAGACAAATATATGAACCAGGCCGAAGGCATGCTAGCTCGCACTCAGTGAGATATGAAATCTACCCTAAAGGTCTCCTGACTGACGTGGATTTTCACGGTTTGCAGTAGGTGAGTCTTTACCCTCCAACCCCCACCCTCCCTGTACAATAAATAATGTATTCCACCTTTGAGAGAGGTGAGCTTTACTAATTAGTCATGGTAGCTATGAGGAACCGCGGGGTWGAGACTGGTTCTAACTCCACTGCCTGGGCGTCTTAATTCATGAAAGGTCACAGCGCTGAAGGAGAGAGAGTGCAGGTATTCCAGGTGAACAGAATGAGCCTCTAAT
This sequence comes from Salvelinus sp. IW2-2015, assembly GCF_002910315.2. NCBI lineage: Eukaryota > Metazoa > Chordata > Actinopteri > Salmoniformes > Salmonidae > Salvelinus > Salvelinus sp. IW2-2015. Next base: position 49,761,751 of record NC_036854.1, on the reverse strand, counting down.
CAAGAAAAAAACGCTAACACACCCTCGGGACGAAATCTTCCATGCGTACGAGGAAGCGTGCAGGAATGAATACTCCAGGATGGTCGATATCTTAACTATGCAGGTGATACGCTAGGCTATGTATTTCATTTCCTTTAGGGAGATAGTCATGAACTCTCAATTAACTCAGCTGACTAATGGTCAGCCAAGAAGTACAGGTAGTACAAGAAGCGCTCAACCAAATGTGTACTAAGATAAATGAGAAAGAGTGAAGCGAGAGARGAATAAACAGTCCATTTCATTATTCTGCCAACTGCCAACTCCAGATATGAATACACTTCTCTAATGTCCCTCTTTCATTAAACACCTTCCAATTTTCCTCTGAACAAAGCAACAACAACGGGTTAGCATGGAAGCAACCCCTGCTCATCTATACCATTGGTCAATTCATCCCAAGAATACTCGAGAAAATAAGTAACCAGGGCAGCAGCATGGCATGAATGTGTAATACTGTATCTTACGATGAAAGTGATACATAATAGGAAAGGAAAATGTGTTTAACATGAGATGCCATCATCCCTGGACAAAAGTTTCCAGCCACGGTCTCTATTCAATCTGGACAACCTTGTGGAGAAAACATATGATTTCACGTGAAATGTTAAGATGTTTTGCACATGTAATGATATTTCACATTAAGTTTCACGTGATCACAATCTTCCACATGTGAAATCATGGTTTTGAAACACTTCATGTGAAATGCTATTTCATGTGGATATTTTTCACATGAGATTTCACAGGTGATGCCCTGCAAACAAAAATGAGTCGTTAGGATGTCTCCGGAACGTCACGCCGTCGCAGTGCTCTCAGCTTACATATTTTACACACATGATTATGTTGTGTACATTTATTATGATTAATTATTGTTCAACGTGTTCCTCAGCAGGGATTTGAACTCACAACCTCGTGGTTCACGGCATTCTGATCTTCCTGCTACGCCACCATGTCTGTGTCGATAACTGATTTCACCTGTATCCCTACACTTTGGACTTCAAAGTAAATCTCAGCTTTACAAAACTATTCAGGAGTAACATTAAAATATAATAATATGCCCCACCAACATTAAAYTATACAGAAAACCCTGAAATTGCTGAAATAAGTCAATTAAATCAATGATGACAGAATAGTCAGATTACGTGATAACTAAAATAGCAGTGCAGAGGGAACCTACATTTTTATATATATTTTTTGGGTTATTTTACCCCCTTTATCTACCCAATTTCGATCTTGTCTCATCACTGCARCTCCCCAACGKGCTCGGGAGGCGAAGGTCGAGTCAAGCGTCCTACGAAACATGACCCACCAAACCGCACTTCTTAACACCCACCCGCTTAACCCGGAAGCCAGCCACACCAATGTGTCAGAGGAAACACTGTTCAACTGACGACCGAGGTCAGCCTGCAGGCGGTCAGCCTGCAGGCACCCAACCTGCCACAAGGGTCTGTAGTGACGCCTCTAGCAATGCGATGCAGTGCCTTAGACCGCTGTGCCACTCGGGAGGCCCMTAGAGGGAACTCTTTTGCTAAATGCAGAGATTTATTATAGCTAATGACATTGTAGGGGCCTTCTGAGAACGCTACATGCTCTTTGGCCCAGCAGAAAGATCAGGGCAACCCAAATCCAGAGGTTGTGATTTCAAATCCCAGGTTGGGTCATATTGAAAAGCCTGCACTAAGTGATCACGTCAAATGGAATCAGATTGATTCTAGATGTTTACAGTATTTTATCTGAACAGCGTACCACTTTCATTAAAACCCCCATAGCATTTCATTACTTCCCTTACAAAAACAAACACGTGAAATATCAAATCAAATTTTATTTGTCACATGCGCCAAATACAACAGGTGTAGACCTTACAGTGAAATGGTTACTTACAAGCCCTTAACCAACAATGCAGTTTTGAGAAAATACCCCCCCAAAAAGATGAGAATAACTAACGATTAAAGAGCAACAGTAAATAACAGTAGTGGGTCTATATACAGGGGGTACTGGTACAGAGTCAATGTGCAGGGGCACCAGTGTTGAGGTAATATGTACATGTAGGTAGTTATTTAAGTGACTATGCATACATAATAACAGAGAGTAGCATCGGGGGGGGGGGGGTATTGCACATAGTCTGGGTAGCCATTTGATTAGCTGTTCAGGAGTCTTATGGCTTGGAGATAGAAGCTATTTAGGAGCCTCTTGGACCTAGACTTGGTGCTCCGGTACCACTTGCCTATGCGGTAGCAGAGAGAACAGTCTATGACTAGGGTGGCTGGAGTCTATGACACATTTTAGGGCCTTCCTCTGACACCGCCTGGTCCTGGATGGCCCGGGTGATGTACTGGGCCGTACACACTACCCTCTGTAGTGCCCTGCGGTCGGAGGCCGAGCAGTTGCCATACCAGGCAGTGATGTAACCCGTCAGGATGGTCTCGATGGTGCAGCTGTAAAACCTTTTGAGGTACTGAGGACCCATGCCAAATCTTTTGGAAAAATCTTTTGGCAAAATAGGTTTTGTTGTGCCCTGTTCACGACTGTCTTGGTGTGCTTGGACAATTTTAGTTTGTTGGTGATGTGGATGCCAAGGAACTTGAAGCTCTCAACCTGCTCCACTACAGCCCCGTCGATGAGAATGGGGGCGTGCTCAGTCCTCCTTTTCCTGTAGTCCACAATCATCTCCTTTGTCTTGATCACGTTGAGGGAGAGGTTGTTGTCCTTGCACCACATGGTCAGGTCTCTGACCCCCTCCCAATAGGCTGTGTCATCGTTGTCGGTGATCAGGCCTACCACTGTTTTGTCATCAGCAAACTTAATGAGGGTGTTGGAGTCGTGCCTGGCCATGCAGTCATGAGTGAACAGGGAGTACAGGAGGGGAATGAGCACACACCCCTGAGGGGCCCCCGTGTTGAGGATCAGCATGGTGGATGTGTTGTTACCTACCCTTACCACCTGGGGGAGGCCCGTCAGGAAGTCCAAGATCCAGTTGCGGAGGGAGGTGTTTAGTACCAGGGTCCTTACCTTAATGTTGAGCTTTGCGTGCACTATGGGGTTGAACGYTGAGCTGTGGTCAATGAATAGCATTCTCACATAGGTGTTCCYTTTGTCCAGGTGTGAAAGGGCAGTGTGGAGTGCAATAGAGATGGCATCATCTGTGGATCTGTTGTATGCAAATTGGAGTGGGTCTAGGGTTTCTGGGAAAATGGTGTTGATGTGAGCCATGACCGGCCTTTCAAAGCATTTCATGGCTACAGATGTGAGTGCTACGGGTAGGTAGTCATTTAGGCAGGTTACTTTAGTGTTCTTGGGCACAGGGACTATTGTGGTCTGCTTGAAACATGTTGGTATTATAGACTCAGACAGGGAGAGGTTGAAAATGTCAGTGAAGACACTTGCCAGTTGGTCAGCTCATGCTCGGAGTACACGTCCTGGTAATCTGTCTGGCCCTGCGGCCTTGTGAATGTTGACCTGTTTAAAGGTCTTATTCACATCGGCTGAAGAGAGCGTGATCACACAGTCATCTGGAACAGCTGATGCTCTCATGCATGTTTCAGTGTTACTTGACTCGATGCGAGCATAGAAGTTATTTAGCTCGTCTGGTAGGCTTGTGTCACTGGACAGCTCTCCCTTTGTAGTCTGTAATAGTTTGCAGGCCCTGCCACATCCGATGAGCGTCGGAGCCGGTGTAGGACAATTCGATCTTAGTCCTGTATTGACGCTTTGCTTGTTTGATGGTTCGTCGGAGGGCATAGCGGGATTTCTTATCAGCTTCCGGGTTAGAGTCCTGCTTCTTGAAAGAGGCAGCTCTACCCTTTAGCTCATTGCGAATGTTGACTGTAATCCATGGCTTCTGGTTGGGGTATGTATATACGGTCACTGTGGGAATGACGTCCTCAATGCACTTATTGATAAAGCCAGTGACTAATGTGGTGTACTCCTCAATGCCACCGGAAGAAACATATTCCAGTCTGTGCTAGCAAAACAGTCCTGTAGTTTAGCATCTGCTTCACCTGACCACTTTTTTATAGACCGAGTCACTGGTATTTCCTGCTTTAATTTTTGCTTGTAAACAGGAATTAGGAGGATAGAGTTATGGTCAGATTTGCCAAATGGAGGGCGAGGAAGAGCTTTGTACGCGTCTCTATGTGTGGAGTAAAGGTGGTCTAGAATTTTTTTTCCCTCTGGTTGCACATTTAACATGCTGATAGATATTAGGTAAAACTGATTTAAGTTTCCCTGCATTAAAGTCCCCGGCCACTAGGAGCGCCGCCTCTGGGTGAGCTTTTTCCTGTTTGCTTATGGCGGTATWCAGCTCATTGRGTGTGGCTTTAGTGCCAGCATTGGTCTGTGGTGGTATGTAGACAGCTACGAAAAATACAGATGAAAACTCTCTAGGTAGATAGTGTGGTCTACAGCTTATCATGAGATACACTACCTCAGGCGAGCAAAACCTCGAGACTTCCTTAGATATTGTGCACCAGCTGTTGTTTACATAAATGCATAGGCCCCCGCCCCATGTYTTACCAGAGGCTGCTGTTCTGTCCTGCTGATGGAGTGTATAACCCGCTGTATGTTCTTAATGTCGTCGTTCAACCATGATTCAGTTCGTCCCACACAAGGCACCCTGATCTCCGTCCGCGAAACCTCTGTTTCCTTCTCCAGCGAATAACGGGGATCTGGGCCTGGTCGGGTGTCTGTATTACATCCCTACCGTCCGACTCATTGAAGAAGAACTCTTCGTCCAGTCTGAGGTGAGCAATCGCAGTTCTGATGTCCAGAAGCTCTTTTCAGTCATAAGAGACGGTAGTAGTAACATTATGTACAAAACAAGTTACGAACAACGCGAAAAAACAAACAAAATAGCATGGTTGGTTAAGAGCCGACAGAGCCCTCCAGTGCCCTTCCGGCGCCATGTTGCATTTTCATATGTGAAATAGACATGTGAAAATCGAATCTGCACTTTCACTTAAAAAACATTCAAATGTTATCATGTGTAGTTTCATTGCATCACATGTTGCTTTTCCATGTTGTCACATTAAATTCACATAAGATCACATGGGATCATTTGAAATGAATGTGTTTTTTCTGTAAGGGCAGTCTTCAAGGCTAGGGGTTGCAGTCAGAAGTCAGACGTTGCTCACCCACCCCTACCGTTTTTTCACAAGTGTTATGGAGAGTTTTATAGACGAGTAAACCCCATGTAAAAGGCAGTGGCTGAAGGAGTTGCAGTCAAATGAAAACAGGGGRAATTGCTGGAGCTGTCATTGTTACGCAGCTGGGTGGAAAAGAACATGCTGTGTATGCACATCCTAAAACCAGCAGCTGCACCTAGAACGGTGGAACATGGGAAATCACTTAGCATTCAGACTGAGCACCGCAGTCAATATCTGAAACAAACCATTCACTTGGTTACCATTCAAAATAAACAGCTCCCCAAAAGAAACAAGCAGTCCACTTGACATGCTCACAGAGCCATTCGCCTACTATATGTTCAAAACTTTACTTCCATTAGTACACCCTTTGAAAAAACGGCTTCCAAAATGGTTCTTTGGCTGTTCCTATAGGAGAACCCTTTTTGTTTCCAAGCTATAAACAGTTTTTGGTTCCAGGTAGAACCCTTCTGTGGAAAGGGTCCTACAGTACATGGAACCCAAAATGGTTCTACCTGGAAACAAATGGGTTCTACTCTGGAACCAACAAGGGTTCTTCAAAGGGTTCTCCTATGGGGACACCCGAAGAACCCTTTTAGGTTCTAGATAGCACCTTTTTTTCTAAGAGTGTAATCTGATGTTTACTCCATGTTTTCATTGACATTGATATTTTTTGTCCAGCTAATCTTTCCTGTCTGAAGATCCCTTCGTTTGTGAGAGGAAAGCCAATCCTCGTCAAGGTAGGCTTTATGGCTGAGAAGGATCCTGGTACACACATACCAGACTTGAAAGGATGAGTAGCATGAAATGTGTACTGTACTGTACAAACATGATACAACATTATTACAATGTCTTCATTACAATGTCAGAAGGAACATTGAGTAACAAAATGTGCTACATATCAAGACTTTAAAAATGGATAGTTCACTCAAATGACAAAAATACATATTGCTTTCCTTACCATGTGAGCAGTCTATGGACAAGACCACAATTACTTACTTTGGTTTTGTTTACCTGACCAGTGTCTCCAAATGCTTACTTTTTAGCATCCCCCCCACCAAATAAAGTAATTATCCCTGATTTGGACATGAAACACAAACAAATGCTAATATAAGGTCAGGGAATATGTCTCTTCTTCATACCCATAGCCCTATATGGATAGCCCTTTAGACAACAGTAAAGACAAAGTTACTGTTCACTCTGGATTAGAGTATCTGCTAAATGGTAGCTAGGTTGTTATCTTAAACTACAAAACACATTTTCTTATATCGAAACAAACACACTTTCGACTCTTGCAGCTGCCTAGAAGGTACATGTGTTTTTTTTTTTACACAGCCAACCTTGTCATAAATTACTTAGAACCTCAGAGTACTCATAATAATAAGAGTATCACAAAATAAAGTACTAATATTCCTCAGCAGAATTAACTTTGAACTAAGCAGCCTTTATTCTATGTACTATGCGTGTACGGTACAAAAATATATCTTTTCACAATTTTTACGAAAGCTCAGTCATGCAGTGCCTTGTTTAAAACTTTGGGAGATCTTCATGTTTTTGGTTGTTATGTAATACTTCAGCCACAACCATCAATGTAAAAGGATCTATAATGCCTGCTGGGGTCATTACCAAATAGAAAATGTAGATGAATCTAATCCCATGTGTTCCAAACCCCAATGTACCCGAGGAATCTCACTGCAGAAAACTCAGCTCAACTGTGCTGGGCTTCGCTTTGTCTCACCCTGAAGGTCAAGAAGTCTGAGAGAACAGTGAAAATCCAGGACTATAGTGCAGACAACCTGACATTAAGCTAAAGCTTGATTCTCCTACTCCACCACCAGCCCTCAAAGCTCCCCCAACACGCCTCTCCACACCACAACACACACACAAACCCACAGTCCTCTTTCACTCTTTCTACCTTTGTGACGAGGGAGTAGCATGGCAGCTCAACGCGTCACTGACAGACATTCTTGTGTTATGTGGTATAGAAACACAGTTCGGCCTTCACAAAAGTTTTTTTATTTTTTTTACAGAAGACCAAGACCAGCATTCAGAGAGTGAAAGTAAGAGACACCAGTCATCTATGCCCCACAATTCAAAAGATTAAGTCACTCGTCATACGTGGAGTTTGTAGCTACAGTTTTTACTATATGGGAACATGTTAAATACTTTCAACTAGACTATACACAGGACAGAGAGAGACATTTCAATGTAAGGACATTTACAGTTGATGAGTATTTTCTTCCTCACTTATACGTTTCTTTAAAACCTGATAATTCTTTGATTGTTCAAAAGTATGTTGACAAATAGTATATAGAAAACGTATTACAAGTGAATGTGAATTCACGCAATTAAAAAATTATGTGGGCAAGTATAAAACATCAAATATTATTCCAAAACATAATGAACTCGAAGGCCAACACCATAGTCTTATCAGTTTAAAGGTTTAGTTGCGAATGTCCACTTCAGGGGGTGAGTTTATTTGTTAATTCATTCCTCATGTAACATCCATTCTATTATAGTATAATAATTGATTGAAACGTTAGTTGAAAGTTAYCTTTATTGCAAAAGAATATTCATAATATACCCATATATACCGTTTGGGTTTGCAGTAATGATGGGTGTACAATCGCAATAAATATTTCAATGGGTTACACAAAATGAACGCTAAAATATACAATATTAGACCTCAAACCATTTACAGTACAAAATGGTTTTGTAGCCTTTGTTTAAAAACCAGCCAAATAACGACGTGAAATTGCAAAAACAAACAACAACAAAAATACAAAGACATTAAATTGTCACGTAACGTCATTCTATCATATTTTACAATAATCAGTCAATATTATACAATGTGGTATGTATCCTTATTTGTGTAAATCTAATTTGATTGCAATTCTTCAAGTTCACGAAAAAGTGAATAATATATTTGTTTGCAAATCTACGATTTTATTTTGTCTTTTTTATATGTATTATATAAGCACCATCTGATAATATTTGATACTAAAAATAACACGACTTGGTACGTTTTGAAATGAGGTCATATATAGGCCTACATATTTCCCACTATCTGTATTTATCAAGGTTACATTTTTATTTTAGGACAAAACAACAGATAACCAGTTAAAATGAACCTGAAAACTGAAAACTATATATATTTTTTATATTGTGAAATGTTTTTATTTCACATAAACATTTATTTTACATATTTAAAAAAATATATATCATAGGACATGTTGGATCGCGGTCAAATGTAAGATAATATACAGTCTCTGCTGAGAACAGTCAACTATTTTATTTTATTTTATTTGACAACTGGATAATGTCGTATGATACAATTTTATGCAGATTGACGRGAAACCGTCTTTTAGTACAAATCGCCCTGATTCCTATACGCGCTGCATTTTCAATTAGCCTGTTCCAGTAGCTACACTGGAGCGCAAACTCTTTCCCCTTCGCTAGCATAAAATGGAGGCTGCTGGCCTTGAGATTTCAACAGCTAAGACCAGCAAAGAGTACAGCTGTGCAAAGACTCATGATCTTGTGCAGCCATGGGGGACGAGGAAAGTGGGCCCATATTCTGGCAGGCTGCCAGGAGACCCCTTAAAATACAGCAAAGGCCTTGAGCCTTGATTCAAAAATATGCCAGACCAATGTCAAAGGAAACGCCCTGTTTCCAGAGTGCAGCGTCATTACGTAGTCAGGAATAGGAAAAACAACCAGCCATTTAGAAAGCAGCATTGGCTGGTGTCGCTGTTGTGTGGTGCACTGCTCAAAGATGAAATTACCGAACTTAACCTAAAGTAATATATTGTATGAGCACAGAGATACCCCAAGACATGTTTAGATAAAATATCAAACGGCTTTACATGAAAGATGAACCCCCATTCTCTCTGGGAAGTTCCATGATGCTAGACCATAAATTGTGACTTCGGCCACTAGAGTGAGGCAAGCAAAAGGGAACCAATAGCAGAGTAGTAAAATTGTTCTGAGCTATACGCCAGTATTTTTTCCCAGCTAAAAGCCACTGGCGAAAAGTTATCCGACTTCAGATCCACATTTCTGTATTATCTTATGAAGAGATCAAGAATCTGAGTTTATTAGAAAAAATTGCTGAAAATGAGTGGACTGCAGTGCTGAGTGCAATGTGCCATTTCTCAGCGTCATATCAGATTTGACGATGCAAGCTACTACTCAGTTTCTGTTAATATTAGTCCGTGCAGCAAACTCATGTTCCCCCAAGGCGATAACACTTTCTCTCTTTACCCAAAACCTTACAGCATTCCTAGCATTTCTCTTCTCTCCTTGCAACATGCTCAAATGTGCTTTAGCGAAAAACAGGTCAACAAGAATCTTACCATCATCCCTGGAAAAGTGTCATCACTACAGACATGGGGGGGTTATCGACAGGGTTCAAGGTGTCATAAGGGCCCCTGTAAACAAAGACAACAAACATCTAAATATGCTGCTAACATGAAAAACWAAATAATAATCCATGCTTGATATAGGATTAAGGACAGAGCCTGTTTTAAGTGCCACTGACATGCTCTTAAGCATTATAACTGCATAATGTACCGGTCTGCTTTCAGTAAAGTGCAACCGGAAAAAATGAAAACAATTTGAGAGCCATAATTACAGGTCAGGTTAGGGACACACCTGAAAAGATCAAAGGAGCTGGCATGTTTAAGCGTGGCTGCACACTTCCCAAGTTAGGCTACATTGAAAACAATCTAAAACCTTTCAAAAACCATTAAGGAGTATGATGAGGGCTCAGTGAGGACAAGGTCTGACAGCAGATACACAAAGCAAGCTTTAACAGGTGATAATTAAGTGATCTGTCTAGGCCGGTCAGTGATAAGAGTCACAGATAAACATCACAGAGCCACCGAGCGGAAATAACATGTACTGTCAGACTGCACCCAGAGGGCCGTTGAACAGCACCCAAAGTGCCCTTGCATCTATCAGCATCTCTCTGATTAGGCCTGTCTAAAGAAGAGCTCTAGTGGTCTACTACTGTACATCTAGTGGTCTACTACTGTACATCATTAACTAGGCATTAGAACTCATTCGGATCATTTGTGGTTTTTGTAGTTTTTACTGTATTAAATGTAGGCTATGAAATCTTGTGTCCATTAAGCACATTTGGCACGTCAAAGAGTCTGCATCGAAGACTTGTCTATTACTTGCATTAGTTATGTCAAACCATAATGGCATGAGTCATTTTGAGCCATGAGGAAAATTGTGATGGGTGTGCCGGTGAGATCTCAATGTTCCAGCCTGCCCTGCTCATTTTYGGAACTTTTTCATTCCCTTCTACTGTGACGACGAGAGGCGTGAGACTGAATACTATGGATATTTTGGCTGAAACAAAACCAGACACTGAGATAACTCATATCATATGCATATCAAAAACAGGGGTGATGTGGGAATAATATTGGATAACAATGCCCAGAAAAAATTTTTACATAACCAAAAAGAAGTTTCGGTGCAATGAAAGCTCACTTTAGATTTAGCAGTACCAAATAAATCAATGATTTCTCTAATCTAACGCGGATAACCGCACTGTGTTATACTATTCTGTCCAAGATTTGTCTCATCACATTCATCAACTAGCCAAAGAATCAATAGGCGATGGGACATAACAATGCTTTGAGACTTCAACAGCCGCCATCTTGCCCTGTCAGACCAGACTAGTGCCTTCATACAACTACAAGACAAAGCAAAGGTGTCTATTTCACATGCAAAGATTAATCTCTGACTGAGGAAAAAAAAAAAAAAAAGGATAGTAAAAAACTTTTGTATCTAAAGACAATTTCTTAGAAGTTAATTGTATGTGTAATGGAAAAATCTACCATGTAAATGTTTCAGGCTACACAATTTATTTTGTGTCTTATTACAACCATTTTGAATGGCTTCTCTTCAACAAAAATGCAAGTAATTCTAGTGTCCTATGCCAAATCCAGTGAATGACCAGTAATCAACCACCTTTGTGAGGTGCAGTAGACTAAAAGACAAATAAACCTACTGCCTGAGACTTATGACGTTTTGGTTMATCTTCAGGGCTACATGGCCCTCCCTAACCTGAAGTAACAACTTGTTACCTATATACCTTGACTGTGTGAATAAAGAAAAGTCCTAACTGTTACTCATGTTTTGACACAGTTCCAACTTCCAATCCATGATTAAGGTCTCTTTGACCAATAGATATAATTTACTTTTTGGGTTAGGCGCTATCCTGCCTTACCTAAACAGGTAGACGCCATTTTTTTTACCATACCTCTTATTTACTTTTCAACCAGAACCAACCTTTCAAATAATTGCTCCATTGAAATGCCACGTTACGCTTAAACTTCAGCTGATAGGCTTCTTTTCAGAACCCGAAGAAGATCATACCTGCGGGGGAAGAGCACACTAGAAAACAAATGTGCCTACGTGTAAACTATTTTTCTACGTGCCAACAACGGCTCTTGTGGTCATATACACACGCTCAGTGCAGCTACACTAAATKAATTCAAATGAATTCAAAGTTGTAAATGGTTCGTCATCCAAAAACAACAAATGACTAATATGCTAGTTTGGCGTAACATTAAGGTATATCACACCGATAACATTTTCAAAAAAGCTATCATCATCCTCTGAAGATGCTCAACAGGTACGCGCCACTCTCGTGAGGTGCTCAAAGGGTTATTAAGAATAACGGTATTCACGAGAGCAAAGATGCGTTGCCTGCGCACATTCACAAAGTAGGCTACAGGACGAAGAATGAGTGATAGATAGGCTACATATTCCCAAAAGCAACAATTGCGTATGTCTGTACAGAGCATCATTCACATCACACAACGCATGCAGCGTTATATCAACGAATTAACAGCAATGACGTCAATTTAACAGCATGTAATGTTGGTTACTTTTATGTTACAATAACACATTCCCAATCTTTATCATAATAACATAGACATGTTTAACAGCAATGAATAACAGCATTTAGTAAGCTTATATAAAATAGTATCGCGATATACAGACGGTAGTCTTACCTGTGCATAATGAATTGTCTGATGATAAACATTGGAAAACTTTCAAAGCATGAGCCTAAATATTGATTTGTATTGCGTCGTAATTCAATCGCTAGCATTGTTGAGTGACTGTAAATTCCCATTTCGAATTCATGATTTCTTATCAATTTACATAGCTAGAGCCTTAACTCCATCTCCAATTTTATCAGTTTCAGACAGACTCCAGACAGTCTCAGAGCAGTTACGTTTCTGTCTGTGTTGCGCGTTCACGACCCGCGCAAAAATCAGCAACATTTCAGACTGACAGCCAGAGAGCCAATGGGATTGTGAATCTGAACCTGGCATCCAATGACAAAAGGCCATAGTGAAAATCCTGGTGCCCGCGTGCTGGGGGTGAAAATGAATCAATAGTCTGGGAATTTGAAAATAGCATGAATGTAAAAACTGCCAAAGCACTTTGCCCATCTTTTGTTTAATAAAGTGTATTGTAGATTTGTCAATGTAGTGCACCTATACAGAAGGAATCCACAACTGTTAGATTTATGTAGGCGTAATGCAAATGTTATATGCAATAATTCAGTCAGCAGACAGACCCATTTTTCTCAAAACAGTTATGAATTCTGTAACATAGTTTCACACAAAGCTTATCATGAAGGTTAACGTTTTAGTATTGACAAACCCAATAGAGGGTGTCCTGGAACATCCTGACCCTGACATATTGATTTGATTTGTTTTTGTGTTTGTAGAAGCTGTTTGGCTCCTAACAATTGCCTGATGCTGTGATGGTTTTGTGATATGTGTGGCCCAATGTGTAAGTAACATCTATTCAAAGTCACAGGTTCTAGGCCCATTTATAGGGAAACAGTCAAAGGCAGACATAAAAAACATATTGACACAAATTACTTATATCCAGTGATTATACATACACTAGATGACTGACGGCACGGGGGGCGCTGTTTTGAAGGGACCGCACCTCCATTTTGGTACTCTCCCACCATTGTTAAAAAAAAGTTTGGAAGCTATAGAAATGCATTTATTAAAGTTGGAATCCATYGCGTTGAAACTGCCAAGTCCGTTTGCGATGTTACAACAATAAAGTCATTCCTTGACACAACGAACACTGTTTTATTCCCTCTGACATCATTGCACGCACGATAGAATAGCAGAGTATGTACTACGACTTTGTTTTATTACGTTGCTGGATAATCAGCTCATCCTTTTCAAAAACAAAACAAAAACTGTAACAAATGCGCCTGGATCGACCATTGGCTCTATTTCACATTTCGCATATCCCAGCTTTAATGTCTACATTCGTTTTTGCCAGGTATATTCTATTACAGACACCTTAAAGAATAAGTATAAATTATATGTGAGCTAAACACACAAATAAAAATTAATATAATTTTTTTCTCTCCCTTTAAGTAGATATTTTTATATAGTACTAATCTTACTGTCCCCCCTACAACAACAAAAATACTTATATACATGTAATTTTGTCCTTGATTTTAATTTAAAAACTGTAGAATTSCATTAATTCCTATGGAGGACTGCTCCTTCTGAGGATTACCAATATGGCTGACTTGTGTCTTCAAAGCCCCTCATTGGCCAATACATAGCATCAGCAATCCAGGGTTTATACACTGAGTGCACAAAATATTAGGAACACCTGTACTTTCCATTACATAGACTGACCAGGTGAATCCAGGTGAAGCTATGATCCCTTATTTATGTCACTTGTTAAATCCACTTCAATCATTGTAGATGAAGGGGAGGAGACCGGTTAAAGAAGGATTTTTAAGATGAGCAATGTCGGAGTGGCATTGACTAGAATACAGTAGAATACAGTATATACAGTGGCTTGCGAAAGTATTCACCCCCTTAGCATTTTTCCTATTTTGTTGACTTACAACCTGGAATTAAAATAGATTTTTTGGGGGGGTTGTATCATTTGATTTACACAACATGCCTACCACTTTGAAGATACAACATATTTTTACTGTGAAACAAACAAGAAATAAGACAAARAAACAGAAAACTTGAGCGTGTATAACTATTCACCCCCCCCCCCCCCCAAAGTCAATACTTTGTAGAGCCACCTTTTGCAGCAATTACAGCTGCAAGTCTCTTGGGGCATGTCTCTATCAGCTTGGCAAATCTAGCCACTGGGATTTTTGCCCATTCTTCAAGGCAATACTGCTCCAGCTCCTTCAAGCTCCTTCAAGTTGGATGGGTTCTGTACAGCAATCTTTAAGTCATACCACATATTCTCAATTTGATTGAGGTCTGGGCTTTGACTAGGCCACTCCAAGACATTTAAATGTTTCCCCTTAAACTACTCAAGTGTTGCTTTAGCAGTRTGCTTAGGGTCATTGTCCTGCTGGAAAGTGAACCTCTGTCACAGTTTCAAATCTCTGAAAGACTGAAACAGGTTTCCCGCAAGAATTTCCCTGTATTTAGAGTCATCCATCATTCCTTCAATTCTGACCAGTTTCCCAGTCCCTGCCGATGAAAAACATTCCCACGGCATGATGCTGCCACCACCATGCTTCACTGTGGGGATGATGTTCTCGGAGTGATGAAAGGTGTTGGGTTTGCGCCAGACATAGCATTTTCCTTGATGGCCAAAAAGCTCAATTTTAGTCTCATCTGACCAGAGTACCTTCCTCCATATGTTTGGGGAGTCTCCCACATGACTTTTGGCGAAAACCAAATGTGTTTGCTTATTTTTTTCTTTAAGCAATGGCTTTTTCTGGCCACTCTTCCATAAAGTCCAGCTCTGTGGAGTGTATGGTTTAAAGTGGTCCTATGGACAGATACTCCAATCTCCGCTGTAGAGCTTTGCAGCTCCTTCAGGGTTATCTTTGGTCTCTTTGATGCCTCTCTGATTAATGCCCTCCTTGCCTGGTCCATGAGTTTTGGTGGGCGGCCCTCTCTTGGCAGGTTTGTTGTGGTCCCATATTCTTTCCCTTTTTTAATAATGGATTTAATGGTGCTCTGTGGGATGTTCAAAGTTTCTGATATTTTTTTATAACTCAACTTTGATCTGTACTTCTCCAAAACTTTGTCCCTGACCTGTTTGGAGAGCTCTTTGGTCTTCATGGTGCCACTTGCTTGGTGGTGCCCCTTGCTTAGTGGTGTTGCAGACTCTGGGGCCTTTCAGAGCAGGTGTATATATACTGAGATCATGTGACAGATCATGTGACACTTAGATTGCACACAGGTGGACTTTATTTAACTAATTATGTGACTTCCGAAGGTAATTGTTTGCACCAGATCTTATTTAGGGGCTTCATAGCAAAGTGGGTGAATACATATGCACACATCACTTTTCTGTTTTTTTATTTTCTTGAATTTTATAAAACAAGTTTTTTTTKTCATTTCACTTCACCAATTTGGACTATTTTGTGTATGTCCATTACATGAAATCCAAATAAAAATCAATTCAAATTACAGGTTGTAATGCAACAAAATAGGAAAAACACCAAGGGGGATGAGKACTTTTGCAAGGCACTGTACATATGAAATGAGTTAAACAGTATGTAAACATTATTAAAGTGGCCAGTGATTCCATGTCTATGCATATAGGGCAGCAGCCTCTAAGGTGGAGAGTTGAGTAACCGGGTGGTAGCCGGCTAGTGACCGTGACTATGTTCAGGGTGAGGTACTAGGTGGAGGCTGGCTAGTAATGGCTATTTAACAGTCTGATGGCCTTGAGATAGAAGCTGTTTTTCAGTCTCTCGGTCCCAGCTTTGATACACCTGTACTGACATCGCCTTCTGGATGATAGCGGGGTGAACAGACCGTGGCTCAGGTGGTTGATGTCCTTGATGATCTTTTTGTCCTTCCTGTGACATGGGGTGCTGTAGGTGTCCTGGAGGCCAGGCTGTGTGCCCGCGGTGATGCGTTGGGCAGAACACACCATCCTCTGGAGAGCCCTGCGGTTGCGGGCGGTGCATTTGCCATACCAGACGGTTATACAGCCAGACAGGATGCTCTCAATAGTGCATCTGTAAACGCTTGTGAGGGTGTTAGCATCCTGAGGGTTTCTTCAGCCTCCTGAAGTTGAAGAGCCACTGTTGCCACTTCTTCTTCACCACCTGGGGGTGGCTCGTCAGGAAGTCCAGGACCCAGTTGCACAGAGCGGGGTTCAGACCCAGGGCCCCGAGCTTAATGATGAGCTTGGATGGTACTATGGTGTTGAATGCTGAGCTGTAGTCAATGAACAGCATTCTTACATAGGTATTCCTCTTGCCCAGAAGGGATAGGGCAGTGTGCAGTAAAATGGTGATTGCATCGTCTGTGGATCTATAGGGGCGGTATGCAAATTGAAGTGGKTCTAGGGTGCCTGGTAAGGTGGAGGTGATCCTYAACTAGCCTCTCAAAGCACTTCATGATGACAGAAGTGAGTGCTACGGGGTGACAGTCATTTAGTTCAGTTCCTTTGCTTTCTTGGTTACAGGAACAATGGTGAACATCTTGAAGCAATTGGTGACAACATTTTGAAGTGCCTTTGAACTGAGTATGGTAGTAGGTGCCAGGCACACCGGTTTCAGTGTGTCAAGAACTGCAACGCTGCTGGGTTTTTCACGCTCAACAGTTTCCTGTGTGTCAAGAATGTTCCACCACCCAAAGGACATACAGCCAGCTTGACACAACTGTGGGAAGCATTGGAGTAAACATGGGCCAGCATCCGTGTGGAAAGCTTTTGACACCTTGTAGAGTCCATGCCTCGACGAATTGAGGCGGTTTTGAGGGCAAAGGGGGGTGCAACTCAATATTAAGAAGGTGTTCCTAATGTTTTGTACACTCAGTGTATACACCATAATTTGCTTAGATCTGTTACTTCCACTGGAAGTCTCTCACTTCCTACAGTACTAGGCTGCAGTGCTTTCAGACCTCAGTAGTTGCTGACCAAGATCATGTTTGACCAAAAATGCACATAAGGGAGGTCAGATTCACTGTGCTTGGACCCCCATCTGACACTCTAAACACATGAAACCAACTGAAAACAAAATACATTATTGCAGTGCCATAATTTCACACAATCATTTGAATACTTTAAACAAATAAGCACTGATACARATAAATAAACACTGTATCTCAGCGAAATAGACTTGCACAGCACAGACTACACATGACCATGACCTTGAGGGACAAAAGCTCTCACCTTCCACAAGTCTAAGGGGTGGTTTTATACACTTTTACATATTCATCACAACTTGGGGTCCCCTGGGAAACAAGGACCAAAATGAAGGACCTATCCTGTCACGTAGGCCTACATTACAATTTRATTGTATTTTTCAGGGGATCAGAGTAGACGGTGTGTAGAACACAGAACTATAATGAGATTAAATTTCTATGGTATAGATATGTCCCACTGTATGCTTTTTATTTTAAAGGGCTTATGTGTGTGTGTTATCTCACACAACTCAATAGAGGAATGTTCTGTTACAACGAATCCTTTCATTTACATGTCTCTTTGCAATGCTATTGGGCTTTCTCAGGATGGTTTATATTATTTTGACAATGATTAGTTCTTTGTAGATACAAATGGCTTACATACAAAAACAAAGAAGATGAGGCTGTGGCTTTGTCAAGTGGGTCTACACAAGGCATATGGGCAGGTTTGTTGTGGGAAGAACTTTTGTCCGTTAACTGAAGAGGATAAATTCTTGTCGCCTCAGGCTTTCCACCCTTTAAATTGCATTGTTATGGAAAACCACTGGATTGGGAAAAGAGCACAGAATCATTCAGGGCACCGTAATAGAATGTGACAGCTATCCTCAGAACTTGTTATTGGAAATAACCCCCAAATTCTTGGAAAAAAGAATCAGGATCGCGAGATAATGATATACAACCTCTCAGCATCTTAAAAGCAGCTGTTCAGTTGTTAATATTTCATAAGATGGTATCCCAATTATGAATATCAATATGCATAGCAATAATGTTGATCATCATAAGAAAAACAGGGTAAAACATGTAATGATTGGAGCATGATGAAAGTACTTATTAGTTAAATAATTGWATTATTAACTGAAATGTGTATATATAGGCTATCTATCATCTTTTCAAGTCATGTTTTTACAGCAGGATCTTTACCATATTTGGTAAATGTTACTACTGACGGCTAATGTTGTTCTGTGTTCATTGGACACCCTGAAAGTTATTTTCTTATTTACTGTATAACAACCTTATCCTTGATAACAACCATCAAGAGTTCAATTGTTCACTGCTTGAGGATTTCCTTTTGTACTTGCATGCATAAAGACTTTATTTACAGATATGTTTCCAAAAATGTGTGTCAGAAGGTAAGCCTACCTTCYAAACATCAAAATAAATGGCATGCARTGCTAAGGAAAATTACATAGTAATTGAGAAATAGGGAAAATATTGTATATTTGATCAATTCACAACTCCATAAGAAACCAGGAAAATATTCACCAGCTTAACATCTTATCCTCCCAATCCTCCCAGTCCATTAGGATTCACAGACTGTCAGTTACCAGGAAAGTCCCTTTACACCTTCTGAAATWAAAAATCTCATGGCTGATCCCCTCCATCGCTCTGGCTTTCAGATATTGACCTTGTGGTGCTACAAAATGGCTTCTTCCTCACTGCAGGATCCCATAATGAGCCAATACAATGAGGCTTCACTTCACTGCTCACCTCTCTTTGGTGTCTCTAGGGGTCTTTGTTGACGTTTGTCAGCCAAAGAAGAATTTGGGGGTTAGACTTTACCAGTAGCTCCAAAGTCTGGCTGTAGAGTCTGAGAGACAACTGCTTGGATTCCTACTTCAGAGCTTAATGGACTCCAGACTTTAGAATGGACACCAGAAAAAAAAATGCTATGCCAAAACCTTTGTTACGTTAACTGGAAAGGCTTTGGTCCCCCCCCACCCCAAAAAAATCTAAGGAGGGACTTGAATAACTTTAATAAGATTAACTCCAGTTCTGGAATTGCATAATGACTAGATCTAAACGTAAATATGAATTTGTTGATCTTAAAACATCAAGTAGAATACAAAAGATTTACATCGGTCATGTTTACACCAGTCAGTTTCTGGCCTAAAGAATAGATCTGAGAGTGATTGATAACCTCAAGTTATTCCCTAGTCCTTTGTTAAGGATAGTTCACTTTTTTATTCACAATCCACTGTGACATCATTGTGACACGCCCATTATCCACAAATGATTTTTGTGACATTTCCCCTCTGTTAATTCCTATAGCTGCCAGTGAGACTGATAAGCGTCGTCCGTTTCCTATCCAAGTCACAATCCCAGAGGATGGTCTCTATGAAGAACGGGATAAATTRGCCCAGTATGTGTGACAAATAACTGACATTGTATAGCTATGTATTGTATATTTCATGTTATCACCTACTCTTATTGAGAAAATATGTATACTTTCATAGTTTTATGCAGTGGTGGAAAAAGTACACAATTCGCACTACTTGAGCAAAAGTAAAGATACCTAGAAAATGACTCAAGTAAAAGTCACCCAGTAGAATACTACTTTAGTAAAAGTCTTCAAGCTGGTTTTAAATATACTTAAGTATCAAAAGTAAAAGAAAATGCTATAAATCATTTCTAATTCCTTATATTAAGCAAACCAGAAAGCACAATGTTTATTTATTTATTTACAGATAGCCATAGGCACACTCCAACACTCAGACATAATTTACAAACAAAGCATGTGTTTAGTGAGTCCACCAAATCAGAGGCAGTATGCATGACCACTTGTTCTCTTGATAAGTGAAGTAAAAGTGGAGTAAAAGTAGAAGTTGTCAAAAATATAAATAGCAAAGTAAAGTACAGATACCTCCAAAAAATGACTTAAGGAGTACTCCAAACTATTTTTACTCAGTTTCTTTACTCCACTGGTTCCATGCAATATGTAAAAATATAATTAGATATCATGCATACTTGTTGTTGAGTCTCATGCACTACAGAGAGAAGTTGACCAAAAGAGCAGATCTAGGATCAGTTTATTATCATATATCCAACATTGATTTGATAAATATTAGGTAATATAATCTGACTTCGAATCAGGTTTAAAGGAAACATTTATGCTTTCCCAGAATGCATCAGCGCTTATTCCCTCCGCCATGTTTATGTTCTGATTCTCTGCCGATGGTGGTAAACAATGTTAGCTGTAGCATTAGCTTGATTTAAACACAAAAGTGTCAACATTTCAATGTATTCTGCAATTATATAGAATTGCACTTACACGGACGGAACAGTATTGCGTCATGGCGGCCAGCCCCGGAGGTATGTTAACCATCATTATTTCGGTAGACTTTGGGCTTGCAAGAGTTAGGCCGCATCATTGGCCTAACACACAATAATGCACAGAAACAGATCTATAGGTAACGTTAACTGTATATCACGATACAAGTTCATGCTGTGTAGTGAGTGTGTTGGTCAAAAGTGCATGTGGATATTTGAAGCTATTATAACCAAGTGTAAAGCCCACAGTAAGCTAGCCAGATAGCTAGTTCGCTGCGCCATGTCACATTTTAATGGTCACATATTTAGCAGATGTTATTGCGGGTGTAGCGAAATACTTGTGTTTTGTGGTTGTTTTGATAACGTAATTGCAAGTTAACCTGCTACGGTGTCTGCATGTGATAACTAGATGCATAACTTTAGAAGYTAAACATAGCTATGTTCTGTTCCTGATTCAAATAAATGCTAACGGTAGYTAGCTAACTGTATGACGCAGGCTCCGCTGCCTGGCTGGTTAGCTAGCAGGCATGGTAGCTATGTGTCGCGCTAAAATGGTGTCTTACAGTAACTTAATTTGAACTATTAAAACAAACCCTTGTTGGTTAGTAAAAATGTTGTAGCTTGCTAACCACACAAAGTCATTAATTCATTTGGCGCGTTCCTCTGCCAGATTTTACACCAGGATAGGTATTTTACTGCCGCGTTCAAAACAACTGGGAACTCGGAAAAATACGAGTTCCCGAGTTGGATGACCGTTCAAATCGATTTTTCCCAGTAGGAGCAAGTTTTTTGTTGTGTTGTTTCCAGTTGGTTTGAATACACGGATGGCGGAGATTTCCGAGCTCCCAGTTGTTTTGAACGCGGCATATGTATCAGCTAACCACATATGTTATAGAAATCTGTCAGTCGGTGAGTGTGACGTGGCACTCAACCATTGGTTGATGCATGCAACGTCTGTGCAGGGGATGTGAGCCATATGTTATAGGCTATGTATGCAGTGTTCAAAAACACAGGGATCCAGACATCTCTGACTGACTTCAGTGCGTTCAAGACAACTGGGAACTCTGGGAAGAATAGTTTTGAACGGTCATCCAACTCGGAAACTCTGGCATCTTTCTAGATCTCCAACTTTCTGACCTGAAGATCACTGATGTTGATGATTTTACCGGATTTTTTGGGTGGTGGGGGGTTCCCAGTTGTCTTAGGGTGTGTTCCAGACAATTGGGAAGTCCGAAAAATACAAGATCAGATCATGGTCAAATCATGACTTCAGTGATCTTCTGGTCGGAAAGTTGAAGCTCTAGAAAGAGGCAAAAGTTCCCAAATTGAATGACAATTCAAAACGATTTTTCCCAGAGTTCCCAGTTATCTTGAACGCACGGATGTCGGAACACTGATGTCTGATATTTCTGAGTTCCCAGTTGTTTTGAACACGGCATTAAAGGACCAATAGCAATCTGGTGCCCGACTTCATAGTCAATGACATGGCACGCAACCATGGGATGATGCATGCAACCATGGGATGATGCATGCAACGTCTGAGCAGGGGAACGCACTGACCAATGAAACAACTACGGTTATCAATGGGCGGATTAGATTATTCTGAGCCGCAGGGCGCCGGTCTATGGCCCGTGATGTGAACGGTCAAAGCGGTGAGGAAGGAGCGCCCTTCTCAAATCGAACAGTAATCTGCACTGGTCGGTCATGTTGTCAACAAGGCAGCATGGTGCATCGTCCAGAAACATACGTCTCTTTTCCAGAAAAATATGTTTACGTTTTTGAACTAGTTTTCATTGGGAAGGCAGATAAAGCGTTTTCATCAAAAGCAATCACTTTCGCATGTGAACACAGAATCTTACTCATTACTCCATGTGCTTAATTACGTAAAAACATTTTTTTTGCCGACATAGCCATGGGTTTTGAACGGGGCACCTGGCCCTCGCCCGGGACTTTGCCCGGTTTCTAAAACAAATGCATCCAACTTTCACCCGGTGCAAGACCCGGGTGCCCGGCCAGGTTAATCGAATCCCCTCAATTGCTGGACCGAATTGATCAATTCATGTTATTCATGTCTATTTCTACTTTGCACATTCTTCTACTGCAAACCTACCATTCCAGTGTTTTTTTCTTGCTATATTGTATTTACTTCGCCACCATGGCCTTGTTTTGCCTTTACCTCCCCTCACCTCATTTGCTCACATTGTATATAGACTTWTTTCTCTACTGTATTATTGACTGTATGTTTGTTTTACTCCATGTGTAACTCTGTGTTGTTGTATGTGTCGAACAGCTTTGCTTTATCTTGGCCAGATCGTAATTGTAAATGAGAACTTGTTCTCAACTTGCCTACCTGGTTAAATAAAGGTGAAGGAAAAAAAACTTTATTGACCAGAGAGTCTTCACACCTGGTTTCCCATGTTTTAATTTGCCAAATAGAAAGCAATGATGTGCTAACTTTGTGGCCCTCAAGGACTGGTGTTGAAGACCCTGACAGCAAACAGAGTTAAGAACCCTGTCTCTTTGTTTTCAGATGATGACTTTGAAGATTATGATAAACCAGGTGCAGAGAGATCACGCAGGAGGAGAGGCGAAGATGATGATTTAGACAGGTATATCTGCTGCTTGGTGTAACATGACTGTCAGAGGCTAAAGATTCAAGCATTCCCCATGTTTTGCATGCCGCCTTTTCCCTTTACTGCAGGCAATTTTAGGATTGGCCTCTAATATTAGGCTATTTTCGTTAGGCTTGGGCGGTATCCAGATTGTCATACTTTAATACCAACCTTTGTGCCATTCCGGGATATTCGATAATACCGGTACTGAACACAGGGGGCGCTATTGTAATTTGAAGGTTAGCAATGTGC
The DNA here is from genome assembly GCF_002910315.2 of Salvelinus sp. IW2-2015. Classification (NCBI taxonomy): domain Eukaryota; kingdom Metazoa; phylum Chordata; class Actinopteri; order Salmoniformes; family Salmonidae; genus Salvelinus; species Salvelinus sp. IW2-2015. Next base: position 49,738,483 of record NC_036854.1, on the reverse strand, counting down.
AATCCCATGTGCATGTGCAATCCCATAGAGAATGCTAACGAGCGCATTGCATCGCTAACCTAAAGTATTTGCATGACAGACATCCCAGCTCAAAGTTATACAAGTATCAAAAAAATGCTACTCAGTTTGCTGCACGCACAAAATATTTTTAGACAGCAAGGCTCTTGATCCAAGCAAAACTAGATTTTTGAAAGATATTTATGTATTTATTTTGGGCTGGATTTAACCACTTAGTTAACTAGCTACTAAATTAGCAAACCAAATGCACAACTGTAAAGCATTTAGCACATTTTWGACAGTTAACTTAATAGTTATAATGTATCTAGCTGGCAAACATTTACAGTTGAAGTCGGAAGTTTACATACACCTTAGCCAAATACATTTAAACTCAGTTTTTCACAATCCCTGACATTTAATCCTAGTAAAAATTCCCTGTCTTAGGTCAGTTATGATCACCACTTTATTTTWAGAATGTGAAATGTCAGAATAATAGTAGAGAGAATTATTTATTTCAGCTTTTATTTCTTTCATCACATTCCCAGTCGGTCAGAAGTTTACATACACTAAATCAGTATTTTGTAGCATTGCCTTTAAATTGTTTGACTTGGGTCAAGCGTTTCGGGTAGCCTTCCACAAGCTTCCCACAATAAATTGGGTGAATTTTGGCCCATTCCTCCTGACAGAGCTGGTGTAACTGAGTCAGGTTTGTAGGCCTCCTTGCTTGCACATGCTTTTTCAGTTCTGCCCACACATTTTCTATAGGATTGAGGTCAGGGCTTTGTGATGGCCACTCCAATACCTTGACTTTGTTGTCCTTAAGCCATTTTGCCACAACTTTGGGAGTATGCTTGGGGTCATTGTCCATTTGGAAGATCCATTTGCGACCAAACTTTAAATTCCTGACTGATGTCTTGGGATGTTGCTTCAATATATCCACATAATTTTCCTACCTCATGATGCCATCTATTTTGTGCACCAGTCTCTCCTGCAGCAAAGCACCCCCACAACATGATGCTTCCACCCCCGTGGTTGACGGTTGGGATGGTGTTCTTCGGCTTGCAAGCCTCTCCCTTTTTCCTCCAAACATAACGATGGTCATTATGGCCAAACAGTTATATTTTTGTTTCATGAGACCAGATGACATTTCTCCAAAAAGTACGATCTTTGTTGCAAACTGTAGTCTGGCTTTTTATGGCGGTTTCGGAGCAGTGGCTTCTTCCTTGCTGAGCGGCCTTTCAGGTTATGTTGATATAGGACTTGTTTTACAGATAATTTTGTACCTGTTTCCTCCAGCATCTTCAAGGTCTTTTGCTGTTGTTCTGGGATTGATTTGCACTTTTCGCACCAAAGTACATTCATCTCTAGGAGACAGAACGCGTCTCCTTCCTGAGCGGTATGATGGCTGCGTGGTCCCATGGTGTTTATACTTGCGTACTATTGTTTGTACAGATGAACGTGGTACCTTCAGGCGTTTGGAAATTGCTCCCAAGGATGAACCAGACTCGTGGAGGTCTATATTTTTTTCCCCTGAGGTCTTGGCTGATTTCTTTTGATTTTCCCATGCTGTCAAGCAAAGAGGCACTGGGTTTGAAGGTAGGCCTTGAAATACATCCACAGGTACACCCCCAATTGATTCAAATTATGTCAATTAGTCTAACAGAAGCTTCTAAAGCCATGACATAATTTTCTGGAATTTTCCAAGCTGTTTAAAGGAACAGTCATCTTAGTGTATGTAAACTTCTGACCCACTGGATTCGTGATACAGTGAAATAATCTGTCTGTAAACATTTGGTGGAAAAATGACTTGTGTCATGCACAAAGTAGATGTCCTAACCGACTTGCCAAAACCGTAGTTTGTTAACAAGAAATTTGTGGGGTGGTTGAAAAACGAGTTTTAATGACTCCAACCTAAGTGTATGTAAACTTCCTCATTCAACTGTAGTTGTGAATTCGATACTGTAACTAGATCAGCTGGCTGCACAACAGTGAGTGACTCACAAGGCTCTGGTCTCTCATCGTTGTGTGATTGTAAACAAACATCACTTGACTTGGGACTACCRGTAAGTTTCATAATAAAAAATGATGTGACAGGTGAAATGAAGAGTGAGATCTTTATTCCCTAACATATTGCACAAGTTGACTGCAGGTATTTACTTGAAAAGTAGTTATAAATATTCACATTGATACAATTTTTTTTCTCTCCAAATAAATAGTTTCAATGGTATTGACGGTTGAAAAACCATCCTGTGGCTATTTCCAAATACTCCAGTATACGGTATATACAGTGTACCGCCCAAGCCTAATATATTAGTACAGTAGTTCCTTACTCTTAACTATGAAGCACATAACTCATGCAGAAAATATAGGCCAAGAAGAGATTTTAGGCAGAGACTATCTTTTGCAGAGACTTTGCCACCATATTTTTACCAAGTGTGTTCATGAATGGAGCTGGGTGATACTGTATATACAAAAGTATACTATTGTAATTTGTAAAACAATTTTCCCAACAACAATATGACGAACAGTATGACAACATAAGGAGTTTATGATCTGAATGTGATGTAGATTTATGAGCATACCTGGTAGGAGAGAATTTGAGGTGGTACAGCTTCCATTTTAAAGTACTTGCTCCTGTTTGGGGCCAGCTGAACATGACCCAGGAACAATATAGGGACCGCAGCCTGTGAGAACAACATTTGTATCACTAGAATMTGGCCTTGCAGAGACGGGTCTAGTGTAAATATTGTGGAACATTGGCATCTGCTTATCATAAACATGTTGTGTTATTGGTGCACAATTTAGCCTATTAGCTGGCCTTGCTCATGAGAATTTAGGATTCTTCATTGGAGCCTGTCTAGACTAGCTGCATAGAGACTAGACCAATACATAGCATTGTAAAATGAGAAACACTGGCTTGCTTTACGTCACGGTTTATCTCTTGTCTTACAGTGAATTTGATGGTGATTTGCTCGATGAGGATTGGCTGACAGCCAAAAAGGTAAGACAAAGGACTCCCCATCTCCTGTGTTTGTGATTACTTTCATAGCATTCATAGGTGCCTCTGCCATGCTAACCTATGACACATATTAAGAATGCAGCCTGCCAGCTGTAGGAAAGGTGAATTAGCCTTGATCCCATAAAGTTAGACCTCACAGTGATGTTACATTTTGCAGTAGGCTTGTGCCAGGTGGTTCCACCACAGGGGCATTTATTGATGTGAGCCAGGAGGAAGTACAGTGGGCAACAAAAATTATCTTAGGGTGTTTTATTTTGGTACATATAGTCCTTTTTGGAGAGAGAAAAACTGTCCTCTTTAAAGTGGGAAAAAAACATAAAAGAACTCAGTTCTCTTTGTATTCACATTGCCTTTGAATGAGGACCCAATTCTTATATCTAATATCTCCCTCACTAACTTTAAGCATCAGCTGTCAGAGCAGCTTACCGATCATTGCACCTGTACACAGCCCATCTGTAAATAGCCTACCCAACTACCTCATCCCCATATTGTATTATATATTTTTTTTGCTCCTTTGCACCCCAGCATCTCTACTTGCACATTCATCTTCTGCACATCTATCACTCCAGTGTTAATGCTAAGTTGTAATTATTTCGCCACTATGGCCTATTTACTGCCTTACCTCCCTAATCATACTACATTTGCACACACTGTATATAGATTTTTCTATTGTGTTATTGACTGTACGTTTTGTATATCCCATGTGTAATTCTGTGTTGTTTGTGTCGCACTGCTTCGCTTTATCTAGGCCAGGTCGCAGTTGTAAATGAGAACTTGTTCTCAACTGGCCTACCTGGTTAAATAAAGGTGAAATTTGGAAAAAAAATAAAAACTCTTTTGCCATTTCACGTCACCCATTTTGTGGTCCGAGTCCTCTTTGTATTAGCATTGCTATGTTTAGAAAGAAACACATATATTTTCCTAACATTCACTCAATGCACCCTGGGACAAACCATTTCATCAGAATGTGTTATTGGACAGCTAGATATACCTACTTAATTTTTGGAAGCTAATAGATTGCATTTGTTAAAAGATGAGACATAATAATTGTAATCAGAATATACTATTAACATACATATTATTGGTAACAGAATAAATAGCAGAAGAATAGCTGCAGATTAAATCATGCTGTAATTGAAAATTGTACACCCAGTGTAGGCTACTGCTCTTTTAAGAGCTATAATTTATGTTGTACCCTATGTTGTGATTCTCACCAAATACACTATATGACCAAAAGTATGTGAACACCTGCTCGTCAAACATGTCATTCCAAAATAATGGGCATTAAAATGGACTTGGTCCCCCCTTTGCTGCTGTAACAGCCTCCACTCTTCTGGGAAGGTTTTCCACTAGATGTTGGAACATTGCTGCGGGGACTTGCTTCCAATCAGCCACAAGCATTAGTGAGGTCAGGACTGATGTGAGGTGATTAGGCCTGGCTCGCAGTCTGCGTTCCAATTCATACCAAAGGTGTTCCCTGGGGTTGAGGTCGGGGCTCTGTGCAGGCCAGTCAAATTCTTCCTCACCGATCTCGACAAACRATTTCTGAATGGACCTTGCTTTGTGCATGGGGGCATTGTCATGCTGAAACAGGAGAGGGACTTCCCCAAACTGCTGCCACAAAGTTGGAAGCACAGAATCATCTATAATGTCATTGTATGCTGTGGCGTTATTTCCCTTCACTGGAACTAAGGGGCCTAGCCCGAACCATGAAAAACAGCCCCAGACTTTTATTCCTGCTCCACCAAACTTTACAGTTGGCACTATGTATTGGGGAAGGTGGCGTTCTCCTGGCATCTGCCAACCCGTCAGACTGCCAGATTTGTCCGTCAGACTGCCAGATGGTGAAGCGTGATTCAATGGTAATCCATTTCATGAAGATCCCGACAAACTGTTCTTGTGCTGACGTTGCTTCCAGATGTAGTTTGGAACTCGGCAGTGAGTGTTGCAACCGAGGACAGACAATTTTTACTCGCTACGCGCTTCAGCACTCAGCGGTTCCGTTCTGTGCTCTTGTGTGGCCTACCACTTGAAGGATGAGCCATTGTTGCTCCTAGATGTTTCCACTTCACAATAACAGCACTTACAGTTGACCGGGGCAGCTCTAGCAGGGCAGAATTTGAAGAACTAACTTGTTGGAAAGGTGGCATCCTAGGACGGTGAATGTCAATGAGCTCTTCAGTAAGGCCATTCTACTGCCAATGTTTGTCTATGGAGATTGCATGGCGGTGTGCTCTATTTTATACACCTGTCAGCAACGGGTGTGGCTGAAATAGCTGAATCCACTAATTTGAAGGGGTGTCCACATACTTTTGTGTGTGTATATATAGTGTATTTCCAAAATAACCTATGTGTGGAGCTTTTACTTCAGATTATTTGTTAGCAATATGTGATTTTTAGACTAAAAGAGCTTCATAAACTGTTTATTGGGTTTGAATAGTGTGAGAAGACAACATATTTGGTGAGAATCACAACAGGGTACAAAGTCTATTCTAGCTCTTTAAAGGGCAGTAGCCTACATTGGGTGTACCATTTTCAATTACAGCATTATTTAATCTGCAGTTATTCTTCTGCTATTTATTCTGTTACCCATAGTATCTTCTGATTTAAAATTGTTGTCGCATCTTTGAACTAAATTCAATCTATTCGCTTCCCAAATGTAAGTAGGTATATCTAGCTGTCCAATAACATATTCTTATGAAATGGCTTTTCCCAGAGTGCACTGAGTGAATGTTGGACAAATATCTTGGTTCCTTTCTAAACATAGCAACTCGGACCACAAAATTGGTGAAGTGAACTGGCAAAAGAGTTGCGTCCTCATTCAAAGGCAAGGGCAGTGTGAATACAAMGAGAACTGAGTTTTTTTACATTTTGTATTTAAAGAGGACTATATGTGAGAACACMYKWRAMCTGCCCAGATTGCCTTCACCACATGAGAATAAAGCATCCTTTTGGACCGAAGGAGATCCCCATGTTTATTTGAACTATTTTATTCATTCTCAAGTATTTACCTAAAATATGTGAGATTAGCAATCTGATTCGATCATACATAGCCCTACACATTCAATCTGATGTGGTTTGTAGAAATGAAAGAACACTTCACTTTTGGTTGATATTCAGTAGTTGTACTATAGTCGACCTTGCCATCCAAAGCCTTGGCTTGCAAGGAATGAATAACATGAGCTAGAACATACTGATCTGTTCTGGGTTGTTTTTCTTGATTTTAGAATCCCTCAGAAGTGTCAGATGAGGAATTGAACGATGACCTTCTGCAAAGCGACGACGAAGATCAAAACATGTAAGTTCATTGTATCTACGTGGTCTGATTGTGCTGATTGCATTTCCGTACTTAATATGTAGACACTTGACATTACAATTTTTGAGCTGCAGTCTCCTTTATAGAGTTTATAATTTAGGACGTTCACCCATAAAAGGATTAATGCATTCAAGGTTTCTACAAATATGTCCACACAATTTGAAAATTCAGTCAGAAAAACAATGGTCCAAACCCCATGTCTCTACCATATATGGTTACACACGATTTACTCTGAGAATGTAGCATGTTTAGAGTGAGTGGAATGTTATCACAGGCATGATCAAAAAGTGGTAACTAGTCAATAGAACTCTTTGGCGCTGCTCCGCGGCAGAACAGCGCTAACTTTGAACGTCAACTGACAAGCTTGTGTGGCTGCAGGTTCGGGAGTGGAAACAACGACCCCCCCTGAAATCTGCTGAACACAAAACAAATAGGGACTAAATAAGTATTTCTTTACAAAGCTAACAGACTGAATTTCAATATCCACCCTCCGCGAAGACAATCTGTTCCTGTTTTCATTGTGTATTTCTGAGTCTTTCCCTTTAAAACGCCATAGAAATGGCCCCTCTCAGCGTAGATTGATCGCCAATATAGGCAATGAAAGCCAAGGATCTGGAGGTGAAAATGACAAAGGTATTTTTTTATTGGTCCAACCAGTGGAAACACCAAATATGGAAGAGATACAACCAAGAGCGGCGCATTCTAAACTAGCAACGTTCACAGCAAATTAACGTTCATCAACACTGTAGAGAACAATCAATCTAATGAGTCATTCTATGTCATTTATAAAGAAAACTACGTTTTGACATTAATTTCGAAGCACTTTCTTGAATTGCATTGTTGTTCTCTACATTGTACAGCATTGAGTGAACACCCTATATAATTGTGTGTTTTTGCCTTTCAGCGGCCAGGGCATTAGCCTCAATGCTACTCTAGGYGAATTTGACCAGCAGGTGAACCCCGTAGACTACACAGACATAGAGAGGGGCTACCAGCAGGAGGGGGGAGAGTACGTGGATGRGTACAGCCAGCCCAATGACATGGAGATGCCAGACGGCCAAATGGAATACTCAGGAGAACAGGCCGAAGGCGACGGGATTTACCAGGACGAAGTGTTAGACATTCAAATCAATGAGCCTCTAGACGATGAATTTCAAGTGAGTCACCCCCCCCATCTCCCCTCCTTCTGTCTTACTCCATTGTATCTTGAAAAGATAACGTTGATTTCCCCGTCTTGGGTTTCAGGGGGCACATATCAAATCTATTCAGGGGGGCGCTAAAGGGGATGCGTGTTGGGTAGGGGTGGGGGGGGGGATTAGATTCATTATCACTCTCCGCCAGTTGATTTCTCCCKTCGCTGACAAAGTTGGTGTTGACAGCTTGTTTGGCGGTAGGTAGGTAATGCTCTGGTGTCTGTCGGCTGTGACGCCCGGTGCCATTGTGACCTTGGGCCCTGTATCTTTGTCCGGCTAAAGAGCCGCTTTGTGCGAGGAAGACGCGCTGCCAATCGGTGGAGGTTTACGCGCGGGGCTTTTATCTCGGGCTCTCGACTCCATCTGATAAACTCTCACATAGGTGAAAAGATTATTGACCTTCCCAAGGACAACCCGACACCCCATACAGTCCTGACATGATTGATGCGATTTTCCCCGTTATTTATTTCCAAAACCTCGAAGTGAAGAGGGGAAAAAGATAAGACTAGATTAATGTGTGATGTCTGTGATGGCCCGATTTACCAAGGTGTGATGACGCTTGACACCTGTCTGACAAAGACGTATTACTTTCTCCACACTGAAAATGGAGCCCTTGACCTTAGTAGGGTTGCACGGTTTTACTTCATGCTTGCTTTGAAAAACCCCAGTGAGTGCGTATTGCACATTTGTGTTTTTGTGTGTAGTAACTATGTTTACAAGGTGACTTGACTGCCTGGGCTTAAACACTTCTGTTTGCAGTGCTATTCAGAGGTAATATGTGGAACAGTTTAAAGGATTAAGCCCTTTCTGTCCCTTCGGGGCAGTCAGTCTGTCTMTCCTTCTGCTGCCAAGGGTATTTGTCTGCAATATTACGTGTTGGGTTGGCAGGTTAATGGTGCAGAACACCAAACACTGGCCTGCGACCTACACACTGACCTCATTTGACGGTTATGAAGCACCTAGTGGCTTCTCAATGGAAATATGCTTTGGRAAAAGTGTAACTACGCGAGTTGCGACCACATGGTATATCAAAGATGAGTTGGAAGGCCTTTAGTGTTTTTTTATTTTTATTACTGGAATCGGAGAATTTGGGAACCATAAAACTGTTGTATCGTGTGTGTGATGTTCCTGCATGGCATTGAGTCATGATCTTCTAAAGTGAGCCAATAAAGCAGCGATTTGTGCAGTAGCTCGATGATATTTTCACCATCACTGATCCGGAGAGTGTGTCCCCCCCCTTGCATTTCTGTATATCATGTCAAACATTTACATCTCATTGAATTTCAAATGCYGTCAGGAATAGTAATGAAGCCTGCTCCCACTGTTATGGTAATTCAAAAGAGGCTCCCCCTTTCTAAACCCCACCCCCCTCCCTGCTAACCCCCCCTTCATAACATTTCAATGTTTTCCCCTTTTATACTCGCGGTTAATATTTTCATTAAAGGGAAACACTGCAGTATTTTTGGCTCTACCGTTATTCCTTTAGACATCAGTTCCATGGGGATATAGTTAGCCTAAACCCACAGAGGCTGTAATCTTAGGCCAGTGTCATACCATCCTCCTAATATTAATAGTAACAGTAAACATGAGCCAATACAAGGGTGGTAGAAAGAGGGAATGTACTTCATCGACAGTGCCTTCAGAAAGTATTCATACCACTTGACTTATTCCACGTTTTGTTGTGTTTCAGCCTGAATTCAAAATGGATGAAATATAATTGTTGTTCACCCATCTACACAAAATTCCCCATAATGACGAAGTGAAAACATGTTTTTAGAAATGTTTTGCAAATTTATTGAAAATGATATATAGAAATATCCGATTACATAAATAACCTCTTTGATATGATACTCCAAATTGAGCTCAAGTGCATCCAATTTGCTTTGATCATCCTTAAAATGTCACTACAACTTGATTGGAGTCCATGCATGGTCAATACCATTGTTTGGACATGATTTAGAAATGAACACACGTGTCTATATAAGATCCMACAGTTGACAGCGAAGTCCAAGGAACTGTCCGTAGATCTCTTGTAATGAGGCATATCAACTCAGAAAGGAAAAAARTCCCCTTTTCAGGACTCTTGTCTTTCAAAGATAATTCGTAAAAATCCAAATAACTTCACAGATCTTCATTGTAAAGGGTTTAAACACTGTTTCCCATGCTTGTTCAATGAAACATAAACAATTAATGAACATGCACCTGTGGAACGGTCGTTAAGACACTAACAGCTTACAGACGGTAGGCAATTAAGGTCATAGTTATGAAAACTTAGGACACTAAAGAGGCCTTTCTACTGACTCTGAAAAACACCAAAAGAAAGATGCCCAGGGTCCCTGCTCATCTGCGTGAACGTGCCTTGGGCATGCTGCAAGGAGGCATGAGGACTGCAGATGTGGCCAGGGTAATAAATTGCCATGTTCGTGCTGTGAGACGAACGCCTAAGACAGCGCTACAGGGAGACAGGACGGACAGCTGATCGTCCTCGCAGTGGCAGACCACGTGTAACAACACCTGCACAGGATGGGTAGATCCGAACATCACACCTGTGGGACAGGTACAATATGGCAACAACAACTGCCCGAGTTACACCAGGAACGTACAATCCCTCCATCAGTGCTCAGACTGCCCGCAATAGGCGGAGGCTGGACTGAGGGCTTGTAGGCCTGTTGTAAGGCAGGTCCTCACCAGACATCACCGGCAACAACGTCGCCTGTGGGCACAAACTCACTGTCGCTGGACCAGACAGGACTGGCAAAAAGTGCTCTTCATGGACGAGTCGCGGTTTTGTATCACCAGGGGTGATGGTCGGATTCGCATTTATCCTCGAAGGAATGAGCGTTACACCGAGGCCTGTACTCTGGAGCAGGATTGATTTGGAGGTGGAGGGTCCCCCCCCCCCTTTGTTCAGGGACACATTATTACATTTCTKTTAGTCACATGTCTGTCAGACTGTTAAACAGCCATCACTAACATTGAGTGGCTGCTGCCAACATACTGACTCATCTCTAGCCACTTTAATAATGAAAAAATTGATGTAATAAATGTATCACTAGCCACTTTAAACAATGCCACTTCATATAATGTTTACATACCCTACATTACTCATCTCATATGTATATACTGTATTCTATACCATCTACTGCATCTTGCCTATGCCGTTCGGCCATCACTCATTCATATATTTTTAWGTACATCTTCTTATTCATTCCTTTACACTTGTGTGTATAAGGTAGTTGTTGTGAAATTGTTAGGTTAGATTACTTGTTAGATATTACTGCATGGTCGGAACTAGAAGCACAAGCATTTCGCTACACTCGCATTAACTTCTGCTAACCATGTGTATGTGACAAATCAAATTTGATTTGACTAGTATTTAGAATATGGATTCTGAATCTCTCCATGTTGTTGTAGGTGGATGATTACTCGGCAAGCTACGGAGATGGAGAACAACCAGAGCATCTAGAGGAGCAGGCAGAGCAACAGGAAGCACCAGAGGGGGAAGAAGAGGAAGACTCTCAGCTCGCAGACGAGGTGTGAACAGAATGGGTCTCCCTCAATCACTGGCTATGCCCCAAGCGGCACCCTATTCCCTATATATTCCTATATAAGGAACTACTTAGAGTTTCAGGTCAAAAGTAATGCACCATATAGGAAATAAGGTACATTTGGGACGCAGACATTAATATTCAGAGACCCTTTTTGTCTGATGTGTTGCGTTGAGTCAATGGCTGTTGTGCTGACTGACGCTCGCTGTGTGGCGATTTTGGAGTTGCCTAGCTAAAAGACTTGCAAATTAGCAATAATGTGTGCGTAGCTAATTCGAATGGTTTAGGCCATACTGAAGGCCTGCGTCTTTTGTGAAGTGTTGTGAAATCAGATAACACCTCGTATGTTCATGGTTGCAGTTTATAGGCCTACAAGATGAACACTATCCATATATCTGACGGGTTGTTCATAATTTATGACTAAGATGWTCCCTATATTTCCAAAGGCTGAAAATGAACCAGAGCCAGAGGAAGAAGTGAAGGAGGAGGAAGACGAGGATGAAGAGGAAGACGACGATGGACAGTCTGGCCGGTTGCGTTTCAAAACGGAGCGCAAAGACGTCACGTCCGGCATTGTGCGGCTGGCAGATGCAGCAAACAAAAGAAGAAACATTCCTGAAACATTAGGTACATTTATTTACAACCTTGCACTCAGTTAGGAAACTCTAATTCAAATGTCTTAAAACATTTTGCTTCGTATTTGTTACATGTAATATGTAAGATGTTTGGGCTTTGTTTGGTTGACTTGGTTAAGGTTGAAGAGCATTTCAAGTTTAACTCTAAAATGCATTTACACAACATGGATCAAAAGAAAATGCTCAACAAATCCATCTTGAGCAAGTCCTCCTAAATGGGCTGTATTTGAGGGCTGGTTTCCCGGACATAGCTTTAAGCCTAGTCCTAGAATAAAAAGCATGCTCAATGGAGATTCTTCATAAGAAGTGCTTTTTAGTCTAGGACAAGGCTTAAATCTGTGTCTGGGAAACTACCCCTGAATGTTGTAATGCTCACTTCCTGATGTGTTTTGCCCACCAGAGCTCTCTGAAGAGGCCAAAGCAGACCTGATGGAGTTTGAGGAGAAGGAGCGCCAGAGGAAGCAGGGCCGCTTTGGGGGCCGAGGAGGAAGAGGAGGAGAGAGAGGAGGATTCAGAGGACGAGGAGGAAGAGGGGGGTTCCCCGGATTCGGGATGGGAGACTTTGGTGGAGGAAGAGGACGAATGAATGACCAGAGGCTCCCAATGATGCCACTGCATATGGGCATGCAGGTAAATCTTAACTAAATGAACCGACACAATGCAAAAGGTTTGCTTCATGTTTTAATTTTTGCCAAGGAAAAAATATTGTGGTACTGGTATCGTCCCGGCCCTAATGTTTACCTGCAAAACTAATAAGGCACAGCCATGAAGGCTTCTTGTGATTGTTCGCAAATATGCCGTTCTCTCCATGGCCTATTGGAACCGTGATCACTTGTGCGTGAACAAAGTCAATTATTCCGCTTCTCTGCTCCCCKTATCAATGTTGATATATGGATTATACCAAAAACGTTGGCGGTAGTCCATTTAGACAGAATTATATGAAATTAATTTTGTTCTTTGCGTAGGATTTAGTTTCTCATGGCCTTTTATTAGATATCTTTTGAAGCATATAATCCCTTAATTTAAGTTGTTCATCCATTTGAAGTCATTTCTGGATAGGCCATGTCTGCAGATAAGACTTTTYCCAGACATTTTTTTCTCTCCGGAAKAAAAAATCCCGAAGCTTCTKYATAYGTTTCTTTACTTTACGCACACATTTTGTGGCCTCCTTCCCTTCACATTTTTCTCACTGTCAACCGTGAATGRTAATTCTTACATTTTTACCAGTGAAACGCCCATGCAGCATCTGCRTACAAACCATTTGATCTCAATCAGTTTCATGAGGATAGGCATATAGATTTTCTTGAGTTTATACAGTGTTTCGAAGTTGCCCACAGTGTTGTTTTGAATTATGTATAGTGAGCGAATATTAGAGCAGATGGTGTTCACAAATTGCAGCATAGCCTACTTGTGTATTTTGTCTAGTGGCGTGCGCTGTTGAGTTTTGGTCACATGAGTGAAAAAATGCGGTGGTGTTTTTGTCTTAAGCCTGTCGCATGCTTCCCAGTTGAAACAGTTAGCGCATATTTTGTGAGGTTTTTGTTCGTTTTTTAGGGAGCTGTTCTCGCACATTTTTTTCTTTGAGTCAAGTCTAAGTTCGGTAGACGAAGTCTACACCCATTCGTCGGTGATTGGTCAAAAGTTGGGGTGGGAACTATGGACGGGAGTTTTCAATGAAGTGTTTGCTGTCTTTCAACGAGAGAGAGAGAGAGAGAGAGCACAGCAGCAGTTAGGCCCTACTGTCTGCAGTGTCCTACTAGTTTTCATGCAAGTTGTTTCATTTGAGAAGAATGCACCAAACAGCTTAGCTAGATGAAAAATTGCGCGACTAAGACCTCCTCAGCCGAAACGTCGAAACGAATGACAGATTTCTTGATATATCTTAGATTCATTCGGGCTATTTTGAGGAAGTGTTACTCCGTATGTTGTTACGGTGGCTCAAGAGGGACGAACAACATTAATATTGCCGCTTTTTTTGAAGGTCTTTAGGGAGTATGCGAGCACAGACGTTTGCGTTGCCTASCCGAGGTGGCTAGGAGCAAACCGAACCTATGTATACAGATGCCTTTAGAGTAATGTAATACTATGCTATTCCATTTGTTATGCAGAATACTATCAATATGTGATCTTGCAGACTTTGATTCAGCTTTGATCCGACTTTATTAAACGAGCACCATTCGCCAGAGTAGCCTGCTCTCTACGAGTGAAGTAGAGCACAGTTGGAGATGGACTCTACAAGGTGTGGAAAGCGTTCCACAGGGATGCTGGCCCATGTAGACTCCAATGCTTCCCACAGTTGTGTCAAGTTGGGTGGATGTCCTTTGGGTGGTGGACTATTCTTGATACACAYRGGAAACTGTTGACTGTGAAAAGCCCACCAGTCTGCTACCATACCCTGTTCAAAGGCACTTAAAATATTTTGTCTTGCCCATTCACCCTCTGAATGGCACACATATACAATCCATGTCTCAATTGTCTCAAGGCTTAAAAATCCTTATTTAAGCTGTCTCCTCCCCTTCATCTACACTGATTGAGGTGGATTTAACAAGGGACACTAATAAGGGATCATAGCTTTCACCTGGTCAGTCTGTCATGGAAAGAGCAGGTGTTCGTAATGTTTTGTATACTCAACATATCTGACTTGTTGTATTTGTCTTCCCTCTTTCTCCCCCACTCTCTCTCTCTCTCTCTCTCTCTCTCTCTCTCTCTCTCTCTCTCTCTCTCTCTNTCTCTCTCTCTCTCTCTCTCTCTCTCTCTCTCTCCTTCCCTTCAATTAGCAGTCTCCCTCCAGAATGCCTCCCCCTCACCACCAAACTCATCAGCAGCACCATCGCCAGGGCGGCCCCGGTGGCCCCCGAGGGCCTCTTTTCCAGGAGCACAGTGGGGGCTCGCTGGCCCAGCAGCCCCTGCAACCCCTCATCCCCCAGCACATGGCCCACCGTAGCTCTCCCTCCTCACACGGGGCACCAGTCAGGCCACAGATGGACCCGCCTCCCCGCATGATGAGTCCCCCTCCTTCACACAACCACCCCCACCAGCAGCAGCAGCAGCCCAAGAACATCCACATCAATCCCCATTTCAGGGGCCCAGCGTCCTCCCCTTCACAAGGTAGGTCTGCACTTCCGGCTGCTCCGCATGTTTGCAGGGTTTGGCTTGCGTTCCAAGTAGCACCCTATTCCCTATATAGTGCATTACTTTTGATGTTGTCATACATGGCACCTTATTCCCTTTGGGCCCAAAAGTAGGTCTTTATTTAGGGAACAGGGTGTCATTTGAGTGGCCCACTGGGTCCTTTTTCATTCAGTTTTGGACTTATTGTAAGGATAGCACCGCCGTTTAATGTTTTTAATATTTACCTCTAAGCAAAGGCGTACGTTGCCGTGTGGTTGGCAGTTATCCGAGCACTGCTTTGAAAAGTGTCTGGATTAGAATGTCATGTTGTTGTTTGGGTTGAATGACAAGTGAATAGGGCTTTCAGCCAGTAATAGGTTTATTTACTTGTCGTTTTTTGGCGGTATCTCCATTCCATTCCTTGAGATTGGTTTATCTTCCCTGTCTGTCCAGACTGAAATGTGTTGGTGACGTGTTTGTGTGTGTGGGTCTCTGTGTGTGAAAAGATCAGGGATTGCCTTCAGTCATGACTAGGGGCGTGTGTAACAGAGATAGACAGACGGTGTGTGTTTTGAAGGGAGGGGGGTGGACAGGATAACGGGAGTGTTTACCAGAGGTTGGCATATGTCCCTTAACCCATATTTGCAACGAATTGTCCTTTTCAATTCCTGTGGAAAATGAATGACCATTACCAGATGCAACTCAAACTGATTTATGAATTGAAGATGCATGGAGTATTTACTGAAGTCAAAAAGCCTCATACTGTGTGATGAAATGGCCTCTTTCAGAGCCGAAAGTACCCGTCCTCCTTGTCCATTAGACAACTTCAACCGCAATGCTTCGCTATGTTCACTCATTCCTTTTTGCCTCTGTCCAGCTGTGTACAAATGTGAGCCCATCTCGGAGGTGAAATGTAAGATGCGTGCCGGTGAATCAGCCTTTAGTACACACAGAGGTGTCTAATGGACTACCCCTCCTTCTCCCCACCCCTGCGTTCTCTCTTCCTCTTCTCATTTCTCTCTTGACCCCTCCCCCTTCGGTCTCTCTGCCCCCTGCCCCATCTACATCATTCGCTCGGCTCTMTCTCAACCCCCCCCCCTCTCCTTCTCTCTCTCATTGCAGTGCCCTTGATGCCTCCTGCCCAGAGCCAGCCCAGACCTGCTGCGAGTCCTCAGAGGTTCCCTGTGAGTAGCAGCTGCTCCTACACACACTCCCCCATCACACGGTTAGCGCTGGGCCTCTTTGTGAGGAAATATCATTATCGCAATTAGATACTCGCTCTGGTCCAAATACTGTTGGAGCAAATCTGTAAACACTCATACCGAGTCTGTCTGCACAACTGGAAATGGTTGATAGGGGCTTTTGGCCGTGGCTGGCCTTCTTGGAGGGCTGTGGTGGCTGAGGCTTAAATTAGTTAGCACTCTTTATGGATGTGCTCGGGCTCAAACCATGTGGTTGGCTTCACAATGGAATCCTGAAATCAGGGGTCTGTCCCAAATGGCACCCTTTTCCCTACATAGTGCACTCATTTTGACCAGAGTCCTATGGGAATAGGGTATCATTAGGGACATAGTCCAGGATACAGCCCACTACCACCAGTGAAAATACTACTTTTTAGGGAMATTTTGTGGCACAAAGCAGAACAGACCTTTAGAAGGCTGTTTTGAATTAGAAAAACAACCAATAACATAATTTTGGTTTAATACTAAGGGATAAATAGATATTCAGGTAGTTAAGAAAAGGAAACTGGAATCATTGAAGAACCTCTGAGGCTGCGTTTAGACAGGCACCTGAATTCTGATCTTTTAACCAATCAGATCTGAATAAGATCTGATGTGAAAGATCTGATGTGATCGGTCAAAAGACCAATTCATGAAAAATAATATCAGA
Organism: Salvelinus sp. IW2-2015; assembly: GCF_002910315.2. NCBI lineage: Eukaryota > Metazoa > Chordata > Actinopteri > Salmoniformes > Salmonidae > Salvelinus > Salvelinus sp. IW2-2015. Next base: position 49,721,774 of record NC_036854.1, on the reverse strand, counting down.
ATTGGGCTGCCTGTCTAAACGCAGCCAGAGTAACATAGAACCCATTACAGAGATGACAGGAAAGGAATGCCTTTAAAGTGATTACAGCACTGGCGGGGAAGTGGATTGGCCAGGCAGCCAACTGTGCCTCAAGTTACTCAGGTTGCATTAGTACTGGGCGATTTATATCAGATTCATTCAAATGTATGTTTTTTTGCGCGATATTCCAAATGCCTGTATTGCAAGAAGGTTTTGAGGTTTTGTTATTTTTCTTTTTTTGGGTGTTTGTCGGCTTGTTCTCATGTTGTATTTTTGGTCTCCTCTCCTTCGTGCCTCTGTGCTGTGTGTACCTTCCCCATTGACACCATAGATATGTATATAATGAAGAAATGTAAGTCTCCGCCCTAACAATGGGAGTCGTTGTCCCAAAGGCTGGAAGGCGGGCAAAAACTTTGGTCCAAAATAATCCCATAGAAATGCATTGGTCTTATTTTGGACAGATTTGAGATTTTATCGCCTCTTCCTCTATGGTTTACACACACACACCAAGCTCCTCCCTCTGCCTCTCATGCCAACAAAGTTGARATCACATCTTCCTCTCTGGGAAGCGCTTTCAACTCACTATTTGCATTTGAGGTTTGGTCCAAAAATAATCGGTAATATGGACACCACATTCCGACAAGAAGTTCACTTTTCAAACGCTACCCTTTTCATGTCTCATCTACTCAAATTGCGCGCATAGCAGGCACTACTAAAACGAGAGTATCATTGAACATTGATTCTGGAAAATGAATGCTTAGTTTGTCGCGTGTGGAATTGGTACGTTGGCAGCATTTGAGCCAAAGACTCTTATACTAGCTGTCTAGTCTGTGTTTTGTAAATGTGCAATTAGCATGAACACAATCATATAAGGAATTGGCAACTCTTTGTCATTCTGAGAAGTAAGTTAGGTCACTTGATTTCAGCATCTGAACAAAGTGCACAGGCTAGCATGCTTTTAAAACAGTTGGAGACAGACAGAAGGGTGTGTTCATAACAATTCAACTGTTCAACCTTGTTAGCTAGCAAATAGATCCAAGTTGGCTAAACTTGAAATATAAAGATTAGCTGGCTAATCGCTAGCACGAGGGCTTGATGAGACCTGTGTTCATTTTCTATAGCCTAATACCTGCTACAAGAAGTCATTATTGGTGAATGTGCATTATGCATGGTTAAATTTGTAACAAAAAAGGGCATTTTCATAGATGGACTTGAAAGCCAGATCCATTATTTTTGCAAAAAAAAAGCAAGTAACTATTTTCATGAAATATTGTAATTATTAGTGGGTCTTATGGTTGTGGAAGGCTTATATTTAGCCTTGGTATAACTTCACAAGTCCTGAATTCATTAGATTATTACTGACTGTTTGAAATGCAGTGTATTTGACCTTTCATTGTATATAACGCATATTTAGAGAAAACATTTGTAAAAAATCGAAATACAGTACCAGTCAAAAGTTTGGACACGCCTGCTCATTCAAGGGTTTTTCTTTATTTTTACTATTTTCTACATTGTAGAATAATAGTGAAGACATCAAAACTATGAAATAACACACATGGAATCATGTAGTAACCCAAAAATTGTTAAACAAATCTAAATATATTTTAGATTCTTCAAATTAGGCACCCTTTGTYTTGATGACAGCTTTGCACACTCTTGGCTTTCTCTCAACCAGCTTCATGAGGTAGTCACCTGGAAGGCATTTCAATGAACAGGTGTGCCTTGTTAAAAGTTATTTGTGGATTTGTGGATTTTTTTTCTCCCTTTTTAATGTGTTTGAGCCAAACAGTTGTGTTGTGACAAGGTAGGAGTGGTAAGGACTGGGGGTCTCCGAGGAGAGGTTTGAGAACCACTGATGTAGAGAACAGGGTGCCAAGCGAATTGATGCCCAGGCATCAGGTGGCACTGGTGCTGACTGACACCTTCTCGGGAAGAGCGTTTTATATGGATTAATGCAAATCAGACATTGACAAATGGCTGCATCCAATTGCATTTGGCAAAGATGTACTTACAAACCTTGTCAACAAATGAGCCAGGATCTCGCGTTTAGAGTCTGAATACAATTTTGTTGTTTTTCAAATAACAATCGTCCTCGTCTCCTTTCCAGTCTGTCATTGTGGTGGACGTTGATAGCAGAGAGGGCTCCAGTGTGTAGCAGAGCTGTTTTTCACTATTATCAGAGTTGGAGGGAGGGAGAGGCTGGGCTGATGCCTAACATATAGTGTTGGATTCCCCAGCTGTCATTCACATTTAGGCTGCTGTTGCCAGGCCCACGAATTGAAATGCAGGTGACAAAACACCCAGCAACATTCATTTACCACTGGGCAGCAGATTATGGATGATTATCATACATTATCATACCATCAGATTTAATTGTTCAAGAAGGGGAGGGGTGATTTCCCCCCCCCCCCAATATGTAATATCATTCTATAAAACGTTTGGAAAATGAATTATGAAATATTAATCTGAGGTTCCAATTAAGAGCTAATTAGGGGCTATGGCGATAGAAACTGCTCGTCAAGAATACATTTTTAGGTTTGTAATTTGGCCCAAATGTACATTTCTTGAGTCTAGCATAAAAAATTATCCAGTATATCAAGGGACTGGTGGTTAAAATATAATATATTTTGCCATTTGTTCCAAATATGAATATGTTGTAATATCATCAGGTTAGATATTGAAAAGATAAAAGTAGCCTAGGTTCCACATTGTCCAAGCTACAAAGATGACATTAAAAGGTGACATTGAAGTCACATCAGGGCAAATTTCTGTCTGATGGTGGAGGCACTTGTCTAACATATCTTTTAGTYTCATTGGTCAACAGTACCATTGTCCTTTTTAAATATGAAATTCCTCCATAAACAGTGGCAACAATGTGAAATTTGTACAAGACACTATGTCCAAAGAGGGACCGACCAAAACAAATGCCACTTCTAATCCTCTTCATTTCCATTTCTCAGTGAATGGTTTGACATATGGCCCGGTCCATTGTATGACGTTTGTTTTAGCTAGCCCTCTCTTTCCCGAGAGGGATATCTGCAGCATCAGTTACACATTGAGCACCTCTCAGCCTGTTTATCAAGGATTAGCACTCAGAGCGGATGAGCCGCGTTATCAAATTCATACAAATTTCCAGAGGTATTATGTAGGCAACCGAGTCTCCATTGTGCAAACCGGACTGACCTTTGGAACAGAGCAATAATGTCCAAACTAACAATATGATCCGCTCCCTCTCGTCCTCTGCTTCGTTAAGCCCCGTTGATTAACTTTCTGTTAAGCAACTTTGGCGACTCTCTCTCGCTTCCAGCATTCAAAACGCGCCTCTATCCCTCTCTAAATGCCGGCAGTCTACCAGCGAATCAAGGTGGATTAAGCCTAGATAGCATTTTAAGTAATTTACAAAGGGGCGAGGAGGATGGAGGTCTAAGCAACCCAGATGTGGAAGTGCCACGTGTTGAGTTGAAGGTTAATTTTTCAACAGAGACGGATGTTTAAGCGAATAAAGGAGAGACAGGCTATGGGGGGGGGATCTTATTCCGAGGAGGGATTATGGGATCGTTATCTGCTGCTTTTCCTTGAAGGTAGACTAGACGGAGCATTGTGGGGGGATTTTGTGCTGTGTGGAAAGTGGAAAGCTGTTGTACATACACAATGGGTAGATGAAAGAAATTAGCACTGATCTAACACAAGCCCAATATGGTTTGCCGTCCGTGTTCCCGAAACGCGAGCAGGTCCCGTCAACAAAGTTCTATGTAGGCTTTAGTGCAGGTTTACCATAGAGATCCATTGTGTTATAAGATTGTTTACGATTTTTGAACCGTTTCTCGAATTAATGTTTTCCTGGCCAAGATGGCAGGTTTTTTTGTCATGATGCTTAGGATGCCAATGAACACTAGTGAATTTAGAGGTTTACTCTCACCTATTCTCAATGGTATTTCTCACAAAATGGTGTAAACATTGATACATTTTACCCAAGTCAACATCGTGCCTAATGAGAATCAATTCCGAGCACTCACTCCCTTTGTAGTATAATAATGTTACCCGAAATGCACCCTTTTCATTAGTTTTAATTAGTTTGTGATTACTGTGGTTCCCAATGTGGAATTCAATGTATGAGTGTGTGTGTGCACCTCTCCCCCCTCACAGGGATCAGGGGACTTCCAGCAGCAGCACATGCCTGGTAATTTTGGCCAGCCGCCCCAGAGGCCCCCGCATCACATGGAGCCCTGGAGGAACCAGCCTCCCCCCACCTCCCAGGACAGAGAGCCCTTCTTTATCGGGGGTAAGACCACAGCCTGCATCCCAAATGGCACCATTTTTCCCTATTTAGTGCACTACTTTTGTCCCAAATGTCACCCTATTCCCTATATTGCGAATTACTTTTGACCAGGGCCCGCTCTTCATAAGTAGTGCGCTATATAGGTAACAGGGTGCCATTTGGGACGCAACCCTCCTCACCTAGACACACCTAGCTCGCCCACCCACGCATCCTTCCTTGCCTTTAAGGGGTTAAATCGTCTCTCTTAGCATATCTAAGCCTTCTGGGCATTAACCCCTAGCAGTATACCTTCAGGGTACGCTGCGAGCGTAATTGCAGAGTTCCATTAACTAAATTAATGTTATACAGTGCTTTTAGAATGTATTCACAACCTTTGACTTTTTCCACATTTTGTTGTGTTACAAAGTGGGATTAAAATGAATTTAATTAGAWTTTTTTTGTCAACGACCTACACAAAATACTCTAATGTAAAAGTGGAAGAAAAATTGGTACTTTTCTAAAAAGTACTAATACTGTATATCTTGATTAGATTAATAATTATTCAACCCCCTGAGTCAATACATGTTAGAATCACCTTTGGCAGCGATTACAGATGTGAGTCTTTCTGAGTAAATCTCTAAGAGCTGTCCACACCTGGATTGTGCAACATTTGCCATTTAAAAAAAATGTATTCTTCAAGCTCTGTCAAATTGGTTGTTGATCATTGCTAGACAACCATTTTCAGGTCTTGCCATAGATTTTCAACCAGATTTAAGTCAGGAACAATCACTGTGCTCTTGGTAAGCAACTCCAGTGTAGATGTGGCCTTGTGTTTTAGGTTGTTGTCCTGCTGAAAGGTAAATTCGTCTCCCAGTGTCTGGTGGAAAGCAGACTGAACCAGGTTTTCCTCTAGGATTTTGCCTATGCTTAGCTCCACTCCGTTTCTTTTTTATCCTGAAAAACTGCACAGTCCTTAACAATTACAAGCATACCTATAACATGATGCAGCCATCACTATGCTTGAAAATATGGAGTGTGGTAGTCAGTATTGTGTTGTATTGGATTTGCCCCAAACATAACACTTTGTATTCAGGACAAAAAGTGAATTACTTTGCCACATTTTTTGCAGTATTACTTTAGTGCCTTGTTGCAAACAGGATGCACGTTTTGGAATATTTTTATTCTGTACAGGCTTTCTTCTTTTCACTGTCAATTAGGTTAATATTGTGGAGTAACTACAATGTTGTTGATCCATCCTAAGTGTTCTCCTATCACAGCCATTATACTCTCTAACTGTTTTATAGTCACCATTGGCCCATTGGTGAAATCCCTGAGCAGTTTCCTTCCTCTCCAGCAACTGAGTTAGGAAGGACACCTGTATCTCACCATGCTCAAAGGGATATTCAATGTCAGATTTTGTTCCCCATCTACCAATAGGTGCCCTTCTTTGTGAGGCATTGGAAAACCTCCCTGGTCTTTGTGTTTGAATCTATGTTTGAAATTCACTGCTCGACTGAGGGACCTAATTGTATGTGTGGGGTACAGAGATGAGGTAGTCATTCAAAAAACATGTTAAGCACTATTATTGCACAGTCTTTGTCAGTCTTTGCAACTTAATTGTGTGACTTGTTAAGCACATTTGTCCTCCTGATCTTATTTAGGCTTGCCATAACAAAGGCGTTGAATACATATTGACTCAAGACACTTTAGCTTTAAATTTTTTATTCATTTGTAGAWATCCCGAAAATCATAATTCCACTTTGACATTTATGGGCTATTCTGTGTAGGCCAGGTTCTTAATTTAATACATGTTCTATTCAGGCTAAAACACAACAAAATGTGGAAAAAGTCAAGGGGTGTGAATACTTTCTGAAGGCACTGTATGTGTGTGCACCTACATGCTTTTGAATGAGTCGGGGCTCCTAATATACAAGCGTATCACACATTTTCTAAATCACTGCTTATGTGGAATGAAATACCGTCATATATTGGTGTTGTGTTATTTTCTGTTGATAGAGATGTAGGTCTATGTGTGCTGCTTCCCCCAGCCTTAGTCCATGCAGCCAAGACTCGAGGCAGTCGCTGTCTGATGTATTAAAAGTGAGTGGGAAATGTGGCGACGCAGCAAACAACTTGACGTCTCTGTTGTGGATTTTTCCTCCCTCCTACTTCCCCTCCTGTTCTATAGACCCTGGGCGGTTCCCTGGGCAACAGCAGCACATGTTCGAGCACCAGAACCCTGGCTTACTCATAAACAGTAACAACCATCAGATCCCCAGCCAGGGCCACATGGCCTTCAACCAGCCAGGCCTAGGAGGGTTCAACCAGCCAGGCCAGGGTCCAGGGGGCCAGCTAGGGCTGTTCCAGAGAGAGCCCCCCAGATCCAACCTGCCTCCCCAGGGCCACCCCCAGGGCCACCAGGGCATGGCCAGCCTGACGGGGCTCGGCGGACCCCCCAACACCAGGCCCTTCATGGGCCACCTTCAGCCCGGGTTTCAGCAGCAGCAGGTGCCCCCCGGGCCCTTCCCCCTGCAGCAGCTCCAGTTTGGGATGCAGGTACGGATGAGAGTAAGTGAATCTTCTACCAATGGACGTGTGTGGCGGTGGCCTGCGCTTTGCCTGTGCAATGTGGAGTGGAATGATTCAGGGGTTGGTCCACAACTGGGTATGTGTTGTCCATTGCTTAAGTATTTACCGGGCATAGATGGAAATCACTTCAGTTTATATGGTATACTATGGGTTTTTACAAGCTTCTTCACAATTAGTGATTATGGGGTGGCAGGTGGTTAGAGCGTTGGGCCAGTAACCGAAAGGTTGCTAGATCGAATCCCTGAGCTGACAAGGTAAAAATCTGTCCTTCTGCCCCTGAACAAGGCAGTTAACCCACTGTTCCTAGGCCGTCATTGTAAATAAGAATTTGTTCTTAACTGACTAGCCTAGTTAAATAAAGGTTAAATTAAAAAAAATATAACAATTATACAGTACCTGTTGGGATACATATCAAATGTGAAATATGGTCCTTATTCTAAATTCATGAATTTCGTACCGTTCTTACTCGGGTTATAAAAAAATATTGGAACCGCTTGTTGAATATTCCCTGTTTAGTGAAAAAGTCATTAAAGCAGCTAATATTTCTCAGAGAGACCTTCCCATGCGGTATGAATGGTGAGGCGCAGACAAGAGTGCCCTCTAGTGTACGGCTCATTGTTCCACCTCTGTTGCCGCGGCTATATGAGGACACCGATTGGAGGTTAATCATATGCATGTAACCGTTTCTCCTTAAAGAAGCTCCAATCGCCTGCATATGAGAACTTTAGAAGTGTGGCTGATTTTTATTTTTATTTTTTTCAAGTTGTAAGTCAAAACAGTCAATCTTTTGTCAGAATCACTCTGTCAGAATCACTCATTCTGCCCGCTTTGTCTTTTTGCGTTGAAATTACAACTAGGGCTTGATGCAGCACGGCCCACCCCACTCGCACCTCCAGCATCACGACTTGCCTCTCTCCCATCAACAACAACAGCAGCAGCACCACAGACAGGACCTGTCTCAGCCGCCCCCCCACCACCACCCACAGCACCAGCTCCACCCCAATGAGCAGCGGCAAGGCCCCATGATGCACCACGGCGGTGGGCAGGGCCAGCCCCTYTTTCACCAGATGCAGCAGCACGGCAGCCCCAGACAGACACACCCTGGCGGACCCCATCCACAGCAACGGAACGCCCCCATCAGGCCCAGGATGGTGAGCAGCCACTATCGGTCGTAGGACTATTTGGATTCATGACACGTTCCAACTGATTTCGAAGGAATCAATGTGCTTTGCTTTCAATCAAAAACCCAACGTGCACAGAAAAAAATTATCACATTGTTTATATAGATATGTCAAGCTAATGTCAGTTCGGAACTGGCTAGTGATTTAGAATAGGATTGTGATCAAAAGACTAACAAAATACAAATCCTCCCCCCCCTTCCACAGAACCCTCCTGCACTGAAAGTCCTTCCCCAGCGCAACAGCAACCTCCGCGAGCTCCCCGTGGCACCTGGCAACCAAAACATGAACAATGTCCGCCCCGCCTCGGCGCCCAACGTCAGGCCCGTTGCCAGGGCAATGCAGGCGGGGTTGCGACCGAGCCTGAACGCTTGGCCGGTCCCCGGCGGTGGCAGAGGGAGAGCCCAGCCTACTGCTACCAACAAGGCTGCATCACAGCTACCTGGACCACCTGAAAGAACGGTGGTTCGCAGGGATTCCACAGGCACCCAGCCAAACATAGCAGTACAGGTCAGTCCTGCACCACATGTTTGTTTCCCCGTTTTGGCCATGACCTCAACACCGTTTTGTTTAGACACTACTTTTGTTTGCGTCCCAAAAGGCGCCCTATTCCCTACATAGTGTAAATAGGGCTCTGGTCAAAAGTGGTGCACTATGTAGGGAATTAGGGAGCCATTTTGGACGCACACAAAAGTAGTGTCTACTGGCCAAAACGGGGAAACAAAGGCAAACGGCTTGGATTCTCATGTGTGACTCAGTATAGTTGAGAAAGTGGCTTCTTCAGTTTCACCAATCATTTTKTWTTTTTTTTTACCATCATCACATTTAAAGGCGTGGCGATAATTTGAGAATTCTAGTATTTTGACAGACGTTGTGCCTGTAAAATTCAGTAACCTGACATATTAAGCCGTGCTAAGCCTGCCGTGTTCAGTTAGATGGGGCAGTAAATGCTATTCTATTTATTAATGGCCCGATCATAAGGTTATAAATGAGTTGAGACTCGTTCACCGGGGAGTCCATTGAAAACGGGATCAATATCATAGCATATTTCTCTGGGGTATCGCTTCTCATTACTGCTGTGAATGTCACACCAATTTAGACGGTTCCAGTGGTAGTCACTGCAGCTCTGTGACTGCACCCTATTCCCTATAGTGCACCCGCGCTGGTCAAAAGTAGTGCACTATAAAGGGAATAGGGTGCCATTGGGGATGCTACCCATGTTACTAGCTCATGGAGAGTGTGAGTGTGATGTTTCTCATAGTGTTTGGTTGGTTGCAGGATCCCGATGAGGACGAAGAGACGCGGCAGTACCGTCTGAAGATCGAGGAGCAGAAGCGACTCCGGGAGGAGATCCTGAAGAGGAAGGAGATGAGGAGGCAGATGCAAGCCGGCGTCCGCAAGAAGGAGCTTCTGGAGCGCATCAACGGCCAGGGTGACCCACCACAACAACAGCAGCAGAGGCAGTTTCCACCTAAACCCCAACAGCCCCAGCAAGGTTCTACTGCCTTCCCTCCCAACGGCACTCCACCGACGCCCCCCRCGCTCCGCCAGAACGTGAAGACCCGCCTGCAGATGACCAAGGGCCAGGGTCAGCAAGCCCCAGCGCCAGGCTGGCAGGGGGGCCAACCGGGGCAGAACACGGGCCCCGGTCCCAACCCTACCCAGCAGGCCCAGCAACAATATCAGCAGCAGAGGAGGAACGTTACCCAGCTGAACCCTATCAGACCAGGGGGGCCCACTCCCCTGGGGAACATGCCCATGCAGGGAGCCCTGATGGCAGGTCTGAGTCCAGGCCAGGCCCAGGCTCTGGGGCCTAAGTCAGGGGTGAAGAGAACTGTGATGCAGCGAGCCAATAGTGGAGACAGAGCGGGGCCACACATCCCACAGAAAGTCAGAGTTGTCAAGCTTCTAGGAGGGGTGAGTGCCTGTTTTGGTCATTTGTTTTTAGACTTGACAAATATAGGATTGCAAAATTCCCTGAGATTCACGGAATCAGGAGGGAAATCTGAAATCCTTTAACAAGGATTTCTGGAAAACATGGACATTTGGGAAAATATACTGGAATTTTACAACCTTAGACAAACGTTATCTTTATTGTTTGGTTAGTGCCTTTGTCCCGCCACCCTCCGTCATTGTTCCCTTGAATTCAACTCAAGAATTTCCAGATACTTTTAAATGTCACTCACTCCCTAGGAGGAACTCATTTTTTGTAACCTATTCGGAATGACATATGGCTCTCTGTCGGTTTCATTTTGGCAAAATGGATCCATAAAGTGTCTGATTCCCTATGTTTGAGTGGTGGTATTGAAGATTAGGTGCTCCCACACCAATCTTACCTTTTTAAATAGTGAAAGGCGCCAGTCAATATACTGTCTGGCATTCATCTGACATTTATAGCATTTATTTGGTAGCGACACCAGTCCACTGCACTCAAAGGTTGGTGTCTGTCCTTTTTAAAGGCAAAAAGATAAAGACAAGGGAACTTGAGGTGTAAAACAGAAAGGAGCGTTATAAGCCAACTGTGTCCCGATTCAATCCCTCCTTTGTCAGCGGCGATCATTTCATTCTCATTTGATCAAGTCATTGCCGCCGCCTTAATTATGAATTCATCTCCTTTGTAAATTGGAAATGGCTTTGTGTTCAAACATTCATATTTGTTGTTGATGAGGCCTTTGTGAGACGTGATAGTGTTTTGGAGTAAGCTGCGTTGCCGCCATCCCAGAGGATAAGGCTGTGAAGGCTGAATCGCAGGCTCTCTCTCTCTCTCTCTCTCTGCTGCCTTAGATTAAGATAACCGGGTGTCAGCCGCGTTAATAGAAACCTGTGCCGAGCTATCTGAAGTGCTGCATCTCAGAGGGAGAACGAGAGAGAGGGAGGGAGCCCATAGCTGTGCTGAAAAGCAGATTCTCCCGATGCTCTCTCTTCCACATTGTTCCGCTGTCATCGACGGCAGCCTGACAATGTTCTCTCCCTCTCTCTCTCTCTCCCTCCCTCTCGCGCTCTCCATCAGCCGTCTCTCAGGTGTGTAAGCTATAGAACCGTCAACCGCCAACCCCCGACACGTGGCAATTAATCTTCCTTTAACAGGGCGGCGCTGCGCCATAATACCTGTGTAAAAAAAGAGTCACCACTTTTGAGGGATTTGGATTTGTATAGCTTAGGCAGCGCAGATAAGGGGGGAAATTAAATTTTCATCAGACAGAACAGGGCCCTACAATGCAACACGCGGCACAAAAGCAAGTGGGGTGGGGAGTAGAGGGGGAGGGGTAAAGGGACAGGGAACATGTCACTCGGTTGTAATGCAGCTTAGCATCTGATGGGTGCAATCAGCAGCTGTAGATTTCTATAGGAGGATTAATCCATTTGCTGGGGGGGGGGGACGGCAAGAGACTGGTAAGTCATATACCACTGCTGTCTTTCTCTCCCCGGTATTGATCTGTCACATTTAGAATAAGAGAGGAGACGAGAGACGACCTTTCAGCTGTGGCAGCCTGTGCCGGTTTGTGTGTCGTGTGTGTATAAGCATGGTAATCGTAGGCTGCACAGCCCTAGCTATCTGTAACTCTTATTTAATAACGAGTGTGTCCATCCACCATCCCATGTTGTATCCATTCACAGCATGAGGCCCACACTGCTCCACCTCAAAGCGAATGTCTTCATGGGTATTGTGAGGTCTGAACGGGGAAGCTAGCCTCGCTTCAGACATTGCTCTGGCGGTCCATTTCGGGCAGGATCTTTTTCAACCATTCTGGAATCCGTGATCGGTCTGTGTTCTCTGAATCGCCGGGCACTTGTATTGATTTCAAGGTCTTAGGACTCCAGTCGGACAATATACGGTATAACTGTGTGTTAAAACCAAGAAATGTGTGGGAAGGCAATCGATCAGAGGGTATACGTCCGAAATGGCAACCTATGCCCTACAAAGTGCACAACTTCTGACCAGAGCCCCCTATGGGTAGTGCACTACAATAAGTCAAAAGGAGTGCAGTGCCTTCAGAAAGTATTCATACCACTTGACTTATTCCACGTTTTGTTGTGTTATAGCCTGAATTCAAAATGGATGAAATATAATTGCTGTTCACCCATCTACACACAATACCCCATAATGACAAAGTAAAAACATGACATTTTAGCAAATCTATTGAAAATGAAATACAGATTTATATAATTTACTTAAGTATTCACACCCCCAAGTCAATGCTTTATAGAAGCACCTTTGGCAGCGATAACAGCTGTGAGTCTTTATAGGTAAGTCTCTAAGAGCTTTCCACACTTGGATTGTGCAACATTTGCCCATTTATTCTTTTCAAAATTCTTCAAGCTCTGTCATTGGTTGTTGATCATTGCTAGACAACCATTTTCAGGTCTTGCCATAGATTTTCAAGTAGATTTAAGTCAAAGCCACTCAGGAACATTCACTGTCTTCTTGGTATGCAACTCCAGTGTAAATGTGGCCTTGTGTTTTAGGTTATTTTCCTGCTGAAAGGTACATTTGTCTCCCAGTGTCTGGTGGAAAGCAGACTGAACCAGGTTTTCCTCTAGGATTTTGCCTATGCTTAGCTTCATTCCGTGTCTTTTTTTTAATCCTGAAAAACTCCAGTCCTTAAAGATTACAAGCATACACATAACATGATGCAGCCACCCATATACTTTTAAAAAATTACTACATTTTTTGCAGTATTACTTTTGTTGCAAACAGGATGTATGTTTTGGAACATGTTTTATTCTGTACAGGCTTCTTTCTTTTCATTCTGTCAATTAGGTTAGTATTGTGGAGTAACTACAATGTTGTTGATCCATCCTCAGTTTTCTTCTATCACATCCATAAAATTCTGTAACTATTTTAAAGTCACCATTGGCCTCATGGTTAAATCCCTAAGCGGTTTCCTTCCTCTCCGGCAACTCTGTTAGGAAGGACGCCTGTATCTTTGTATTGGCATGGTGTATTGATACACTATCCAAAGTGTAATAAATAACTTCATCATGCTCAAAGAGATATTCAATGTCTGCTTTTTATTTTGCCCATCTACCGATAGGTGCCCTTCTTAGCCAACCATAGGAAAACCTCCCTGGTCTACAGAGATGAGGTAGTCACAAACAAATCATGTTAACCGTTGGCCTACAATTTCCTCGCCCCTACAGAAATCTAATGAACATAATAATAATAAATGATTATCAAAATCCGTCTGTTTTAAGCTAAAGATATCTGTTTTTTTGCCTGGGCTGCGTCTCAATCCACCGCATCCGCCGATATTGCATTTCCTCATCTGCGGTGAAAGGTGGCAGAGCTAGAGCGGTGTTTGTCAGACCATGAGACATCCCGAAAATCGTTCTTCTTACAAAAACATCTGTAACGGTTTGGCCTGCAAACTATTATGACAACTCCTAAGACTTATCATAAAGTCCCTGGTACCAGTTTAAAAAATGTATGGAAGTATATATGGAGTTTAGTGCCTAAAATAAGGGGATAAATAAATAATTTCTTAGATCTCACAGATATACAGTTGAAGTCGGAAGTTTACATACAACTTAGCCAAATACATTTAAACTCAGTTTTTCACATATCCTGACATTTAATCCTAGTAAAAATTCCCCGTTTTAGGTCAGTTAAGATCACCACTTTATTTTAAGAATGTGAAATGTCAGAATAATAGTAGAGAGAATTATTTATTTCAGCTTTTATTTCTTTCATCACATTCCCAGTCGGTCAGAAGTTTACATACACTAAATCAGTATTTTGTAGCATTGCCTTTAAATTGTTTGACTTGGGTCAAGCGTTTCGGGTAGCCTTCCACAAGCTTCCCACAATAAWTTGGGTGAATTTTGGCCCATTCCTCCTGACAGAGCTGGTGTAACKGAGTCAGGTTTGTAGGCCTCCWTGCTYGCACAYGCTTTTTCAGTTCTGCCCACACATTTTCTATAGGATGAGGTCAGGGCTTTGTGATGTCCACTCCAATACCTTGACTTTGTTGTCCTGAAGCCATTCTGTCACATTTTGTCTTTGGAAGTATGCTTGGAGTCATTGTCCATTTGGAAGACCCATTTGCGACCAAGCTTTAACTTCCTGACTGATGTCTTGAGATGTTGCTTCAATATATCCACATAATTTTCCTACCTCATGATGCCATCTATTTTGTGAAGTGCACCAGTCCCTCCTGCAGCAAAGCACCTCCGCAACATGATGCTGCTACCAATGTGCTTGACGGTTGGGATGGTGTTCTTCGGCATGCAAGCCTCCCCCTTTTTCCTCCAAACGTAACGATGGTCATTATTTTTGTTTCATCAGATCAGAGGACATGTCTCAAAAGTATGATCTTTGTCCCCATGTGCAGTTGCAAACCGTACTCTGGCTTTTTTATGGCGGTTTTGGAGCAGTGGCTTCTTCCTTGCTAAGCTGCCTTTCAGGTTATGTTGATATAGGACTCGTTTTACTGCTGTCTCTTATACACATCTAGATGTGTATAAGAGACAGGTTTAAAGGCACAGTCAACTTAGTGTATGTACATTTCTGACCCACTGGAATTGTGATGCAGTGAATTATAAGTGAAATAATCTGTCTGTAAACAATTGTTGGAAAAATGACTTGTGTCATATACAGTCGAGGCCAAAAGTTTTGAGAATGACACAAATATAAATTTTCACGTTTGCTGCTTCAGTGTCTTTAGATATTTTTGTCAGATGTTACTATGGAATACTGAAGTATAATTACAAGCATTTCATAAGTGTCAAAGGCTGTTATTGACAGTTACATGAAGTTGATGCAAAGAGTCAATATTTGCAGTGTTGACCCTTTTTCAAGATCTCTGCAATCCGCCCTGGCATGCTGTCAATTAACTTCTGGGCCACATCCTGACTGATGGCAGCCCATTCTTGCATAATCAATGCTTGGAGTTTGTCAGAATTTGTGGGTTTTTGTTTGTCCACCCGCCTCTTGAGGATTGACCACAAATTCTCAATGGGATTAAGGTCTGGGGAGTTTCCTGGCCATGGACCCAAAATATTGATGTTTTGTTCCCCGAGCCACTTAGTTATCACTTTTGCCTTAATGGMAAGGTGCTCCATCATGCTGGAAAAGGCATTGTTCGTCACCAAACTGTTCCTGGATGGTTGGGAGAAGTTGCTCTCGGAGGATGTGTTGGTACCATTCTTTATTCGTGGCTGTGTTCTTAGGAACATTTGTGAGTGAGCCCACTCCCTTGGCTGAGAAGCAACCCCACACATGAATGGTCTCAGGATGCTTTACTGTTGGCATGACACAGGACTGATGGTAGCACTCACCTTGTCTTCTCCAGACAAGCTTTTTTCCAGATGCCCCAAACGATCAGAAAGGGGATTCATCAGAGAAAATGACTTTATCCCAGTCCTCAGCAGTCCAATCCCTGTACCTTTTGCAGAATATCAGTCTGTCCCTGATGTTTTTCCTGGAGAGAAGTGACTTCTTTGCTGCCCTTGACACCAGGCCATCCTCCAAAAGTCTTCACCTCACTGTGCGTGCAGATGCACTCACACCTGCCTGCTGCCATTCCTGAGCAAGCTCTGTACTGGTGGTGCCCCAATCCCGCAGCTGAATCAACTTTAGGAGACGGTCCTGGCGCTTGCTGGACTTTCTTGGGCGCCCTGAAGCCTTCTTCACAACAATTTAACCGCTCTCCTTGAAGTTCTTGATGATCCGATAAATGGTTGATTTAGGTGCAATCTTACTGGCCCTTTTTGTGAAGCCCTTTTTGTGCAAAGCATGATGACGGCACGTGTTTCCTTGCAGGTAACCATGGTTGACAGAGGAAGAACAATGATTCCAAGCACCACCCTCCTTTTGAAGCTTCCAGTCTGTTATTCGAACTGAATTAGCATGACAGAGTGATCTCCAGCCTTGTCCTCGTCAACACTCACAACTGTGTTAACGAGAGAATCACTGGTCCTTTTGTGGCAGGGCTGAAATGCAGTGGAAATGTTTTTTGGGGGATTCAGTTCCTTTGCATGGCAAAGAGGGACTTTGCAATTAATTGCAATTCATCTGATCACTCTTCATAACATTCTGGAGTATATGCAAATTGCCATCATACAAACTGAGGCAACAGACTTTGTGAAAATGTATATTTGTGTCATTCTCAAAACTTTTGGCCATGACTGTACAAAGTAGATGTCCTAACCGACTTGCCAAAACTATAGTTTGTTAACAAGAAATTTGTGGAGTGGTTGAAAAACAAGTTTTAATTACTCCAAGCTAAGTGTATGTAAACTTCCGACTTCAACTGTAGGACAGACACTTCAGAACAAACTTCCTTTTGATATTTTTTGGGACCATCTGTTATTCCATGTATTGAATCTGTTATTCAATGCGTTTCTGTTGGCTAATAGCAGTAGTGCCAAATTCAATGTTTCATYCAATAATTTTTTCATATATTTTTTGTTGATACCTTAAACACTATTATTGCACACAGAGTGTGTCCATGCAAYTTATGTGACTTGTTAAGCACATTTTTACACCTGAACTTATTTAGGCTTGCCATAACAAAGTGGTTGAATACTTACTGACTCAAGACATTTTGGCTTTTAATTCTTTATTCATTTGTAAAAATGTCAAAAACATAATTCCACTTTGACATTATGAGGTATTGGGTGTAGGCCAGTGACAAATGTCAATTTAATCCATTCTAAATTCAGGCTGTAACAACAAAATGCGTAAAAAGGCAAGGGGTGTGAATACTTTCTGAACGCACTCTATATAGGGAACATGGTGCAATTTGGGACGCAGCCCCTGCAGTCTATTTATTTCCCCTGTGCTGTGTGATCTCCAGGGAGCAGATGTGAGTGGTATCAGCGCCCCCATCCAGCAGCAGCAGCAGGCGACCAGGCCCGCCCCCCATCTCCGCCAGGGCCCAGTGAGGAAGATAACCCTGGCCAACCCCCCCGGAGGACAGCCCATACAGGGCCTGGTCACACAGGGGGACAGAGGGGGCCTGGGCAACAGGGTAGGTTGTTCTCCCTCCTCACACTTAGCCCCATTACCACCACTACACAAAATACATAAAACATTTAACATTTCCCAAATGGCACCCTATTCCCTACATAGTGCACCCTATTTCCCTACATAGTGCATTACCTTTGACCAGAGCCATATGGGGTGCCATTTTGGACAGAACATGCGTTTCCTCTGATGAAATGATACAAAATTGTCTAATACTGTCATATTTGTTAAGGACGGGTGTTGTGTTTTGGATAGGAGCGGTAACTAGGTCTTTCATCTTAAATATAAATGTAAGAAATCCTCTGAGCACATTGCTATTCTCTATATGTTTTTTATACCTCTGGCGTTCCCCTGCCATTTAGTAGGTTTACCAATTGGAGTAGCTCTAGTAATATGACAGGCTAGTATGCCAGGTATTGTAATGTTGACAAGCTGAGAGTCGGCGTGACACAGGGTCTCCTGGCATCTCTGCACGCCTGTCAGCAGCCTGCCGTCTCGGCGGACACCCTCAGCTCGGCGACGCTGACCGGGGGAGTCAGTCACCACGGCGCCTGGCTGGTTCTCTTCTCTGTACTCTGGGGTCTCTCCCTCGATGCAGCAGATGCACACAGCGCGCAGGCAGCAGTCGTCATGGCTTGACGTTGACGCCGTATATAGAAATATGATGAGTCAATCAAGAAAAAGCAGCTCAGCAGCCTGGAGGTGTTTGGGAAAATAGAAGGGAGGAAAACCATCCGGTTGTTGAATTTTCACTCATGCTGAAAAACAGTAGACCCGGTAGATGTGTCAGACATCTCGTCTCCACTCGGCTGGATACGGAATTAAAACATCAACATGCTTGCATAAGAGGTTCAAGCCGTTTCCTCTCTTCTCATCAACCCCCCCCCCCCTGCTTTCCTCCCTGCCTGGTACAGGTGGTTGTCCCGGGACGTGGCAGAGCCAGAGGGGCAGCGGTGGCAGGAGGAGCTGGTCAGCTGGGGTGTGGGCGTGGCAGAGCCAGAGGGGCAGCGGTGGCAGGAGGAGCGGGTCAGCTGGGGTGTGGGCGCCTGATGCCACCAGACAGAATCAGCGAGGGGCGGTGACGGGGGACAGCCAGGCCTGCACTGTGTCCATAGACGGCCTGTCCTACATCCACCACGGACACGCAGCTCCAAAACCTGCTCAACTCCATCGGCCCCATCCAGGTATGCCCCCCCCCCCCATGTCTGTGTCCCAACAAACGACACCCTATTCTCCACATATTGTGTGCTACTTTCAACCAGGGCCCAATATGGATGAGAGAAGCTTGAGATGAGAGTAGCAGCAACTGCCCTGTTCTAAACGCATGCTCTTCCCTT
Source organism: Salvelinus sp. IW2-2015 (assembly GCF_002910315.2). NCBI lineage: Eukaryota > Metazoa > Chordata > Actinopteri > Salmoniformes > Salmonidae > Salvelinus > Salvelinus sp. IW2-2015. The sequence continues at coordinate 49,703,426 of NC_036854.1, read as the reverse complement.
CTTCTGCTTATTCGGCTGCAGATGTTCAAAATGCTGCCCCATCAGAGGAAAGCTATTGCCAAATTTCACAATCCCCAGCATGCCCTGAGTTTCCAAGTCAGCTTCAACAGGTAAATGAACCACTTTGTTTCACTCTCCCTTTTTAAAACCCACAAATCCTAATGAGGTCATCTCTCTAAAATAGGGCCTACACCTAACGCCAAATTAGAACGCTTACTCAACGAGACATCCTCCTTTTGTAACCATACAGGCATATGATAGATTTGTCGCACATTGACGTGTCGCTGATTGACGGCTGAAGCGAGCGGTAGAGGGAGGCGGCGAGCGCCCGGTGCGGGGACGTCGCGTCAGATGCTTATTCAACCTTGAGGCTCCCGTGTACAGCTCCTTCAGCTAGATGTAACCACGTCCCAATGGAACACTAACCTACACCGTACCCTCATCCTCCTCACAACAAGCACCCCCAACCGCCTCGCCTGCAGACTATCTACTGTGGAGATCCTCAGCACAAAGCAGCATGTTTTTTTTCTCATGGTTGAATTGCGGTCATGGGGGAGGTTCAATGCCAGTTTCATGTGACAATATGTTCATGGTCGCCGGTCTGGTGACGTTCAAACTGTGACAGAAGAAATGTGAGATATGAGAAAAGGTTTGAGTAAAAGGTTTGTGCATCGGGCACTAACGACAACAAGAAGTAGTGGTTGACACTGGATAATGGTTGCTCCCATCCTCAGCTCAGTTGTGAACCCCATCGATATCAACAGTTAAGAGAGAAGAGTTYTGGAGATCTGCCTGTGTTGTAGGCTATTGTTTTAGGCTGTACCTCAAGATTTTGCTCATTTTCTGAACAGGTGTTTTGGATTCGAGGAAAGCTACTGAATAAAACAGGTGTAGAACAGGAGCGAGGCTTGCCACTACATAGTTTTCCTTCTGGCAGTGCCATTTTCCTCCTATAGATGGCAGCATTTGATAATGATTATGTACACTATGGGGTGGCTTTTTGGGTAGGGCCCTTCCTCAAGCAGCGTTTAGTTTCTGGGTAAATGGCACTGCCTAGTGGAGAACATGTGGGAACGTATTAAAGCCATTAACAAAAATTCTGTTCAAATGCAGTTTGAGGGTGTGATGATGAGGATGATTCAAACTTACACATGCATCAGGTAATGGTTCCAAGGATTTTTGTTCGAATAGAATCTAGATTGACTGGCCATACAAAATATAGTAATATCTTATTCCTAACATTAAAACTGGATAACATGGATAATAGTGTCTATATGTTAGGTTTTCTTCTGCACTTTTAAGTTAATTGACGTTAACTGGTAAAGACTGGTTTCATTTTCCTTCTCGCACTAAAGAGTCCATTTTGTCCGGTAGTGTTACTTGATCACTGAGCCTTTTATTTCGTCTTTTAATTGGTTATACACGAATAGGCCGCCTACATTGGAGCGATCTCGAAATGGGTTTTAGACATTATTTTACTTTTCTGATTCACTCAACTTTAGTTTTGTATATATTTTTTTTTAGCATATTCTGATTTCATTGGTACATGTCAGGTTTAGTGGGTGTGCTCCAGAATAAATTATCATTACAAGTTCTATTTTAAGGATTTTTGATTGTCATGGTCCTTTGGGATAATGATTGAAATGCTGAGTATGGCTGGTAGGCTATAAAACTATGTCAACAATATCTTTCACAGATTGATTGGAAAAAGAAAGACCTTATGAAGCTTCCCGTYTTTTTTTGCAGGGTACACTTTTACGTTGTAGCAGATTTGTTTAAGTTGCTATAAATTCATATTTATCTGTATTGGATTACTGATACAATGAATGTTGTTGGCCRATTTATATTATGAAAACTATTGATATGGCTCATTTAGGAACAGTTGGAAGCCTGGTTTGGTCTGGTTTGCATGACTTTCTGACTAGCTGATATTCATATAGAGCTTTAATTTAATAGTAAACGTTACTTTTGATTTAATGGTAAAACAAGGATACTGGTTTGTTGTTTTTGTGTTTGGCCAGAATTTAAAGATGTCGTAGCAGTCTTGACAATCTCTGTAGTTTAGCATTCTGATAAGAACACCAAGCCGCTAAAGGAAAGAGGACGTTTGTGTTTTGTTTTACTTTCCAGAACAAATTAATTTACCAACTCTTTCTATGCTGAGTGATTATCTAGATTAATGAACACATACATGCATGCGTACATAACGCACACACACACACACACAGGTCTTTTGATGTCATGAGGATGTTCCCTTCCTTCAGTGGTTCATTTGATTTAGTATTGATCCATTTCAGGTTTACGGAAACCTGGTATCTGGTGCAACAAAGTCCAATTTACTTCTGAAGACAACGTAGTACATTTCAGTKTTGCTGGAGGTGTGGTGAAGTTTTTATTTTGAAAATATTGTTGACATTTCCTTGCTTCCGAAAGTGGCAAACCTCGAGTAAAAGAAATGAGAATAGAACAGTCGAAGTATAATTACATTCTTTTTGTATGTTTTCGTTCAAGTCGTTCAGAGCAATACCGGTGTGGGGGCAACCATTATCAGTGTATTAGTAATGTACATAACACCAAACAAGTAGAACTTTCACCGAATGTTTATCGTTGTTCCAAACTTTCTGAGTTCTCGTTATGTGCTTTGTTGTATCAAGTTCACTTTTTATATATGTCTATATAAAAAAAAACTGATGTGTCCAGACTTGAATTATTCTACTAGTGTTTAGTTTGTGTGTTGAACCAAAACTAAAGTGACCCTGGACCCCGTTTCTGTTCGTAGATATTTGAAGACTTTTTTTAAGGGGAAATAAATAAAATATGGCCTATATATACCATGAAGATATGGGTATGTGAAGCCGATTTAACGTCTCCAGCCCACAACTTTGTCTGTGTGTCTAATGTCTCTGTGTCTTGTGCTTTACGATGAAGCTCAATTCTGATGCAAGCTGTCATTCATTATGATCTAATATTTTTCTTAAGGTATTGTTTCGTTTTTAGCCCCCCTGGTATTGTTTCATGCATTGACTCCCCTCCCTGTGCTGTGTTTGACCAAATCCTTGACCAATTGCCTGTTGCGCAATGAACCTTGGGATCTAGGTGTAGCAATAAGATGAGGTACTTTTTAACGTAGGCTACATATTTCCATTACATACCAATTTGGTACAATAATATGCCATTATTTGTGGCAAGGAATCTATTGTAGTCAATTATTTGAGTGTACTTATTCATAGTATATATTGAATTACCCTCATCCCTCCAACACTCAGCACTGATAATTTATGAAGTATTTTAAATGCCGATAGTATTAGCTGTAAGTCCAAATCTTGCGGTTTCCTGCAAGACATAGAAGGGTACATGATGCTGAGTACAATTTTTAAGTGGTTTTGTTTGTCGCTGTTCCCCTTTCGTGGTTTCACTTTGACTCAGCTGACCTAGTTTTGTTTTTGCTCCTTTTTGTTTTCTTTTTCTAACTGTATTGAATTTGAATTCTGAATCCTATGGATTTATTTAAAGTATCGGCTATGCCATTTAAGTCACATCAGTATACGACATAAGTTATGTCTGGTGACGGAGAACAGGTTCATATTGGACCTATTTGTACCTTCTTTCTCAGGTTTTATTGCCAATGTACTTGCATGAGCTTTGTGATGAACGTAATGATTTTTATGTCATCAGGTTTGGAGCGCTCCTCTTTAGCGGGTTTAATGTTGATGATTTCAACAACAAAGCTGCACCAATTTAGATTTTAAACAAGATGTTACATAGTGTCTTCGTGATCGACTGATCTGCTCATATTGTCTTATTGTTTCTGCTATTGGTTATTTTATTTGAAATGTCTATGGTTTTCRCCCCCTGGGAACGTCCAGTGAACTGCTATGCTGCTTAACATGTTACCAAGGTCAAAACAAGACAGTTGGATTGAAGTTTAACCTGAAGTTTAAAAGATCTTGGARCGACTAACATTTGTTATTCTTCTCAGGTGTTCTGGATGGGATCCAGAAGCGCGTTGTGTTTTGCAGAACCACGGCTGAATAACCATAGTTGACTCCTTCTCTCCGTTATAGGTCGGATCCCGCCCACTGACACCTTGCGTCAATGCTAACACTATTTGTTTGATTTGCAGGTCCTGTGAGAACACAATTGACGCATTTTTCCTCATCTTCAGTCAATTTTGCAGCGTGGTTTTGGACYTCAAACACCCTTGGCCAGACTTCTCCTTCTTCCAACCTCTTTTCCTGTAACCCTATCCTCCCAACCCCCCGCCCCAAACCTCCAAGGTTGGCGTTGACTCAGTTGATGTGTGTTGTTATTGTGGTGGTGGTTGTTACTGCTCTTAACCCTCTGTATCAAGCAGGGGCCTTGCCTGGATTACCTTTGTTTGTTAGCCCAATGGATGGAGGTTAACATCTCTGTGACGACACCCGGGGGTCACAGATCAGACACACTTAAAGCCACTCGCTTCCACTCCACCCAACTCATGCCAGCTATGCTCGGCATTCAAATGTTTGGTTGGATCGTGGAAAAGGTACWACACTGATTTTCTTGTGCGGTGTGATATTGTCAAGCACTGAAAAAAACGGACTTGAATCGTTGACAGAAATACCAAAATGTATGTTTCACATTTGTGTTGGGAGACATGGTGATCCGTCGAGATTGTACAACCCCAAAGTTTGTGATGAAATGTTGTTGTTTAAGAACTTCAGTGTTTGTCCGTGAAATGTTTGCCTGTGATGCGTTTGTACACTGAATATTGACGCAACACGTTGAAAAGCTAAATGATTTTTACGAAAAATACAAGCTACAATGTACATTGTTGAAGAGTTAAGTGATTCTTACCTAAATAAACACTTTTAAATGTCTTTTGTCTTTTGTTTCTCTTGAAATAACTTTCAGATTGAAACAGTCTAGAGTGATGAAGATGATCATAATTGTAATAGTATAAAGAGCTTACTAGAAGCAGATAAGAAATATGCTAAAGTTATGCTTATAAACATATTTCTATGTTATTACCACTTCCTTTGAAGATTGTGGTCATGTGCTCTTTTGRGGCTCTGTGGCTTTTTCCAAGTTACTACCAAGCATCTACAGTGTTGCAGAGACACCTAGTGGTTGGTGGAAACATTAGATGCACCCCAACAAAACAGTTTCCACTAACATTTTTATGGAAGCATCCATTTTCAAGCAGCCATAATTCAATCTGCCATTGCGGMAACATAACCCCTATGAAACCAAGTTGTGTCTTCAGAAATGCCAGGCAATCGCCTGCTCATGTTTGCAAATGTCACCAATTGTTGAAACGGTGGTTCAAACTGCAGCAGGCAGCAGTCAGACATGAGGCCCACACAGGGATTAGAGAGCTTTATTTACCTGCTCTGTGGAATGCTTTCGCTCGGCCGCTTTTGTATCTGCCAGAGACCCAAGGTCAACGCTCTGGAGGAGACGTGCCACTTTGTCCCTCCCAAGTTTCCACCTCACAATATCAACAACAACACACAATGTAGGTGAGAGAGAGAGAGAGAGAGAAGGAAGTGAAATTCCTAGTCGTGTTGCAACAGTGTTCAGACTTCAGAAACATTGCAGTGGCCCTACCTCTTTTTGGAGACTTACGGGGCATTTACTCTTTACCCCCTCMATCCCCCATTTTTATTTTAGTCTTCGTTTGCTCTTGCTCTATGCTCAGTATAAGATGTAGTACAGCATTACACATCAAATCAAATTTTATCGGTCACGTATATACACATTTAGCAGATGTTATTCCGGGTGTAGAAAGGTGTTTGTGTTCCTAGCTCCAACAGTGCAGTAATATCAAACAATACACACATCTAAAAGTAAAAGAATGGAATTAAGAAATATGTAAATATCAGCAGAAGCAATTTCGGCGTGTCATTGACAAAATACAGTATATACAGTGCGTTCGGAGATTATTCAGACCCCTTGACTTTTTCCATATTTTGTTACGTTACAGCCTTATTGTAAAATAGATTAAATTGTTTTTTTCATCCACAACAATCTACACTCAATACCCAAGAATGACAAATCAAAAACATGTTTTTAGAAATGTTAGCAAATTTATCACAAATAAAAAGCTGATATCACATTTACAGAAATATTCAGACCCTTTACTCAGTACTGTGTTGTCTTGGGTATTATGCTACAAGCTTGGCACCCCTGTATTTGGGGAGTTTCTCATTTTTTTCTGCTGATCCTCTCATGCTCTGTTGGGTTGGATGGGGAGCGTAGCTGCACAGCTATTTTCAGGTCTCTCCAGAGATATTCGATCAGGTTGAAGTCCGGGCTCTGGCTGGGCCACTCAAGGACATTCAGAAACTTGTCCCGAAGCCACTCTTGCATTGTCTTGGCTGTGTGCTTAGGGTCTTGGTCCTGTTGGAAGGTGAACCTTCGCCCCAGTCTGAGGTCCTGAGCTCTCTGGAGCAGATTTTCATCAAGGATCTCTCTATGTTGTGCCGTTCATCTTTCCCTTGATCCTGACTAGTCTCCCAGTCCCTGCCACTGAAAAACATCCCCACAGCATGATGCTACCACCATGCTTCACCGTAGGGATGGTGCCAGGTTTCCTCCAGACATGATGCTTGGCACTCAGGCCAAAGRGTTTAATCTTGKTTTCATCAGACCAGAGAATCTTGTTTCTCATGGTCTGAGAGTTCTTTAGGTGACTTTTGGCAAACTCCAAGCGCTGTCTCTTATACACATCTAGATGTGTATAAGAGACAGCTCCAGAGATGTTCGATCAGGTTGAAGTCCGGGCTCTGGCTGGGCCACTCAAGGACATTCAGAAACTTGTCCCGAAGCCACTCTTGCATTGTCTTGGCTGTGTGCTTAGGGTCTTGGTCCTGTTGGAAGGTGAACCTTCGCCCCAGTCTGAGGTCCTGAGCTCTCTGGAGAAGATTTGCATCAAGGATCTCTCTATGTTGCAGCCTTCATCTTTCCCTTGATCCTGACTAGTCTCCCAGTCCCTGCCACTGAAAAACATAGGGATGGTGCCAGGTTTCCTCCAGACATGATGCTTGGCACTCAGGCCAAAGGGTTTAATCTTGTTTTCATCAGACCAGAGAATCTTGTTTCTCATGGTCTGAGAGTTCTTTAGGTGACTTTTGGCAAACTCCAAGTGGGCTGTCATGTGTCTTTTGCTGAGTAGKGCCTTCTTTCTGGCCATTCTAACATAAAGGCCTGATTGGTGGAGTGCTGCAGAGATGGTTGTCCTTCTGGAAGGTTCTCCCATCTCCACAGAGGAACTCTAGAGCTCTGTCAGAGTGACCATCGGTTTCTTGGTCACCTCCCTGACCAAGGCCCTTCTCCCCCAAATGCTCAGTTTGGCCAGGCGGCAAGTTCAAGGAAGAGTCTAGGTGGTTCCAAACTTCTTCCATTTAAGAATGATGGAGGCCACTGTGTTCTTGGATACCTTCAATGCTGCAGAAATGTTTTGGTACCTTTCCCCAGATCTGTCCCTCGACACAACCTTGTCTCTGAGCTTTACAGACAATTTCTTCGACCTCATGGCTTGGTTTTTGCTCTGACATGCACTGTAAACTGTGGGACCTTATCTAGACAGGTTTGTGCCTTTCCACATCATGTCCAATCAATTCAATTTACCACAGGTGGACTCCAATCAAGTTGTAGATACATCTCAAGGAGGATCAATGGAAACAGGATGCACCTGAGCTCAATTTCGAGTCTCATAGCAAAMGTTCTGAATACTTMATGTAAATAAGGTATTTGTTTTTTCTGTTTTATAAATTTGCAAAAATGTAATGTAATGTATAATGTTCTCACTTTGTCATCATGGGTGTATTGTGTGTGGATTGATGAGGAAAACATTTKATTTAATCCATTTTAGAATAAAGCTTYTTTTTTTTATGTGGAAAAGGGGAATCATGTGGCTATATAGACCTTTTTATTACTGTTGATTCAGGTTCATATGCCTACCGCACATTATTCAAGAGGATTTGATGCATCAGTTTAGTATTAGTGATCAGCCTCAAAGTCATAATTTATTTTATGTTACCTTTCGGTTAAACACTTTATATGAAGGGGGGTATACATAGCACCTATATCAACCACCTTTGAGTGTTACAGTATCAAGTGTCATTCATAACACATTAATTCAACATAACTCATAAGTCCCCTCAAATAAAAYGTTATTCATCCATTTTACAACTGAAATGTGTATTCTTAGTGTCACAGTACCCAACCTCCTGACACACTTCACATAACCAGTTAGGAGCAGCACAGGGTCACCCTTAAAGGGGTACGTCGGGATTTTGTCAATAATGCCCTTTATCTACTTCCCCAGAGTCCGATGAACTCATTGATACCATTTTTATGTCTCTTGAGTGCAGTTTTAAGGAAGTCGCTAACTAGCGTTAGCGCAAGACTGAAAGGCTATGGTATATACCAGAATGCCAGCAGTTACCATAGACTTCCAGTCAATGCGCTAACATTAGTTAGCAACTTCCTTCAAACTGCACGCAGACATGAAAATGGTATCCACGAGTTCATCTGACTCTGGGGAAGTAGACAAAGGGGCTTCATTGCCAAAATCCTGAAGTWTCCCTGAAAGACATTACCCTTTTATAACAGTTAAGAGGGTTAAATGCCGTGCTGAAGGCCACCATGGCAGTAGGGGATGGCACCAGCCCTGGGTGTGCTATCTTTCAAATACATAAGCTAGCTGTGCTTGATTGAGCTTGCCTGGCGCAATGGAATAGTCACTAAAGTGCAAACCCCACCTGACCCTCTGGCACTTCAGGCAGGCTCACTGAAAAGCTCCCAGTAGTTGAAAGATTTCATATAATATTTGATCCCAGGTCTGGATGCCACCTGAGCAATTGTTTGCCGTTGTAATGCTGTGCTAAGCAAATTTAGCTGAGACCTGAAGCCTTATATTTTATCCACAAACTAATGCCTAACCCTACCCTTGAACTCAGCAGGCTAACACAGTCTTGTGGTACGCAAGAGACCCGGGTTTGAACCAACATAATTAGTAACAGCAGCAACCATCTGGCTTAATCCTACCAGATTATTTTATTTACGGATTTATTTTGTACTCGAATGAAGAGGGACTTTTATTTTGAAGACCCTTTATGAATGATGTTGAATAAATGTTTTATGAATGTTGTATGAATAAAACTGCCATGTAAAAGGTGATATGAATGCCTTATGCATACCTCCATCATGTAAACAAGTGTTACCTACCTTCCTCACCTGGTGTGTTTGTGGAACGCATTCCTAATATTGAGTTGCGCAGGTGTTCTTAATGCTTTGTAAACKCAGTTGCCTTCAGTAAGTATTCATACCCCTTGACTTTTTCCACATTTTGTTGTGTTACAGCCTGAATTTAAAGTTGATTCAATTTAGATTTTGTGACACTGATCTACACATTCATACTCCACAATGTCAAGGTGGAATTAATTATTTACAAATTTAAAACTGAAATGTCTTGAGTCAATAAGTATTCAACCCCTTTGTTAGGGCAAGCCTAAATATGTTCAGGTGTAAAAATGTGCTTAACAAGTCACATAATAAGTTTCATTGACTTACTCTGTGTGCAATAATAGTGGTTGACATGATTTTTGAATGATTACCCCATCTCTGTACCCCACACATACAATTAATTATCTGCAAGCTCCCTCGGTCAATTAGTGAATTTCAAGCACAGATTCAACCACAAAGACCAGGGAGATTTTCCAAAGCCTCACAAAAAGGGCACTTATTGGTAGATGGATAAAAAATAAATAAAAGCAGACACTGAATAATATCCCTTTGAGAATGGTGAAGTTAATCAATACACTTTTGATGGTGTATCAATACACCCAGTCGCTACAAAGATACGGGCGTTCTTCCTAACTCAGTTGCTGGAGTGGAAGGAAACCGCTCAGGGCACTAAAGGAATACTGCAAAAAAATGTGGCAAAGAAATTCACTTTTTATCCTGAATACAAAGCATTATGTTTGGGGCAAAACCAACACCAAACAACACTGAGTACTACTTTTAATATTTTCAAGCATCATGTTATGGATATGCTCGTCGTCAGCAATGACTGAGTTTTTTTTAGGATAAAAATAAACTGAATAGAGCTGAGCACATGCAGGCAGAATCCTAGAGGAAAACCTGGTTCAGTCTGCTTTCCAACAGACACTGGGAGACAAATTCACCTTTCAGCAGGACAATAACCGAAAACTCAAGGCCAAATATACACTGGAGTTGCTTACCAAGACGACATTGAATGTTCCTGAGTGGCCTAGTTACAGTTTTGGCTTGAATTGGCTTGAAAATCTATGGCAAGACTTGAAAATGGCTGTCTAGCAAAGATCAACAACCAAYTTGACAGAACTTGGCAAGTTTTTAAAAGAATAATGGGRAAATATTGTACAATCCAGGTGTACAAAGCTCTTAGAGACTTACCCAAAAACACCCACAGCTATAATCACTGCCAAAGGTGATTCTAACATGTATTGAATACTTATCTAATCAACATATTAGTGTTTTATTTTTCATTCGTGTTTAAAAAATGTTTGAATTTTTGAGTGTTTTGTGTAGATCATTGGGGGGGGAAGAAAATTACATTTTGTTGTTACACATTGGAATTAAAATGTTTTTAAAAAGTCAGGGGTGTAAATACTTTCTGATGGCACTGTTTATGTAAAATATATGTCATATGTGATGCATGCCAAATTACCATTGCACCACTTTCTCAGCTAGAGCCTTGTATAGAACATGACCAGCAATTTAGCATCAGCAATCTCACCTACAGTTTAGTCTCCTGGGACATCCTACCAATTTACCTAAAGTTATATTACTTCCTATATGCTACTGGTCCATCTTTTCTACTCACTCCTTTATAGGAATATTAAATAAAGAATATTTAGACATTTGAGAAGGTCAATGTGATGTTTTTAATCGTGAKGGTGTTGCACCCCAGATTGAATTCATGGAGAGATGACGCTTGTTTCCCATTGCTCTGTCTGTCGCCTGTGTACGGAAACATTTCAAATGCCTGAACCACATGGTGTCGCGCTTGTACACGTTAACAGATCGACTAAAGACCTTTTTGTGTTGAGTCAACATCTGCGGATTTCATTCCTATCAGTCGTGCCCGATCATATCGATTTGATGAATATCGATAATCGAATGGGTAATGATGACCAGAAGACAAAGACTTTGAAGGTTGACATGTTCAATAGCTTTCACCTTAAATATAAGCTAAATAATTTGCCAGCCTATCTTTCAGTTGTATGACCATGTGTAAAGTAAATCTTGACTTCTAAACAGTGTGTAGACTAGGTTCTTCAGCGCGATGTGGACTGCAGCCAGAAAGACTTTCAATAACTCGCCATTGTCTGAGAACAGTCGCTGTTTCTTGAATTGACAGGCATTTGTGTATTGTGTGGCAGTGAAATCTTCATAAGCAGTCTGGTCATTGAGCAAATATCTGATTTAACGACGTTTCCTGTAAATGGATTTGCCGCTATACTCACAGTCTGCAAGCAGTTTAAGGGCTAACAAACACGGTTCTGTTTAATCTGTCTGCAAGTTTTTCAGAAGTTATTTGCGAAAGGCTAACCTCGTTAAATGTGACATGGAGTCTCTACATTTCGCAAGCAGACATTGGGCAGTTCAAAGCAGAGGAATCCCTGCACTTTTACCTCAATATGTTAAACTTCACATTTCATTTGAAAAAAAAAATCAACGTAATTCATAGCTATATAGAACTATTCCGTGGGTTGAGTCAAAAAATGCGCTTAACTCGAATTTTATAAATGCATTGGTGTCAAAATGAGATTTGCGCCAAAGTTATGCAATTGAAGCAGCATTTCGAATTCTAGATTTGAGTAGAACTAATATTCATTTCATTTTGATAGTCTTTAGGTTCTCTTATGGACCCAGAATGTCAATTTACAAGAGCTACTGGAAAAAGACATGTAACAACTGCAGGTTTGAATATTTTCTTTATCTCATTTTGTAATAAACATATAAATAATAAACTCTAGACATTTTTGACACATCGCCCTGTTATGAAAGTTAACTGGAACGCTATTATATACTATCCAAACTGTGCATCTGCCGCATGTTATTTCTATAAAACTATTTCCCTATTACAAAATATGAAAAGAAAAATACATTTTAGTACATTTACAGGAGTTACTTTTTCATTTATTCAACGAAACGTTTTGTTCTGTACTACTTAAACTGTTACTGAATTGTCAGAATGTGCATTTAAAATTTTCTAAAAGAAAAATTGAAAAAAAGAAATGCAACAAAAGCTGAGGAAATAATTATACGAGGCAGAATATCTGTCCCAATCTGACATTTAAATGAAACGTTTCCAAAATAATACAATTCTTAATAAACAAAACAGTACAAGATTTCCAAGACTTTTCCCAACTATTTAAATTAAAATATATTCTCGTATCTTACACTATTTCAAATAACGAAATGTGATTCGGTAACGATCTGTCAAAATCAAATTTACAATTCTGTGTATAAAAATATAATTTATGGACCCCCACGAAGTTTGTTTATCCCCAAAATATATCAGTCAGTTGCACATAATATGCACAGAACATTGCAACCTGTCAATAAGTTCTCCTTTTTACATGGTCTTCTTTTTCTTTGTGGATTACTTGGAGATATACAAAAATAGATTCTGCACAATTTGCTGGTCACACCGTTTTAGGATCCATCCGCGTGATACCAGCCAGTTCACATGAGAATAAATTATTCAAAGAAAACTTTTAAGGCTCCATTCATTCTTTAAAAGGGACACACATGTACAAGTCACTGAAATAAATATCCCAACTTCGCTGGGGGCTTTGTATTTTTTCATTCTACTATTGTCTTATTTTGCTTTGCTTCAACTTGAGTTTATTGACATCCCCAGTGGGTGAAGCGCGTGGCTATCCAAGAGCCACGTTCCTAATTKATATAGAATTTTGGAGTACCAGTGCACTCCGTCCTCATGTAAGGTGGCGTTGGGCATGGAGTAGTCTTTCGGGGATAGCAACGAGGACAGCCAGTAGCTCAGTCTGACAGGTGCAAACGCCCAGTGCGCTAGATTGTGGTCTTCAATTACCGCGTAACATGACGCAAGCACCTGATCAACAACGATGGTTCCTTGAACAGTCACGGGCGCAAAGGACCCCTCGTGCTCCTCCATGTAAATCCGTCCCACGGTGACCGACTTCAGTTGGTTATGCAAATCATCAAAGACAACCACCTTTTGTCCAGGTTTGACTTCGCTCGCAAATACTGCTGTCATGCTGTGGAGATCATCCGTTGAGTTGTTGACCGCGAAGAGGAGATGTGCAGCAGTCAGGGTAATTTTCTGAGCCGGTTCTTTAGTCTCTATCACATAAAATACTCGTCTAGTTGACGAGTCCTGGTCCATGAACATGATGAAGTCGCTGTATGCGAGGTCCCCATCACTGTTGGCACCTAGCACTTTGTCGCCAACTCTGAGGTTTTTCACTGCCTTCCTGCTTCCATCTTTGAGAGTCACCGAAGCGGTGCTTGGGAAGCAGCCGCCAGATTTGGCAGCAACTGAGTTTTCTGTTGAAATAAAATATTGTATTAGTGATGGYGAATATGATTGTAAATATACAGTATATCCATATACTAGGCTATTTTTATCTCCCCGTGAAAGCAGGACATGTTTTGGGCACACCACTGTGGAACATATGCAGCCTATAGCGCATGTGCCTATAKGTCTACGAATGAACCACTGTCACATATAAGCCTATTATTGGCTATATCCACACATGTTAAAGAAAAGAGAAATTAAAATTGTGATTTTGGTCCATATCTCTCATTAAAACGAATTTTAACTCAACATCATATAGATTGCATTGTATGTTCCGGCATATAAAACATGGTGCCATATGCTTGGCATAATGTGAATGTGGAACTCCTTCACAAAAAAAACGTATTGGTTGCTTCTCATTGTGTGAGATGAGAAAACCGAAAGCCCTGGCTCCTCTAACGTTAATTAAAAACCAATAAAGAACAGACATTGTCATTCTAAATCAGCTTGTGGACAGAGCCACTCTTGGAAAAGAACATTTACGCCTTTCCCAGCTACTCTTCCCATATTTGCTCAGGTGCAGAAACCTCGACGTGACAATTCACACACATAGCCTACTCAGAAAAAAAACAAGAGCGCCGCAAACACTATTTACCCAGTGGAGCCACTTTTCCAAGCCTCTCAAGATGTAGATTTGAATTTAAATGAGGACCCAGACTCTAAATGCTTGCAGTCGACCAACATCAATGTCCCTTCTTTTTACCACTTCTCCCCTGCTTTGTTGTCAATCTTGATGACAATAATTCGGGTCTTGGGACTGGGAGAACTCTTCACATTCCAATCTCCAGGATCACAGTCAGTAAACACACACAWCCACAGAATAGAACCGTCCCGCTCTGAATTTATGCATCTAATCTTCTTTTAAGATTCCGAGGCATGAAATAAGGTGACAATTGAAAACCAGATTTGCCCCTAACGAATTCAACTTTGCTAAGTCCAAATCCCTTTGGTAAAGTCACATGACCCCTAATGACACGGACTATATGATCTCAACACGTGTGTGTTGCATTTTAAATATACGATTTTCCATTCAATTCGAAACGAATATGTGCTCCACGGGAAGAATAGGCCTACGTTGATTTCCATAAGGTTTTTAGGAAAATCAAGAGATGATTTTAACCCAAAAGAMGTGTCTAAAGTAGGCCTATTTTGGTAAAATTCATTAGGCTACACATTTTGACGGCMAACACTGACGCAAACATAGGCCTAGAATAGATTATTTCGATCGACAAAATAATACAAATCTACACATCTAAACATGCAATGTATTTAGTTAAACTCAAATGGCCTTCTCTTGACGTGCAGTGATTTTGAATTCCATAGCCTATCAGTTGAACAATGAAAATACTTTTTTCCATATATGCAATGGCATTTTATGAGTGTGGGAATATGTTTTGTGTAATAAATGGTCGTGGTTCCATCGAAGAGACAGTGTGGGGCGATATAAGATCATAAAATAGCTGATAGGCATTAACAATGAACAAGCAGCAAATACCCATATAAATAAGACAACTACTATGAAATACATATATATATATATATATATATATATATATATATATATATTAAATATGGATATGAAAGGATAAAAGATCACGACATAACGAGTGTTAATAACGAGAATAGCGAGAGGACACATTGTGTAGAATTCTGAACTAGAAGGGGGTTGACTAACGAGTTAGCATCAAATAAGATCATAGTTGTTTATTTCATCCCAATAATATATGTTCATTCATTATCTAGCTGGAGTAGCCTATATTGTAAAAAAAATTATATATATATATATATAATCAATATGAGGCGGGAAACGTTATCACGTTTTCCAAGATATTGTATCTTTCCCATTCACACTCGTTTTTGATGTCAGTGATGGCTACCAACATCTTTTTGACTTGACACCCTACCTGCTTTGACAGAACAGTGGATGTGGGCCTTGGACTCGTAGTAGACCCAGTCGAACCCAGCCTCCACTGCTAGTCTGGACAGCGTGCCGTATTTGCTCTTGTCTCGATCGGAGGTCGTGATATCCACTGCCCTTCCCTCGTAGTGTAGCGACTCTTCGAAATGGTGCCCATCCTCGTCCCAGCCCTCGGTGACGCGGAGCTTCACCCCTGGCCACTGGTTCATGACAGAGATCGCCAGAGAGTTCAGCTTGTCTTTACATCTCTGGGGGAAGGAACATCGTCTACGTTAGTCGTCTATGAAGATATATCACGTTCACTAATCATCCTCACCAGATGCCAATACCCTCCTGTAGGCTATATCAGGCCTGGGTAGTAAGCCTACATTAGGCTCATATTTGATATATGATATTTAAGTGTTATGTTCCAGACAGCGTATATTCATTCATTCATTGGCTCTTGATCTTAAACTTCATTCACAAGCCTGAAGGTATGTGATACTGTAGATGCATGATTGGTGGCCAAAACAATTATCCTATAGAGTTGACATTATATAGTTCGTCTTCATATCTGCACTTTGTGGACCAGAGACCAGGATTTATGATCTGAAACAAGGTACACAGACCACCACCCTACTGGTTTATGGATTACATAACACAAATCACTCAAATAGTTAACATTTCACATCCCATTACATCTGGTGAAGCTGACTATTCCACACTGGAAGAGCCTCCATCTATTGGTCTAAATAGTGATGCGATTGGATATATGCCTACACACAACAATGCGAAGGGTTTGTTTGAATAAGCTCGAATATTCTGTGTGAAGAGTCAGAGGGCACAATGTCAGATAGAGAAGCTTGTGCTAAAAAATTAATAAGGCATTGCATTCGCTTCACTGGYCTAAAACATATAGATTTGGTCCTTGGAAAGATGCGACCGCTCAATGGCCTATTTGTACTCTCTCCCAATATGCTACAACGTGATAGACTCTGTCCAATAAAACAAAATGCTGGAATTAATTACACATTTGAAATGYATCGGAATTGGAATAAAATATATAACTATATTGAAAGCAAGAGTCTTTAGTAAGACGTGTGTTTTATTTGAATAAATAACTGATATTGAGGATAATCTTCAGGAATAACCGAGTTATAAAACAGTTGTCTTATAATTGGAATGTTGCACTTCCTAACCTATCTAGGGACCCTTATTGGAGATGCTTGGCCTTCTCCAGGACAACTCTTCTCGACACTTAACCAATATGTCAAATAAAACATTACAAAGAGTCTTTTCACCGCAACCAGAGGGAACGTTTCATTATTCTTGTCCCGCAGGTTCTTGGGACGTGACAGGAATACTCAACTGGAGGTGTTTTGGTTTTCTTCCCTAAAGGGCTAACTATCTGTATAGAGCAAGTAAGCCCCCCCCCCCCCCCCCCCCCCCCCCCACACACATCCCTAGCATGGGCCACCACTCTCCATCCTCTTTCGTTTGTTGGTAAGGATCCCCAATGTCGCAATTAGCCTAACCTGTCTTTCCTGCGAGACGTCAAAACAAACCGACAATGTACTCGCAGTTGTAGCAGGCAGTGGGTAAAAAATGCAAAGGGACCATGCCAAAAACCCTTTCCTGCACATTCTGAGTAGGACTGCCGGAGCCAAGAGCCGTGAAGCCTAAACTATTTATTAATTCATTGGGTCGTGTGCCGCAAATCCAGCCAAATTCTGTTCAACCACCGTGAAGCCCAGCAGGATCCCTCCGCTGGCGCTTTGTCCTCAGACTAAAAGTTTTTCAACAAGCCTCGCCCGCAGTCTGCCTCTTAATCTTCTCACAAATGAATTGGTTAGAGGAAACACTTATCATGTACCTGTCAGTGCAAACAACCCGCTGGTCCGTCTCAATTTCGCTTCGTTTGTGGGGCTATATTCAGTTCCCATTAAGCTGTGCTCGCTACAGACGACCATGTGACGTTTTTATTCGCGACAGAAACGTCCGGGACTGCGCGCTAAAAATGTCTGTAAAGCGACGACCTCGTTAACTTTCCCCGAAACGAACTGTCTTTGTAGTTAGGGGGCTGCTTGGTTAACCCGCTCACTCAAAATGAGTTGGCGCAGCCAGGGGACATCCCGCTTTTATAGTCGTCATCACTTTAAATGGAGTATGATTTACATAGGGAACCACAACAGACAGACGTCTAATCTCCATTGAAATTACACTTTGTTTAAACAATTGTGAGATTGAGCTCTATTCCAGCTAGGAATCCATCCCATAGTTTACAACTTTCAGTGCACCTGTGCASCCACAGTGCGTCAGCGCCTTCCCCRCGACAGCCCACTGGAGATTGACCTTTACGCACAACAACCATACAATATAGAAGACGGCAAACATATTCTAGATGCTAACCATTAGCTCTTCATATTATTCAGATACTACGTTTGTAGGCTGTAACAATCTCTCTAACTCATGATGTGGTTGCAGGTGCACCTCGTCGTTAGGGCTACGCAGTGCGCCACTAAACAGCACATACTTTAAGTACTCCATACTTTATACATGTTTTGGCTGTTGAACTTTGTTTATGCGTCCTCTTCTCATTGACCAAAGGTCATAAGTTCAAATGCTCACGCATAATGTAGGCTGGATGTCAGGTCGTGTTAAATGAATGGAGGGATGGGGCATATACCCACGGGGATGTTTGTCTATGAGCCTTCATTTGCCTTGCCTGGTCTATATCTATAGCAAATATGTCATATTTTAATCATTTCACCTTTCTATGAAATATAGCCTAGCACAAAGCATAAAACAGTGAGCTTATTTGGCTATTAATATGTTGTTGTTTTTGTAAATGGTTTGGCGCATTTTTTTTAAAGCAGTGATAACATAATAAACCAACATACATCCTCTACTTTCAGACCAATAAAGAAGGACGGTAAACGGAGATGAAAGCGCACGGTGTGTCAAAAAGTGGAGTCTTTGGCACAATTCCCTGTTCAACCACATCTTTAACTGGCAGTGGCCGGAGGGCTATAGACAGAGTAGAAGGTTATATCTCTCACTCTAGCCTCCATTTGAAGTGTGATAACGTATAGGCTATATTAGAGGAAGGGAAGGGAGCGTTTAGAGATATGTTGAGACTGCACGCAGGGCAGGGTGAATATTTAATCTAAGCTCGTGCCCATGTCGCGGTATACGGTTCAGGGAGTCTGGCGCGCGCGCCTCCATCATCACACTCCTTCAGGTTCAGTGGCATTTTAAGGTGGCCGGACTGAAGTAATAGACGTTCTTATTAAAATAGTAACACAGCATTTGCAAAATACGTGCAACAGACACCCAATATAGGCTAACAGCCGGTGGAAATCAAGTAACCCCATGGGTGAGAGACACATGCTATCCAGACTGCATTTCTGACCGATATTTTTATGGACAATGCATGCAAGATAGCCACCCAGARTCGTATAAAGAAATCACAGACAAGGATTCGACAGAGGGAAATCTGATTCACAGAAATTACAATGCTTTTTTGCCACTAATGCAGCCTTTCCAAAGCAAATGCATTACCGGAGGCGCAGTCGGTGCAGCTTGCTATATCATTGCACTAATTGGCCGAGTCCCACCCATTTTTTAAGTAGTGATAGTGTTCAGAACATTCTCAAAGAAATGTCAATGTCTTCATGGGCCGATAAACACTATACTGCGAAAGGGTGAATAACAGTATGCAAGAAAATGTCTGAATGCGCCAACCATGCATACATAAGGCCACTGTTTTAGTCATATGCCAGATCAGATGACTGAAATTAAAGATTTAAAACAAGATGTAATCTAAATCTTAACGGTGCAATTGCGGAATATCCAAATGCTATAGTATTGCATAGACAACCGATGTGCGTCTGCACAAGGCCTTGATACAAATATAGATATGAGAGGACCACATAAATATTTCAAATAAACTGCCACAATCATGAAGGCCGAATATCCTACTGGTCTGCCAGTAGGCCTATGTCATGTCTCTGGTTTGATTATGAAAGCCTTACCCATGCAGGACCTAATCAAAAGTGCAATGCTCTGAGATTGAAACGGAACCTTTTCACACATCTAAAAAAAAAAAAACACAGACTTGAGACCTGTATATGTGTTTGTTTGTGGTGCGCAATCTGCATCCAATGTGAAAGGTTATGTTACACAGTGTCCTAAAAGATGCGAGGCATTAAAAAGGTAGGCTATTCATTTTACCTGAGTCATGAGCCGGTCCGCACCGGTGTTCTCTTCATCCTTAAAGATAATGTCAGTATTGTAATTGGGAGTCAGTTCTTTAAATCGCTCGGAGTTCCGCGTGATCTTGCCTTCGTATCTGCCACTGGCTCCTAGGGTCTTCTCCGCGACGTTTGGGATGAACTGTTTGTACGCAAGAGGTGTCAGCTTCTTCGGATGTCTTCTCCTACCGTAGCCCCTGCCCGGTCCACAGCCCATACCAGAGGACACCAAGGACAAGCAGATGAACCCGACCAGAACGATTCTCGTCAACAGCAGCATTTCGTCCATAAAATCTAAATTACTCGGAGCCTCAGTGTGTTATCAACCAGCGGCCGCTTGTTTCTATATCTCTCCTCCCTCTCGCGCCGCTGCTTCCACAATGTCCTTGTCTCCTCCTCTAGTTCGTCTGTAGGCTACCGTGCCCCCCGATCACTACCGTGGCAGGTGCGGAAATGAACGCCTCTGCAAAATGATAACGGAACACATCGAAGGAGAGACGTTGCTGCGTGGGTAAAAAGTGAGAAAATKAACAACGGAATCTCTGCGCAGTCGAGCTACAGCCGCTTGTGCGAGCAGACCGGGTTTACTGCTATGTATTATAGCACCGATCTATGGCAGGGGAGGGACCTGATTGGTTCGCCTAGACAAACCCTTCTGATGTTATCACACAAAAGAGTTWAAAAAAATCTTTAAAGATTTTTTCCACCTGAAGGGTGGGTTTAGGGGAGGGGCTGTACTCCATGGGAAAACATAAATTACACCTTTTCTCTCTCTGTTCCTAAAACGATTCCCAGTTGAGGAAAAACCCAACTCGTAGCCCATAGGCCTATGTTGTTATGTTATGTGACTTAGTGTGGGTGATTCGAATGTTGTGTCTGGAATTATTAGAAGTATTACTTACGTACATATTGACTTCCCACTCATGGGAAATAGCTTGAAAATGCGTGTGCGCTCACGGATGCCCATGGACATGCATGTCTCTGACTCTGGGAGTTTTTCACTGTGTAAGAGTCTATATTAGAGCGTCTGGGTCGATAGGCTGCATGAATAAGGCGAAAGYTGTCAAAAAGTTGTACAATTACTTAACCATATAGCCCAGTATTATTGCTTCTCATATGTATCATTTACTCAGTGCGTAACCGCGCATTTGGATATAACCTACAAACTAACTTTGGGAAAAATAATGGGTGAGTCACTGATTGGAAATTAGACGGGCCAGGGGAAAAAAAAAGATAATACAGAATATAATTTAGGCTAAACTATGTCCAAATGTCCGTTGAATAAAAAATTTGACTCGGGCGTGATACCCCTTATTCTAGTTTCAGTATTGTAGATCAATTTTCAGTCTGAACAGAAAGTAGCAGGACAAATTGCGTTTCAGTCTGAGATTGCATCTAAAGAGTACATCCTATATGATATCATATGATATCCTATATGATATATGATATGATATGATATCCTATATGATATGTCAGTGGATGTGAAAATCCTTGCGTTTATTTTCTTGCATAAAAATCCATGAAAAATATAAATGCGCATGGACACTGCCATATGCCATGGCGCACACATAGGCTATGTGGATGCATGTCACGCTTTAGAGCCACCGTCCAATTGTTCTTTTAGATACAGCGTCGCATAGAAGCAAGCTTATTTGAAATGGACAAAACTGACCAATGACGTCTAACTCAAACTCGAATTTTATGTTAATGATGCATGCGTAATGCGCGCTCTCGGTGCGCCTTTCCAAAATTCGCCAAAAGGTAATTAGTGGAAAGCCACTTCAAACCACGTGGACGCGCAAATTATAACAGTAACAAACACTTTTCTTTTACTTTGTTACACCTGTTAATACAAATGTTGAATTACATTTACATTGTTACAGCACACTTACGTTGTGTGGAAGCATAGGCCTGTAAATACAGGTTCAGATATTTCGCCTTAGATCTAGGGGAATTCCTTAGCAACAAACACTTTWAAAAAAAATCCTATTTCAACCTTACTCCGAACTAGTAACATCCTATTATGGAATATAATTATGTTTAGGCCTATCTTAATAAATTCCCCAAAGTCAATGGAACCATAATCCAAAACATATGGATAAAATCAGACAGGCACAAAAAGGTGTCCTGGTTTGAATGATGTTTTTTTTGGGGGGGGGATTTAGGGTGTTCTGAGGGTGTTATCCCAGGCCTCTCCTTCCTCCCAATCCTGGGCCATTGGTTATTGGAATTGGCTTGTCAAGTGTACACAAACGTGCTGCTGTCTGTTTGGGCCAGGGATCAGACCACAAAGCTTGCCCCCCAAAGTYCACTTCATTGACAGATTACGCCATGGTAACCACTGTGTTCAMTGGTCCATAGCAGCAGGCGAGGTATGTGGTAATTGTCTTACTTTCTCTTGTCTTCACATGTTTGCAGGACCGCTCTCAAAGATGGTGGCTGTTTGTCTTTGGAGACATATTAATGCTCTGCTTCTGCTCCTCCATGGCCAGGCCTTTTTAGCAGGCCCCTTTGCAGATAATGATTTGTTGTCTTCCATTGGATGCTTCTGGAGATGACCAAAACTCCAGTGTTCATCGGTGTCCATTTGATGCTGTATTGCAGACCATATCTAAGTTTCACATAGATGGTGATCTTTTAAAATGGCTTGAATCACTATTTTCTGGGTTCATCTTAATAAAAGCCTTGTCTGTGATGTATCAATGAGTGAACCACTCTGGTCTGACACAATATAAAACATTGGGAGAGGCCTTGAATATCTTGCCAGGATACTGCCACGGTGAATGACCACTGTAAAAGGAATATTATTTTTCTGCACTGATATATGTATATTACTAGATACAGAAGCAACACAGAAAGAATCCAAGGCTTGGTTGAAGAGAAGTCGATTGGGAGGAGCTTTGTATGTAATCACAAAACCCTTTGTTAAGTAAGGAGGTGCTGATTTGGGTCGAACAAACAATGGATTACTTATCATTTGGAGATTATTCATTCAAATGTCTATAAATATAAATCATATTTTGTGTCATTACATAACATGTCCAGGGTGAACTATTGGTTCACATTGGTATTCAATATCATAGTGATAATGCAGAAATATGAATAGTTCAGATTAACCTTTATTTGCATGCTAGAATAGGCCTGTAGGTCTTGCTTGTGCTTTGCTTTGCCCATATTCACCACGGTTGTGTGGCACATGAAATGGGGGAGATCCTGCCAACCACAGGAGAGACGGGTTAGGTCTAATTAAAACCTGCTCTGGCTGACCTCCAGCACTGCCAACAATGTGCCAGTGGCTCATGCCAGCTCAGTCAGGGCAGGTGAAGCTACCTACCTCTTAGTGTGCCCAGGAACATGATGAGGCCCTTGCCAAAAGATGAACAGCGTAACTGGCAGAGCGCCAGGTCAAACCGAGAGTCCCCCTCTTCAGTGAGCGAGAAAAAAAAAACGTGATTAGCTACGTATAGCTGTGCGCATGCACATCCTTGAAATGCCTCTGTGTTATTTGTTTGCAGAGTGACAGGAGAATCTCAGTCGTCTTGGCACTAGACACATTTCAGCAGCCGTCAACATGGAAGTCCTGAGTAAACACAGGGAGGACGAGCCTACAGCTGCAGAAGACGTTCCAAAACCAAGGGCAGTGTTTGGGCTGAGGTCACAGGCAGTGAACAGGAGTTCAGGTATCATTACTCTGAGATATAGACCTAGGCAAGCATTCCAGTGATGCCACCCAGGTACCTCAAAAACCACAGGGACAGACGCATGGTGTGGTGGGGATTGGCGAGGTCAGGTGGAGCCCTCACCCTCAGACTCCACCACCACATCCACCCTGGTAGCTGACGCCGTGACGTCGCGCTTTGCACCATCGACCGTCGAACCAAAAAGGTACATTACCTCAATCACACGAGGAGAAGAGAAAAAGGCCTCCCTGTAAATGTGTAACATGTAAAAACGGTAAGCAATGTAAATAATGCAGACTGAAGGCCATAAATAATGCAACCTGTACAGACGACTAGGAGGCTGTGCTGCTGCCTGGGCTCCGAGGGAACCAACCAGTCCACTGGAAGCACAGCTGACAACAAGRACACAGCCCGGCCCAGCATCTCTTCTCCGGCATCAACACAGCACAGAGGCCATGGCTTCCAGGATGAAGTTTCCCCTTGGTACMGATCTAGGATCAGCTTCCCCTCCCCCGATCCTAACCTTAACCATTAGAGGGGGGGGAAATGCAAAACTGACACAAGATCAGCATCTATGGGCAACGACACCCTATCCCGAGGCCATGGACAGGGGGTGATGGTGGTAGAAATGGGGGAGGCGGCGTGAGATATCTGGATGATCTGAACACTGGGGCAGAATCTCAGCAGCATAATATTTATACAGTGGTAGAGACTACCCCATTTAGAGACAGCTCTCATGAATAGTAGAACATATTCACCAGGGACAGCAGAGCAGTAGCAGCATGCCATGCTGACTGCTACCGGGAGTGACACAGCAACATTGAGAGTTGTTTGATGAAATCATTAAGGAGGGATTGAGGGCATTATAAATTGTGTAGCGCCGCAGGGCCTGTTGCATGTGATGGATAATCCACTGTGAGAAGTAATGAGAGGGATGACTCGTCAGTTCTCTCTGTGGCCATTGATCTCTCTTCCAGGTGACTACAGGCAGTGGAGATGTTAGCATGTAAATCTTGATGGGGCAAACTCCTCCGCAWTTTTTTTTTAGATGCATGCCAGCAAAGCCACAACACAACACTAAACAATACATTAATTGCACTATAACGGTGACAAACGGTGCCCACAAACTGTTAGGGCCTACATAAAGCTGTCCCAACAGCAGAGCTTTCCTTTCAGCACCATGGAGTGAATCCTTACCACTGGTACACCTGGCTATCAGCGGAGCCTTGTCTGGCAGCGAAACAGTTCATTCAGCCTCGTTTACTGCCTKTTTAAAAAACATAGCTGATATGGCTGACCATATCTCCCTGGCGTATTATATCATTGATGCAGTAACATATAAGACATTTTAGGACTCACCTTGTTGTGCGCGGCGGTCCTTCGTTGGCAAATTTTGCCATCAAAGAAAATGATTTACAATTCCGAGTTGGATGACCGTTCAAAACGTATCTTCCCAGTCTGACGTCCCAGTAGCAATGCTTGCGGTTAGCCACTGTCACCGACTCCCTCCAAACAACTCATTATTGAATTTGCGATTTCTAACTTGTTGTGTAATGTTTATGTCCAATGGCCGCTGAGTACCGATACGTTTTATATATAATTTATCTTCATTATTTATCTTCATATGACAAGGATTAAAAAGGATTTGCCGGTAGATTGTCTACTTGATTCATGATGATGACGGCTAGCTAAGATTTCGAATGTAAGAAGTTGACATGATCAGTCCAATCAAATCTACTGTAGATATAATGTGATTTGGCGTCATTTTATCTGTGGCCAATAACCTTGAGCCTTCTTGGAATGGCACTTCTAATGTAACTCTATGTGTATATATATATATATATATATATATATATATATACATTTTATTTGGTATTTTTGGGGCAAAAAATGTGGGGCTCTAAGCCCCACCTTCCCTGAATGRCGGGTCACCACTGACTACAGGGACATACACTGACTACAGGGACATACCTGTAGTCAAATACCCAAATACAGCACTGGCTGTTTGAGCATGTTCCCCTCACCAGTTGGAGCCGACATGCAGGATCTCAATTTGCCTCTGATCTGATTGAGTCAAAACAGGTGGATAATTTCGCCCAATACAGTGATAACCAAGCATGTTGCAAAGCAGAAATAAAGACGTTGAACAGAGCTTCTGCTGGTCCTTCGTGACTGTTCTAAGTTCTCCTAAGTTCTCCTAATGAAATCCTGTTTGATGGATTAAGACTGCAGAATAATCACACACACACACACACACACACACACACACACACACACACACACCACAACACACACACACACACACACACACACACACACACACACACACACACACACACACACACACACACACACACACACACACACACACACACACACACACACACACACACACCACACCACACACACACACACACACACACACACACACACACACACACACACACACCACACACACACACACACACACACACACACACACACACACACACACACACTGCCAGATAGCTCTCTGTTATGGTTTGTTAGGGAAAAGGAGGTTCCTTTATTCGACCCAATAGAAAACCATGACCAAGGACAAGGTTAAGAGTTTCAAATAGCAGGTCCAGATGCAGGGCTTGAGGGCTTTCATCCTGGCCTGAACCTCTGACAATATATATATTTTTTTATATCTACAGTACCAGTCAAAAGTTTTAGTACACCTACTCATTCAAGGATTCTGCTTCATTTTCTAAAATTGTAGAATAATAGTGAAGACATCAAAACTATGAAACACATATGGAATCATGTAGTAACCAAAAAAGTGTTAAACAAATCTAAATATATTTTTTATTTGAGATTCTTCAAAGTAGCCACCCTTTGCCTTGATGACAGCTTTGCACACTCTTGGCGTTCTCTCATCCAGCTTCATGAGGTAGTCACCTGGAATGCATTTCAATTAACAGGTGTGCCTTGTTAAAAGTTATTTTGTTTGAGCCAATCAGTTGTGTTGTGGAAAGGTAGGGGTGGTATAGAGAAGATTGCCCTATTAGATAAAAGACCTAGTCCATATTATGGCAAGAACAACTCACATAAGCAAAGAGAAACGACAGTCCGTCATTACTTTAAGACATGAAGGCCAGTCAATCCGGAAAATGTCAATAACTGCAGTCGCAAAAAGCATCAACCGCTATGATTAAACTGGCTCTCATGAGGACCGCCACAGGAAAGGAAGACCCAGAGTTACCTCTGTTGCAGAGGATACGTTCATTAGAGTTAACTGCACCTTGGATTGCAGACACATCTCAACATCAACTGTTCAGAGGAGACTGTGTGAATCAGGCCTTCATGGTCAAATTGCTGTAAAGAAACCACTTCTAAAGGACACCAATAATAAGAAGAGACTTGTTTGGGCCAAGAAACACGAGCTTAGACCGGTGGAAATCTGTCCTTTGGTCTGATGAGTCCAAATTTGAGATTTTTGGTTCCAACCGCCGTGTCTTTGTGAGACGCAGAGTAGGTGAACAGATGATCTCGGCATGTGTGGTTCCCACCGTGAAGCATGGAGGAGGAGKTGTAATGGTGTGGGGGTGCTTTGCTGGTGACACTGACAGTGATTTATTTAGAATTCAAGGCACACTTAACCAGCTTTGCTACCCCAGCATTCTGCAGCGATACGCCGTCCCATCTGGTTGGCGCTTAGTGGGACTATAATTTGTTTTTCAACAGGACAATGACCCAACACATCTCCAGGCTGTGTAAGAGCTATTTGACCAAGAAGGAGAGTGATGGAGTGCTGCATCAGATGACCTGGCCTCCATAATCACCCGACCTCAATGCAATTGAGATGGTCTGTGATGAGTCAGACAGCAGAGTGAAGGAAAAGCAGCCAACAAGTGCTCAGCATATGTGGGAACTCCTTCAAGACTGTTGGAAAAGCATTCCTCTTGAAGCTGGTTGAGAGAATGCCAAGAGTGTGCAAAGCTGTCATTAGGGCAAAGGGTGGCTACTTTGAAGAACCTCAAATATAAAATATATTTAGATTTGTTTAACACTGTTTTGGTTACTACATGATTCCACATGTTATTGCATAGTTTTGATTTCTTCACTATTAATCTACAATGTAGAAAATAGTTTTCAAAAAACAACAACAAAAAAACATGAATGAGTARGTGTGTCCAAACTTTTGACTGGTACTGAATGTCTTTGAATCACTTAACACGATTCAATCAACCTTTCAGCGGAGACAACATTGGTCGTACTTTGCATTGAAAGGATTGATACTGTGTGTCCTGTAGGATTTTCTTTTGAGTTACAATGGAGATTGCACAATCACAGTACCTGGGATTGTAACTCTTAGTGTGTCACAGTGTCTGTAAAGACGTTTTATTTGCTCCCTGTAGCCGCTCCCAATACTTAAACATTAAGCGCCAAGGCTAGACAGGCAAAACCACTTTGAACTACGGAGTAGGGTGAACCCAACACGCAGGGGAGGGGTGGAGGGGCATGGTTAGAACATCCAGGCCTTAACTGGGATAATGCTTGATTAGGAGAGAGTCTCATTCCACTTCTGTTGACACATCACATTCCGTGTGTAACATCAGTCCTAATTCCTTCACTGGTAGTCACACAAATACCAAATTATAGATTGTTTTAGAGGATGGCTAAATAGATCCTGTGTTTCTGTGATAAGAGTGGTTTGTCACACATATGGATCTTTAAATGTACTGAAATCATACCTAGAAACCAAGGGCAAAAACACAATGACTCATGTGCATGAAATCAAGGCCCTCTTCTGTTGTGAAACCGTAATGGCCGTTTCAGCCACACAGACAACAAACAGATGATAATTGCGTTGGCGTGACAAATCTGGATATGCAAGGTCACAATGTTTATGGTGAGAAAACTCTGCTTCGGCTTGATCTGTTCAATCTGCGTTTTCTTTTCTCGAAACCTGAGGACACAGATACTATCTGTGTAATGATCCCGAGTCCTTCAAGTGTGTGCCATTTCACCTCAGGCCTATCGAATAGAGTCTATAAATTAACCCAGGAACCTTGCAAACGCCAAATAGCTTAAATATGCCACAGGAACAGGCTACTGCGCTTCCTAATGCCAACCACCCTAACCACCCCAGTATCTGCTAGTTATTATGGTATGATAACATGCTTGCCAAGCACACGTCTTCTCAATCTGCTCTTTCCCATCTAAGTTAATAATTTCTGTCCTTGGAGCAACAATGCATCAGATTCTCACTTCGTTGGTTCTTTGTCCGAAGTAAGCTTGGAGGAAATGTTGTCCTGGATTGATTCCAAAGTACTGCTCATGCTGTCTAAAGATACAGTCTTTGCCTATTTCCTAATTGATTATGATATTAACCAAAGGTAAAGTAACCATTAACTTCATGAGTCACAGGCTGCATATTTGTAATGTCTGCTTAGACATCATAAAGCAAACGAGTCAAAAGTAGACAACGACCTCATACCAATACAACTGACACAGACACAGTTCA
The DNA here is from genome assembly GCF_002910315.2 of Salvelinus sp. IW2-2015. Classification (NCBI taxonomy): domain Eukaryota; kingdom Metazoa; phylum Chordata; class Actinopteri; order Salmoniformes; family Salmonidae; genus Salvelinus; species Salvelinus sp. IW2-2015. The sequence continues at coordinate 49,674,508 of NC_036854.1, read as the reverse complement.
GTCTACCTAACCAGCGAGCGACTTTGATGATCATTTCTCTTCATGGACATCACACCGGGAGTGAGAGTCGTCTACATAGTTCACAATCAACCTCCAAACGTCAAACCGTCAAACTGACTTACTCCTGGGAAGAATTGTGAGTTTTCTGAGTGTGCGTGTGTTTGTGAGCGTGTGCGCCTAGACTAGCTTTTAGAAAAACAGCAAAACAGAAGCTAATGAGGCGAGTGACTGATAGCGGAGTGGGTTATGTCAATAGAGTGTGGCAGGTAGGCAGACAGGTAGTGGGGCTTAGACTGAGATTGCATACCAAATGGCACCCTGTTCACTATATAGCGCACTACTTTTGACCAGAGCACTTTTTGGTCAACAGTAGCGCGCTATATAGGGAATAGGGTGCCATTTGGGAAGCATGCTAAGAGACCAGCCCAGTGTGGAGGAGACTGAAGAACCAAGGTGAGGAGAGCAGAGTTGTGAGCGGCGTTGAAGGGATATGTCAAACGGCGCTCTGGAGGATGAGCCTGGATAGTAGCGAGCTGATTAGACCTCGACCGGCGCTGCACCTCTGAGTCACACCTTCCTAGTGACCCCCTGCCAGTCATTCCTCACCCCCCCTCNGGGCCAAAATCCCTGCTGCAGTGTGTGCAAACCTGGTCAAGAACTACAGGAAACGTATGATCTCTGTAATTGCAAACTAAGGTTTCTGTACCAAATATTCAGTTCTGCTTTTCTGATGTATCAAATACTTATGTCATGGAATAAAATGCAAATTAATTAATTAAAAATCATACAATGTGATTTTCTGGATTTTTGTTTTAGATTCCTTCTCTCACAGTTGAAGTGTACGTATGATAAAAATTACAGACCTCTACATGCTTTGTAAGTAGGAAAACCTGCAAAATTGTCAGTGTATCAAATACTTGTTCTCCCCACTGTATCTATGGTTGCTTTTAGACAGGCAGCCCAATTCAGTTCTTTTGAACAATCGCATCAGGTCTTTTCACATCAGATATGTTTCACAGCTGATCTGGTTGGTCAAAAGACAAACGATTGAAAAAAAGATAGATCAGAATTGGGCTGCCTGTCTAAATGTATTCTTAGATAGGTTCAGATTTTGTCCGGTTTGGATTGGCCTTGATTTGGCTCAAATGTAAATCTAGTGGTAGCCTAGTGGTAGAGTGTTGGGCCAGTAACTGAAAGATTGCTGGATTGAATCCCCGAGTTGACAAGGTAAAAGTCTGTCGTTCTGCCCCTGAACAAGGCAGTTAATCCACTGTTCCCCGGTAGGCTGTCATTGTAAATAAGAATTTGTTCTTAACTGACTTGCCTAGTTAAATTTGAAAAAATGGTTCAGATTTAGTCTGGTCCAGACTGGCCTTGATTTGGCCCAAACATAGATGTGTATGATTGGATCAGATTTTATTCCAAATCTGAACCAATCATAGACATCTACAGTGCATTTGGAAAGTATTCAGACCCCTTGACTTTTTCCATATTTTGTTACGTTCTAAAGCTAGGCTAGGATATTCTACACGCAACAGACCGAAGACTGAACACACACTTGTATCATTACCCACTGGGCAAAAACTGGTTGAATCAACATTGTTTCCATATCATTTCAACCAACAAAAATCTATATGATGGCGTTGAATCAATGTGGAAAACTGATTGGATTTGAAAAAAGTCATCAATGTAAGGGAATTTTGTATTTTTTTCACCAAACTTTTAACCTAAATCCACTGTCATGGTGACATTTTTCATTAATTTCACGTTGAATTCACGTTAGTTGACAACTCACCCAAATGTAAATCAGAACTAGTTGAACTGACTCCTGTGCCTTGTGGGTAGCAAAGAGAAAGAGCAGGTGAGCCAGCGCAAGGCTGTATCGCGTTAGTGGAAACCAAGGCTAGCAGAAGTGACTTTTCGTAGCAGGTTAGGAGAACTTATGCAGCAGGTTAGGAGAATTAACTTGGCAGGTTAGAAGAATTAACGTGGCAGGTTAGAAGAATTAACGTGGCAGGTTAGGAGAATTTGGTTAAGGTTAGCTAAAATTGTCCCAGAAGATGCGATAACCAGGCCTGCCCTGAGAAGTGCCTTGGTTTCCACTAATGCTGGCAGCATGAGGGAGTGAGAGGAGGGGGCAGGCAGAAATAACCGTGTGCCCATATGTCTTGGTAGTATGTATCTCTTGTCTTGTATGCCTGGCAAATTCACCAAGTAGCCTAAAATGTGCCTCTTCCTCTCTGGTTTAATTGAAATTACACACCTTTCGCCAGACCTAGATAGCCTAGTTAGGCTAAAACTCAGAGAATAATATGTATTGTGATAACTGCACTGTGATTTACATTGTGTGAAAGAAAAAAACAACAACGTTAAGGATCCCAATTTCATTTAAACATTTTAACATTTAAACATTCACACCCCTACTTAAATGTCCACAAAATACTTTAAAATTTATTTTTTACCTTTCATTCAGAACCTAAACTGAATCTAACTTCAACATCTGGAAAGTACGTATTTTAGACGTATTTTCAACATCATTTTGCTTACTGGGTTGGCCCTCTGCCGCGAAACAGTAATGGCAATTTCAGCAAGAGACAAAACACATGATAATTGCATTGGCGTAAGAAATCTGGATATGCAAAACCAATGCTTATGGTGAGCAAACTCTGCTTCGACATGATCTGTTCAATCTGCGTTTTTCTAAAAGCAAGGAAACAGATACTATCTGTGTAATGATCCCGAGTCCTTCAAGTGTGTGCCATATCACCTCAGGCCTATCAAATAGAGGCTATAATTCCCTCCTTAGTCAAATGAACCCTGGAACACAGAAAACACCAACATAGCTTAATTACGCCACAGGAACAGGCTACTGCGCTACCCCGTGCCAACCACACTAACCACCCCAGTGTCTGCTAGTCGTTAGGGTATGCTAACATGCCAGCCAAGCACACTCTCAATCCGCTCTTTCCCCTCTTTCCCATCCATGTTGATGATTTCTGTCCTTGGAGCAACAATGCAACTGTCATCAGACTGGGTCTTTGCTGGTTCTTTGTCAGAAGTACGTTTGGAGGAAATGTTCAACACGGTCCAAGATTGATTCCAAAGTATTACTCATACTGTCTGAAGATACAGTTCGTCCCTATTACCTAATTGATTATGATATTAACCAAAGGTAAAGTAACCATTAACTTCATGAGTCACAGACTGCATATTTGTAATGTCTGCTTAGACATCATAAAGCCAACGAGTCAAAAGTAGACAACTACCTCATACCAATACAGACAGAGTTGCATCCAACTGACCAGCTAGCGACAGTGACGATAACACAACTGTTCAGTTCTCTTCGCAGACATCACACCAGGAGTGAGAGTCCTTTACATAGTTCACACTTAACCTGCAAACRTCAAACGTCAAAACTTCCAACTGACAAACTCTGAAGAACTGAGTTTCGTGAGTGTGTGTGTGTATGTGTTTGTGAGGGTTTGCGCCAAGACTAGCTTTCAGAAAAACAGCAAAACAGAAGCTAACAAGGCGAGTGACTGATTGAGTGGGTTATGTCAATAGTGTGTGGCAGACAGACAGTGGGGCTTATACTGAGGACGCACCCCAAATGGCATCCGTTCCCTTTGTAATGCACTACTTTTGACCAAAGCATTACCGTATAACCGTGTAACTCACAGTTATGGATGAAGACCGYCATTAAAATAAAATACCTGTCATAACCGTTGAAAAAAATATCTACATCTACTTTGTGGGGGGTTTCGGGGTGTGGAACCAACAGCTGACTGAAGGTGGGATGGCGGAGCGTTCGTTGCGGTTGAGTCCGCTTCTGCGGTTACATGGACTCTAAACAACATGGTGGAACCGTGTCGCTACTGTCTGAAATGTAGAATATTCATTCAAATGATGTTATGGAATGTATTTTTTTGTCATGTCAGTTGAGTTGAATCAACAAATCACATCCCATATTGAGGGGTACACTTCCTGCTTTTACTTCCTGTTTTTACTTTCTGCTTTGCTCCTATGGGCAAAGATGCTGGAGAAATGAAGAGGTCGTTTACCATTCAAAAATTGAAAAACATTGTCAGTTCCGGGTCTGCTTAATGGGGTGGCTCTCCCATAGACACCAGTGCGACAGCAGCTGGGTCTGGTCATTGACTGTAACCAGAAAACATTTTGGGAGTGGGGTGTCTCGCTTCCTCTTCCGTTTCTGCTATGGGTACATTCGCAATGGCCGCCAGTCCACCCATTATTAACTTGAATGGGGACGCGTTTGAATGGGGACTCGTTCTATTCATTCTATTTTTACGGCAGCACATGCAGTCGGGAGCGGAGAAGAGGAGAAAATGTGTGCCTATTCAAACGGTTATTACGGTGACCGCGGTCATTTAGCTGGCCAATTACCGCCATCCAAAATGCCATGACCGTCACAGACCGTCCCTGGTCAAGTGCACTATATAGGGGATACAGTGCCATTTCGGACGCACCTTGAGAGACCAGCCCAATGTGGCAAACTAAGTTGAGGAGAGCAGAGCTGTGAGCGGGTATTGAAGGCAGATGTCAAACTGCGCTCTGGAGGATGAGCCTGGATAGTAGCGAGCTGATTAGACCCTGACGGAGCTGCACTCTGAGTCACACTTTCCCAGTGACCCCTGCCTGTCAATCCTCATCCCCACACCCCATCTCCTCACCACCACCCGGAATAATATAATCTCCCTCACAAACAGCACTTTAACAAAGGCTCAGTCTTCGTACTTCTGTTGCTGTTGTCTGTGGGTTCTTCCCAAATGGCACCGCATTCCCTAGAAAGTATTCCCTGACCAGAGCCCCATCGGCCCTGGTCAAAGGGCTCTGGTCAAAAGTAGTGCACTCAATAGGGAAGATGGTGCCATTTGGGACGCACACTGTGGGTTGGCACGGAGATCAAGTTCAGACGTTCAAGCTCACCTTCCTTTCAGCTCTGAAGCCTGGTGGACACTTCAAACAACACATGAAYTTTCCAAATCCCTTTATGATGGCTTATAAAAATGCTCTGTCTCCCAGTCAAATAGCAACCAGGTCCCTGTTAAGAAGATGTGTTTATTACTCACGGTTCTTGTCATGTTTTTATGTTTTGGACCACATGTGAGTGATACGATGTAGACACTTGTGTTTAAGTACCTGTTGTAGTGGTTGTGCACGCGATTGTGGTTTGACCCCTATTAAAACAGCTTTGACGTCTGATTAGTTAAATAAAAGTTAAATAAAACATGAAAATAAAATAGTAACTGTGTAAAAATGTATATTTTCCTGGTACCTCATTTCAGGTAAACAAACTGATTTCAGGGAAAAAGAGGTATTTAAACTAAAGCTATTGATTGAATGACTGTGCATACAGACAGACAGTAAGCTATTGATTGAATGACTGTACAGACAGACAGACAGATTAGTGCTAGGTGTGTCCTTTTACAATGTCCACTCCACACATACCACACCGATAATACCCCTCCTGTGAAAAGAGAAGAGAAAATCTGTCTCTTTCTCTGCCGCTCCATCTCTATCTGTCTCTCTCCTCCGGGGGCCTCTCTCTCTCTCTGTCTGTCTCTGTGAATTATAATGCTATTAGTAGAGATATAAAATTGGCGTGTTAGATTAGTGCTGGGATAAACTGCTGTGGAGTAGACATAGCCCAGCTACAGCGGCTCCAACCTCAAGAGCATGGCTATCGATCGCAGGCTGCTGCCATTGATTGCCCGTTCCCTTCCGTGACGTAATTGTGTTCTCCTCGTTATCTCTCACCAGACAGTGTCTGACTCCAATCTAGTATTCTCCCAAATGGCACCCTATTTCCTATATAGTGCACTACTTTTGACCAGCAAGACAGACTTGACCTATGGGCACTGATCAGAAATAATGCACTGTAAAGGGAATAGGGTGCCATTTGGGATGTTGACTCTGAGTACAGTTCCTCTACCTCCAAGTCAAACCAAACCGATTCGTTAACACGAGCCTGCCGGGATCATAGTCCAAAGAGCAAGGAGGAGCCCCTCTTTCCTTCCTGATGACTAAAGTCTTGCAGTAAACTCAGTAAGCTGTCGCTAATCCTGTGGCGGTCGGGAAAACAAGACGACACAAAAAAACAAAAATACACTTCGACGATTCCTAAAAGCGAATGAGAACATTGTTTCAGGAGTGTCGAGTATGTGTGTAGAGTGTTTGAACACATACTGTAAGCGTAGGACGTCAAATCTCCATATGTTCTCGTACGTCATCAGATAAGGACGAACTTCACGACCAAGCCAATAATGTACACAACCACCAGTTCTATAAATCTTACATTCTTTAACAAATCAGACATACGGTAAATTGGAATAAGGAGATAGGTAAGAATGGTGTATGTTATTATCGGAGCAACAGTAGTGTATTTTGTGACTGACATGAATAGTGGCAGTTGTGCTTATCTCAGGTCTCTTTGTGCAGGTGGGAAAACACCCCGCCCTTTATCTTTACAGCCTGACAGCAGCTCGGTGCTTCGTCAGGTAAGGAGAGGGTTAGGTTTAAAGCTTTGTGCACTGCATCTTTAGGCTACTGTGGGTAGTAAAGTCTTTAAAAGCCCAGATCACAAGCTAAGGGGATCATCACAGGGGGACTAGACAGGTGCCAGCTGTTTGAGGAAAGGGATTGAGGCCTTTCCCGATACCGTGAACCATTAAACTATTAAACACATCACATCAGTTACGCCATCTTTGTAAAGACACGTCATCATTTATGATCCCTTACATATGATAACATGTAAAAGCAACATGTGATAACATGAAACTACACGTGTAAAAATGTGATCTCGTGAAATAAATGTGACAACATGGGGATGCAAAATTTCACCATGTGGCGTCGGTGCCGTTTAAGAGCATGGCCTTATTTCTATTACAACATTTTGGATGACTGTCATTCATATTCCATTCACCTAGTGTCACGCCCTGACCGTAGAGAGMTTTTTAGGTCTCTATTTTGATTTGGTCAGGGTGTGATTTGGKTGGGCATTCTATGTTCATTTTTCTATGTTTTGTATCTTTGTTGTTTGGCCCGGGTGTGGTTCTCAATCAGAGGCAGCTGCCTATCGTTGTCTCTGATTGAGAACCATACTTAGGTAGCTTTTTCCCACATGGTTTTGGTGGGTAGTTGTTTTCTGTTTTTGTGTCTTCATCAGACAGAACTGTTTCGTGTTGTTACATTTTGTTATCTTGTCTCAGTGTTCAGTTTTTTAAATAAATAATCATGAACACTTCCCACGCTGCGCTTTGGTCCACACCTTCTTCACAACAGACGATCGTTACACCTAGCTCAATGTAACATCGATAGGTTTAAGCTACTACACGATACTCAACATTTTCCCTATACCCATCATGAGGTTGCTACAACCTAGCCTATGGATGAAAGTTTACAACGTAAGGGCAACAGGTCGAGAGAAATTTGAGTAATTAAGGTGACAGACAGTGACACATTCAATACCACCTTGCACACTCTTGCCTGCATCTAGCTGATCTAGGGTGAAATCATTAGTCCAACAGTTGCGAATGAGAGTTTCTATTGGACAAATTCAGGTATGTTTATTCCCGTTTGCTTCCGTTTAAGAAACGTTTTTCAACAGAATCGTTTTTCAACAAAATGAATACACTTCTGATTACAAGCAAACACACTTCACTTTCATAGCAGTCACATACAAACAGCATGATCCCTTTGATCAATGCATTCCTTTTCGCATCTACACGCTCTCCTCCTCTCACCTTTTCACTTCGCTTGTGGACTTCAGTGCCTCTGTACGCCTATGTAAATATTCCATAAAAAATCTGCCGTTTCCAGCTACAATAGTAATTTACAACATTAACTATGTCTACACTTTTTTACTGATCAATTTGATGATATTTTAATGGGCAAACATGTGCTTTTCTTTCAAAAACAAGGACATTTCTATGTGACCCGTTAGTGCATATTTCAGTTATCAGTTATTCGGACTATTCTCTCATCATCTGATTGTATAGTTGTCTAATGTTGGTGGGGCATACCATTCTGTTTTAATGTTACTCCTGGATCACTATGATGAATATAATAGTCTTTCTTGAGTGTATTTTTAACAAAGCTGAGATTTACTTTACACAAAAAAAAATGCTGGGTTAAAAACAACCCAGTTCGCTTAAATATTGGACAGAACACACGTTGGGTTATTTTGATCAAACCAGTTGGGTCACAAACAATCCATTGTTTTCTTTAAGTTGGGTTGTTGATGCTGGGTTATTGAGCTATGATCCCCCAGGTCAGATCAGAAGACTGGAGGAGTGTTTTACTAGCGGTGTGGCTTTCAGATAGTTATTTTTGGCCACCTGTGAGAGTAAATATCATTCCAGTTAATCTGTTCTGTTCTATTGTCAACACATSTTAAGGTTGAGCACTGACAGTTTTGTAGGTTTGTTAAGGCATCATCACATGTGAAGTGTTCTAAAAACACATGATTTCACATATGGAAATTTCAYATGTGAAATCGTGTGGTTCTTTCTCAAAGGGATAATCCTAGKGTTTCTCTATAAACTGTCAGTTTGTACAATGTCAATGCAGAACCTAAAGAAATCAACACGCTCTAACCCCAGCCAGCACAGAACCTTTCCTAAAGGTTCTTGGAACGTTGCTATGTTGGTTAAGGARAATCACATATTTCTCATACATTGGTTATGGGTTTTTACAAATACAGACGTTTCAATCATGTACGCGTTCRGTTGAATGAATGTTCTTGGTACACAGTGTTTTGTCCGACCTCACCAAACGAAGAGAGGCCGGGTTTCCGGCGGCACCACAGTTGGGTCTGACCCGTGAGACTTTGCCACATCCTCTGATTGCGAAGCGCCCTGAAAACTGACAGGGAAGTGTGTAAAAACTCACTCACTCGCTACAGACTGGACGYCGGCGCTACAAAATGTGTTGAATTTACTGCCCTAAATGCTTTTCTATAAATACATGTCTGCCTCAGAGTCGATGAGAGGGATTCTTGTCATTTCACACACAGCGAAAACGAGTGGACTCTCAGCCTTTCAGTGGAATGATTGTGATCATGGGGACCTCCCGGTCATCTCATTTAGAACTAGCTGGACCTGGTTTGRCCTAAATCTCTGCCTTTGTTAACTGGATGGTGAACAGACATGCCACTCACTGTTAAACGTGTCTGATTCGACAGAGTTTCATAAATACTTTATACTTCAACCATGTATTAGTAAAGAGAGACACATTGAGCAATTGAGTAASTTTGACTTAATGTAATCAAGTTATTATGACTCCTGCTTGTGTTTTGTAAGTTACCACTACTCAGTTCATTTAATTACTTAGACAGTTATATTTGACACTGTAAGTTAAACAAACAGATATGAGAAATTAATATGATTTTGAATTGTTATAGAGTACTGTAGGAGAGCTGGACAGGGCACGTTTCTATGTGAGAAGGAGGCCTACTCTCCTCTCCCTGTCTGTTTGTGGGACAGAGGGTCATACGCCCACCCTCACGGGTCAGGGTTGAAATAACGTGCACCGTGACACTGTGCAGGCAGACGGGAAGCGGCACTATACAGACAGACCAATTAGATGTGACTGTAGAGACCATTCAGCTGACTGGCATTGAGCATGACCCCTGGGACTCACAGGCAATTTGTATCTCCTCCCAGGGAACTTTGATGTGAGCCTCCAACCACCTTGACTTCCTTTGAAAGACATGTTTTATGACATCTTCATTCACATCACCAGGCACCAACAGCGCCCCCAAAATATGCTACTACTTAGTTCCGTCCAATTTCCATCCATTTGCACATAACGCTATTTCTTTATCATTGTATTTCCATCATCACTGCTATATGAAGATTTACTATATGTTTTTCCACAGTGAATCCGAGACGTTAACTTCTCCCACTTCATTTCGGAGATCTTTCATATGTAAACACCGTGTCAGGAATAATGGGGTTCTCTTAAGTGGACACGTGCTTTGGAAGGACATGTTGGGAATCGAGCAATACATTTATAATGTCAGGATTATAATGACTATATAAAGGTTCCTAAGCTAGAGTCTGATCCCCAAACTATGTTAAGAGCCTTACTTTCCACTGAAAAAAAACATGCACAAGCAATAACATAAAATCAGGCCATAATCGTGAATATATGGGAAAATACAACTATTTTTATTCTATTAACATGACATGATCTGAAAAGGTTCCGTTGCACAATGTCGTAGCCCGCGTCCCAAATGGCACCCTATTCCCTATTCCCAAAGGGCTCTGGTCAAAAGTAGTGCACCATGTAGGGAATAGTGAATAGGGTGCACACCCTGGGTAGGTTGTCTTAAGAATGGCTGCTGTCAACAGCTCTGAGAAATACACTCTGAGCTTATAGCAGCAGACTGATGCCGTGGTTCAAGCCCTTATGGAGAAAAGATTGCACAAGGGGGGGAAAAGGAAGAGAAAAAAGGGACTGAATACCTTTAATGGGTCTGTGATCAACGTGTAAGAATTGCAGAGTGTTATTGTCGCGGGAGAGGAATACTGAGGGAGCGAGCTGATAGACAGGGTTAGAATTGGACCCTCGCTCTCGCTATTCCCCATAATAATCATACTTATCAGGACACCTCACCTCACCCCTGCATCAAACTGCAGGGGTGAGGGGGGGGGGGGGGGGGAGAGAAAGAGACAGAGAGAAATGGAAAGAGGGAGAGGAAGGAAGAGAAAGTGCGCTCGTGGAAATGCTAATCACTCCATAGGGATTGTTTACAGGGAAGAGAATATTTAAAATCGGTATGTTTAATGATGACGTGGAAGAAATCAGATCACCTCCAGCTCGTTATCTTAGTTGTTGTCAAAAACACAATCTGTAACAATTTAAAAATGTCTCTAAACAAAGTGGGTTTTACTATTTAGATCAAGTATTGACTATTTAGAGAAAGACTAGGTCCATGGAGGCAACAGATGAGTGGGGGGCCAATAGGGGGCACTGGGGGGCTAAGCCATGAGTTTGGGGAAGTGTGCCGAATTAGATGGACCCATTCTGTTGCTTCTTTTAAGATGTATAGCAATGAATATATGCTGTAAAAGGGGATGCTGTTCTTTGCAGCACAGTGCTCAGGTCTATTGAAAATCCTGCAGGTCTTTGACATCCAATCAGCAGCTTGATTGGCATCCTCGGTGGTGAGGCCAGTTAAATAATCAGGAGGTGAAGAAGTGGAGTGGGCTGTTTCCAGGGTCTCTGCCATCAGAGAGCATGCATAGTGTGTGTCCTAAATGGTACACTATTCCCTACGTAGTGCACTACTTTTGACAACAGCCCTGGTCAAAAGTAGTGCATTACATAGGGAATAGTGTGCCATTTTGGATGCAGACAACGTGTATGCTCCCATCATTACGACCCCACAAAGTTCAATGTACTGCTGTGGATAGTCACGATGTAGGATGTAAGGATATTCATTTGATCACTCTTTTGTTGCTGAGAACGTCTAGTGTAATTTACACTTTAAAATGTCAGACTTGATTTCCCCTAATCAAAACTATATCAAAACCCTTCAAAAAAATGTGTATTAATTATAAACCACTTCACCACATAATAATTCCCATTTCCTGTTGCCGCAGGATTATTTTCCTGCTGTAGCGGCTGAAATGAAGATCATACATCTGTATAAAGGTAGCTGTACATTGTACAAACAAAACACGAAAGCAGGTAATTACAATGCAAAAGACCTAGTATTGTCTGTGAAATTATAAATGGTGTCCTTCCCAAATGGCATCCTATTCCCTATAGGGAATAGGATGCCATTTGCGACATAGAAGGTGAACAGAGTGAACTGAGGCCTGGCAGGTTGACCACCCTGTTCCCTGCAGGCCTGTTGGTTACTAATGGAAACAGCAAGCCTAACATTTACCTTCCCCTTAAAGACCCTGCCTGCCAGACACAATGAACCCGGCACAATAACATGCATAAACCATGAAGGGAATAACATACGTGTCTCTGAGGAGAGTCTTGACTAAGCTCAAAAATAGAGAGAACGAGAGAGAGAGAGAGGGAGGGAGAGAAAGAGAAAGAGAAAGAAGAGAGAGGGAGCAAGAGAGAGAAAGAAGAGACACAGAGAGAGGAAGAGAACAGAGAAAAAACCTTCCCAACTCCTACTCCTTCTCCCCAGTGGTGACAAAGATTAATTAGGCAAAGAAAGACAACAGCAGCCGACCCTCTGACATCAATTACCAGATTGATTATGCGGCTGAGGGGAGCGGACACTTGTCAATCAGTGCCATACAGGGGGAACTACAGGAAGGATGGACCTGGAATGCTGCAGGAACAAGAGGGATGTCTCAGGATCACCATAGAGATGCACTGATCCATATGGAAGCTGTGCACTCAACACCTCAGCAACACAAAGACACCACTCTACCACCGCCAAACCCACAAAATGACACAAAAACACCACTCTACCACCGCCAAACCCACAAAATGACACTAAAACACCACTCCACCACCGCCAAACCCACAAAATGACACAAAAACACCACTCTACCACCGCCAAACCCACAAAATGACACAAAAACACCACTC
>NC_036854.1:49650974-49661904 GCF_002910315.2 Salvelinus sp. IW2-2015 | reverse complement strand
CCACTCTACCACCGCCAAACCCACAAAATGACACTAAAACACCACTCTACCACCGCCAAACCCACAAAATGACACAAAAACACCACTCTACCACCACCAAACCCACAAAATGACACTAAAACAAATCTCAAATAGCAATAGAAGTCGAAACATATTGTTTCTGGTTCACAAAATCCTCTGGTTCATTGACAAACTGAGCTCTAAAGACCTCAGCGCTAGTTCCTTAGTGCGATGATAGTGTATATACCTGGATGGGATTGTGACCATAGAGGTTGGGAGGGACTGTGTGTGTCTTTGTGCGTGTGTGTGTATGTTTGTCCATGCACCCATAAATGTGTGTGTATGTGCAATGCACGTGTCATGCATGTGTGTGTGTACGTGTGTATGCTTGTGCGTGTCTGTGATCCATGAGTTCCCGAGGGGTTGAGTGTGCAGCGCGCTGCTCTGATTGGTGACAGGCCTGTTCGCCCTTCATTTAGCAAGGACACTCCAGCAAGGGCATCAGGTAAATAAACGCCAGCGCTAAATTTAGTGCCGCCTGACAGATGCAACGCCGCAGTCCTCGGGAGAGAGGAGAGTGTTCATCTATTTAACTTCGATTCACTGGATGACTCTGCTGCTGCTGTAGAGACCTGTTCTATAGGCATACACTGAAAATGGATGGTTACTGAACTAATACTGGTTCAGTTAACTGAGCTAATACTGGTTCAGTTAACTACATTTATAGTGAGAGTGTTAAGTTATATATCAACATAAATTAGTTATCTTCTTATATGGAAGAGACAGATACAAAGACATACGGGGATTCTATTCTATTCAAGTCCAAACACACACAGGTGCAGTGTCTTCAGAAAGTATTCACACCCCTTTGACTTGTTCCACATTTTGTTGTGTTACACCCTGAATTTAAAATGGAGTAAATTGAGATTTTGTGTCACTGGCCTTCACATAATAACCCATAATGTCAAAGTGGAATTATGTTTTTAGAAACGTTTACTCATTCATTAAAAATGAAAAAAATGTAATGTCTTGAGTTAATAAGTATTTAACCCCTTGGTTTTGGCATGCCTTAATATTTTTTATATATCTTTTTTTCCCACCTTTATTTAACCAGGTGGGCTAGTTGAGAACATGTTCTCATTTGCAACTGCGACCTGGCCAAGATAAAGCAAAGCAGTTTGACACATACAGCAACACAGAGTTACACATGGAATAAACAAACATACAATCAACAATACAGTAGAAAAATCTATATACAGCGTGTGCAAATTAGGTAAGATAAGGGAGTAAAGGCAATACATAGGCCATGGTGGCGAAGTAATTACAATATAGCAATTAAACACTGGAGTGGTAGGGTGTGCAGAAGATGAATGTGCAAGTAGAGATACTGGGGTGCAGAGGAGAAAGATAAATAAATAAATACAGCTGGTGCTTAAAGCTAGTGAGGGAGGTAAGAGTCTCCAGCTTCAGAGATTTTTGCAGTTTGTTCCAGTCATCGGCAGCAGAGAACTGGAAGGAGAGGCGGCCAAAGGAAGAATTAGCTTTGGGGGTGACCAGTGAGATATACCTGCTGGAGCACGTGCTATGGGTGGGTGTTGCTAGGGTGACCAGTGAGCTGAGATAAGGCGGGGCTTTACCTAGCAGAGACTTGTAGATGACCTGGAGCCAGTGGGTTTGGCGACAAGTATGAAGCGAGGGCCAGCCAACGAGAGCGTACAGGTCGCAGTGGTGGGTAGTATATGGGGCTTTGGTGACAAAACGGATGGCACTGTGATAGACTACATCCAGTTTGCTGAGTAGAGTGTTGGAGGCTATTTTGTAAATGACATCGCCGAGAGTAAGCATTTGCTTAACAAGTCACATAATAAGTTGCATTGAATCTGTGTTAATTAATAGTGTTTAACATGATATTTGAATGACTACCTCATCTCTGTACCCCACACATACAATTAAGGGTGTGTTTGTAAATTCAATCTGGAGTGCCAGAGGGCGCTCAGAGTGTGCTCTGGGCATTCTAAATTCCGAGCTTTGTCAGATTGTCAGTTTGTAAATGCAGAGTGTTTGGCGCACACTGGACGCTCTGGTCGAGGAGTAGGGTTTGTTCCGAGCGTTCTGACCACACAACGGYAGTCAAGCACCCAAGCTAACGTTGGCTAACGTTGGCTAGCTACTTCCAGAAACAAATGAGAGAACACCCCACTCTGACCATTTTACACGCACTTGCAGAGCTGGTTAGGCTGTTTTCATGTTATCCAGAGCGTTGGTGACTGTAACTGTGCTGCTGGAAACTTTATAATTAAGTTTTTTTGCCAACGTTTACTGACACCGGCCATATTCAACGGGTGTTGGGTGAATGAAATGAAAATGAAGAATGAAAATGACAGAGTGAAAAGAAAGAAGCCTGTACAGAATAAAAATATTCCAAAACATGCATCCTGTTTGCAATAAGGCACGAAAGTAAAACGGCAAGAAATGTGGCAAAGAAAGGAACTTTATGTCCTGAGATACAAAGGGTTATGTTTGGAGCAAATCCAACACAACACATTCAAGCATGGTGGGGGCTGCATCATGTTATGGGTATACTTGTCATCGGCAAGGACTGGGGAGTTTTTGGGGGATGAAAAGAAATGAAATAGAGCTAAGCACAGGCAAAATCGTAGAGGAAAACCTGGTTCAGTCTGCTTTCCAACAGACACTGGGAGACAAATTCACCTTTCAGCAGGACAATAATCTAAAACACAAGGCCAAATATACACAGGAGTTGCTTACCAAGATGACATTGAATGCTCCTGAGTGGCCTAGTTACCGTTCTGACTTAAATCGGCTTGAAAATCTATGGCAAGACTTGAAAATGGCTGTCTAGCAATGATCAACAACCAACTTGACAGAGCTTGAAGAATTTTTAAAAGAATAATGTGCAAATATTGTACAATCCAGGTGTGCAAAGCTCTTAGAGACTTACCCAGAAAGACTCACATCTGTAATCACTGCCAAAGGTGATTCTAACATGTATTGACTCAGGGGATTGAATACATGAATACTGTAATCAAGATATATTCTGGATATATTCTGAATACTTGAATACTGTAATCAAGATATATTCTGGGTTTTTTCTTCCACTTTAACATTAGAGTATTTCGTGTAGATCGTTGACAAAAAAATGACAATTAAATCAATTTTAATCCCACTTTGTAACACAACAAAATGTGGAAATGTTCAATGAGTGTGAATACTTTCTGAAGGCCCTGCACTTAGTTAAACCATCTCAATCATGTATTCTGTGGGGTACTTGAAATTGAGAAGAAAAGGGCACAATGTGATTTGTCTGGATGAGAGAAGGAAGATAGATCATTATGTTCTGATTTTCTCCTCTGCTCTCCTCTCAAAATATATGGTCCACTGTCACTCTTAAAATGATGAGACTATGACATCACCTCCCAGTCTGAATACCCGTCAGTAAAATGAAAGAGTGGGGGAAAAAAAGGAAACAGGAACCAATTTTCTTTGACTAAAAATGTATCATGCAGGCGCATAGGAGTGCAGGAGAAATATCAGATATGTGTGAGATGTGTGTGTTGGACATTTCTATTGGAGGGATGTCACAGAATTATAATTTTTCATTTGTACAAATGTTCACAACACACAAGAACACAGCCAGACAGCCACACAGATACACACACAAACACTCTGGCCACATGATCCTGTGATCACCATGGCACACATGCGGCCAGCCCACCCCCTGGAGGTTGTTGGGCCCCAGACAGCATATAATAGCAAAATGTGTAGAATTGCCAGAAATTTGCTCCGGGGCCTCAAATCCGGTAGTCCGGGACTGCACATAGTAGACATACACAGGTACACACATGTGTAAACTCACTCACCCCCCGGAAACACCCCAGACCCACACACGGCTCTGACCACAGCAAACTGATCCCATTCTCCAAAGCCCCGTATTTCCTATTACTAAACAAAGGCCGGGTCAGGAAGAATTCCAGATTGTCTGTAAACCCCATAAGTAGTCAGGAGAAATGTTAAGCCATTTTCGTGTTTCTTTCTTTCCTATTTTCAGTTCTCATACTCATGCGCTCTGCCAGACAGAGGTGTTACTTTTTTCACCCAGAGGAAGTAAACACACGCACACTCTCTCTTTCACCTCTTCCCACCTTCTCATACCTGTGGGCGTGTGTTGTCATCTAAAAATGTGATATTTCACATTGAACATGACACACGTGTATTCCAACAGTATGAGGCAGACGTGCTCAGCGTCCTTACAGACCCCTGGGACACATACTCTGAAATACCACACGTCTACACGGCGAATGCGTCCCAAATGGCACTACTTTTGACCAAAACCCTTGTCAAAAGTAGTGCACTTTAAAGGGAATAGGGTGCCGTTTGAGAAGCAAGCAGACATTTCCTTAAGTAAAACCTGTCAACCAAGTGTCAATCGTATAACACATGATCAGACTGTACACCTGTATTGCTTGGAGGAATCTAAACAAACAAAAGGGTAGGATTGTTACTTTTCAATGGATCAATGGATTTCTCCTCTTGACTCCAACTGTAAATGAATGTTACATTGATGTAACCAGTATGGAAAAATATCCCTCGAAGCAAACACATGACATGCTGATAACTGGAGTCTGTCTTGGAAGATGCACATTCAAATACAGTCTCTCACATATCTCTCACTGCCTGGCTGACTGCAAGTCTACCCTTGGAGTAGCATGTTTTTTTAAGTCGAAGGCAGCACCATAGTGTCAAGCGGGGTCATCACAATAAACGTTTTTTTCAGCTTTTCAGGAGAGACTGCCTTAGTCATCTCCTTTAAAGAAACCCAAAAGACGTGTGGACAGACACCTCAGTGGACCAGCTAAGCTGTTGCTAGCAGACATGCTCTGTTATGAACCAAGGCCACTTCAGTCAACAGGATATATCTGGCCCGAAAAACAAAAAAAAGAGACGTTTCAAGATGTCCTCTTCTTCTTCTTTTTCCCCCCTTCTTCTAGCTCTCTCTATCCTCTAAGATTGATACACGGCTCTTGCTCCCTGTCATCTAATTCTCTCTCTGGCATGTCTGGGCATAATTAAAGCTAAAAGGTGAAAAGCACTTTATCAAATGAATGGCTAAAATACAGCAGACCGTTTTTACTATCAGTCCAAATTGACTCGGTGGGTTCCTGTGAAGAAGACAGGGGTGTAACAGAGCAGCACACGTMATCTCTAACTGGATATAATTGCTAGTTGATGAGGGGAGGAAAGAAGGAGGGAAGGAGGACAGGGGATTGCCATATATGTTATGAAGATCAACACGATACTCTGTTTCTATGCTCCTCTCTTCACATGTGGTTTCTTAATATCGGGTCATCTAGCCTGCATCTGTTCTTAAAAAAAGGCAACTGCTTGGAAATAGTTAATTATATATAATTAATTATATATAATTAATTATACGTTGTGCGGTTAAACGTTGTCTGGGTTATTGGTGTGGCAGCATGTTAAAATGTTTGCCATTCATAATTTCTAGGGCTTTTTTTGCTGTTTGAGTTTTACTACAGGACCAGGCTTGTTTACCTGTCTGTCTGCAGTGTTTAGTCGACCCGTGAAGGGAGCATCCCAAATGACACCCTATTTCCTACACTATATAGTGCACTACTTTTGGCTAGAGCCCTGGTCAAAAGTAGTGCATTAACATTACAGCAGACACTCTTGAAGTAGTGAGTGCCTACATTTCCCCCCCAGTACTGATCCCCCCTCCCCGTGAGAATCAAACCCACAACCCTGGCCTTGCAAGCACCATGCGCTACCAACTGAGTCACACAGGAACACATAGTGTATAGGGTGCCATTTGGGACCCAGCTGTTACGTCTTCTATATTTGTGTATTCAGAAATAAAACAACGACCCTTTCGGGGAGTCCAGACAACACCCGCAATCTCATATTGAAGAGGAGACAGTCCTTTTCAGTTATGAACACCAGCCGAACAAACATATTGTGTCGAGATTCTCATCATCCTAAAACCTCTGTCGAAGCCTTATTGGATGTGTAATTTACAATGTGGTTATCATCTGATATCAGTTTACTCTATGACTCAATAATAATCCAGTGTCATTGCCACACAAAATGATTGACTTCTGAGAGTCTGGTAATATGCTAATCAAATTATTGTAATTTTATGGGTGACATTGCAGCGACTTGCAGAGAAGATCCAATTTCTTATGAGTTTCTGGGGAAAATCATCGTCAGTCTAGTCTTAAACATGTGCTTGATATATGAGATAGATTTCTGTCAAAAGGTTGGAAATGAATAATCTCATTCATTCTGATTGAAATCTACCTCCATACTCATATGACTTTTCATGAGTTAGATTTTTTATCTCCATTTGATGTGTTCTCCCTGTGAGTAGCAGCAGCCCTAATGCACAGGTATCAAGAAGAATTGCAGGACTGCTCCTGCCTGCACACCGTCAGACACACTTTCTTGTGGCTTCCTAAATAGAGTTGGCTGGCACAAAAGATGAAGGGACTGCTGTGAAGTTACACATAGAAGATCATGTCTCGTTTTTTTTWATGTTCTCTAGCTCGACCCTTTGAACACAGGATGTGTTGGCTGGGTTGTTTTCAACTCAATTAGCTGAGAGCTTAGCCATATTCATCCTAGAACCTGAGAAAAAATGCTACATGTTTTTGTGTTTGTATGATAATCCAAAATGATGCAAACTAAATACAGTATGATATTTTGTATCATATTTTGTAGTAAAAAGTGCAAAATATGATATTTTGTACTTTTTAGAGTGATTACTTAAACGGTGACATGAGGTCACTGGTGCCAACTTGATTTTATCCAGGCACTCTAAAAAACCCTCTACGACTGAGTTACAATTCAAATGCCTCATCTGAACCCATTGCCATGCATTCTCAGAGGGGGGAAGTGTATTAAGGAATATAAATTACAGGGATATAAAATGACGAAGCATTTTTGGTGTGTCCTAAAATAAGACGATAAACGATCTAGGCGTCTGGAACCTGGAAGGGTTATGTTTTTATGCATTCACATTAATTATTCTCATCATGGTCTGGAAAGTGCAATTAACTAGAAACATTCAAAGAATGGTGAGCACACAGGGCTGATTCTCTAATATTGTTGACATGCGAACTGTCTATTATTCGGTAATGAGGTGGGAGGATGTCTTGAAACCAGTTTCGAAGAGAAGTCTTGCACACCACTCGTTTTGTTGTGGTGTAAAGAGACGGACCTGGCGTCTCAATGAGAATTTGAGAATCCAAATCCAAGGCTATAGTGTAAACAGAACATTTGGAAATCTGATGTGGAAGAAAAGCAAATCTACTTCACATATTTTGTTCGTGTAAAAACGCAAAATGCCTGTGTTCCATTCCCTCTGTGATCTGATCTGGAGTCAGTGTAAAGGCAGGTGTGAAGCAGGAGTCGTACTCGGGAGCATTGCTCTGCATTCCTCCTCCCCTCACAACCAGGAGAGTGAGAGCTTCTTGTAGCCCTGCCAGGATGTCACTCGATACAAGGTCTGAAGGAACAGTTTCAAGCTCCTTGACTAACAGCTTCCTCTGTCAAATGTAAGTGCACTTTTCTATCTTATACAGGTGCAGTGGAGGAAAGAAGTTAATCAGAGAATTGGATAAAGAATATTCGCTGTAGGCTCAAGAGATCAATATAAAGACTCCAATGAAGTGATAAAGCCATCACAAGCATATCTCACCCCGATTTATGTAGAAGAATTATTGGATGTGTTTTAACATATATCTAATACTAGTGGAGTGTAACAATTATGCATCAGTAGAAATATGACATGATTCACAAATATCATAATATGACTAAAACTGTTAATAACTTCACATAGTAGCTAAACGAGGTAGTCGCATATCGTACACAAAGCTCCCCCAGGGTCAGATAAAGCCAAATGAGATGAAGATCATAGAAGGAGATTTATGAGAGGATTTTATGGATATCGAGTGCGATAGTTCCTATAATTATTTTGATAGGCATTGGTTATAATCACATAGGTGTTGTAGCCTATTAATGTGAACTGTCTGGCAGATGCATGATAGATGGAAGATAAACAATTTTAATGTATGAGTTCTTCACATAGTTGAAGAAGTTAATGATTAATAAGTGCATTACTAAATTATCAAAGGTATCAATGTATAGATTATGATGAGATGTATGAGTATGGTCACTGATATTAGATAGCGAGTTTGCGTCACATATGTCCGAGAGTGATTATCATATTCTTTGGAATTCATATTGATACTTGATACGGTACTTACAACCAGTGACACATTTACCTCAGTATGAAATAACACTGTTTAACTCTCACTGTTAGTAGGACAATTTTTATATATAGACATAATTGAGTAATTTGTCATGCACTGAATCGATCGAGGTATAGAAAGACAGCCATATGACATCGCATAAAGGGTTATAACAGCAATAGTTATATTTCGAGACGCACATGACTCATGCACACTGTACACAAGATGTAAGACACCATGACTTATACTTGTGGTAGTCTACAATAGAGCTATATTGAGACTGGAACCTAGTAAGATGTATGGCCTGACTGTCATGTAAGTTACATATAAGAATTGTTGACTCAATGGTGTATACGTTTTTATTCTTAGTGTTATATACCTATGTGACGATGCACCACATACATTGTGTGACACATCAGATCGTTTACTCTCCCTGTTGGATGGCCGCAGGTCATGGTGGCTGTTATTTCCAAACACATAATTATGCATGAGCAGACACTTAGACAACAATGTTCTCCTGCACATCACCATCAGGTCGCATATCACATGGAAGAAGAAAAATAGATACAAACACACTTACATGTGTATTTAGATGTTATTATATAGATACCCTTATTGCTCCACAAATAGATTATGCACTATATGTAAAATATAAATAGGAAGGTCAATACTGTTATTATTATTTTGTATTCATAGTACTCGTACCTGCTAGATAAAAGAAGAGTGAGAGAAAATACTGTAGGTATACTTGCTAACTTTTACTTAGAGTGAGTTATTTTATT
This sequence comes from Salvelinus sp. IW2-2015, assembly GCF_002910315.2. Taxonomy (NCBI): domain Eukaryota; kingdom Metazoa; phylum Chordata; class Actinopteri; order Salmoniformes; family Salmonidae; genus Salvelinus; species Salvelinus sp. IW2-2015. Next base: position 49,652,837 of record NC_036854.1, on the reverse strand, counting down.
ACACAGTGCTCTTAAGGATTGAGGTGAACTTGCTTCGGTGATCACCGCTCCAAACACAACACCTCTTGGATTTTCAATAAGCATACGGATTGTGCGGTATACATTGAGTTACACACCACACAAGCCACTACTACCAGAACGCGTATTGGAACGCTTAACTAATGCACATATTAATTGACTATCCCATCGATCTAGACTATGAACACACGTAGATGGTAGCATTGATGCATATATAGACGGGGTGGTAATGTCTAGTTCACTTATTAGTTGTTAATATGACACAATTAAAACGGATCAACCAGTTAAATCAGTAGACATTGCATACTGTTATTAGTTTCTTTGGTGATGATCACTATTCATTAATTAAGCTTGATGAGTAATACATACGATTATCAATGGTAGTTACTTGATGACACTGTTGGTTATAGGGTCCTTAGATGTTTTTTAGCACAATATTACAAAATTATATGTTAATATCATCAGATCATAGAGTATTCACTAGGAGGGCAATATTTAACCACTAGAAACACATCCTTCAAAGACATCGCGTAGACGCTTGTCAGACAAAACGCTGGCTCCGATCATAGTCATAGAATATCCTGTTGAACTCTATATTAGACACGATACATGTATATCATACTCTCACGGTACACTAGGATGCCCGCTCGCGGCTAGTGTGTGATATGTATTGAAAACTCATAGATCATTCGAAGAAGGAAGTACTAGTGTAGATTCAAATACTACTATCCAGTTTTGGATAATTGATTGTGTTTGCTATAGAGAACGGACAGACTGGCACGTACATCTCAATGAGACCATTTATATGAGACATACATAACAAGGATGAACACGATGTAGTAAATTAGTATATTCATTATATTTTTGAGAATTATACTGATGTGGAATGTGTATCACCTTATACCAAGAGTCACAGGAAAGTCATCCAGTATGGTAACATCATTCTCTCGATATCGTCACCTGTAAAAACACGCACAAAATGTAAGTCGTGTATTCAGTCTACGCGATTAGATCAGCGAATATGAATCTGGAGTAAAAGTGACTACAACAGCACACAGTGTGAGAAGACGAGCAGTTTCGGTATAACTCAGCGATACGCAGCATATCAGCATTCATGGAACATACATTAGATTACCACTCACCATAACATACCTGACTAGAAACACACGAGAGACAGTTGAGACAGCGTTACTTGTAAGCACTACCGAACAGTATCCCACACTCATCAGACACTGCTTTAAGGATTCTCAGTAAAGGCATGTACAATTACGGTTAATGATGACAACAGGTATGAAGGAAAATTGGTTATACAGACTTGACACTTGATTCATACGACATTATCATGTAGATGTGGTTACACAGGATGTGTCATGGAGTCTCACATCATCACTGTCAAGACATAAATGAGATGCAATGGTAGGTACTACTTATCGTACTTCACTGACTACTAGTTCTCTTCAACTCAAACTACTACCAATCACATCTGTTATCTACTCATCACATCCTTCACTTGTACATCACTAGCTGGTCTCACTCATCTTCAAGGTCATTGTGAGTAGATGGTTATGTGAGGAGTTTGACTTTACAACATACAAGCAGAGGGAGGAGTGAGTGCGCGCAGATTGTTTGGTTAGTGCCGCACAAGTACTTCCGAGGACAGGATGAGGAGTTTATCACAAGCCATATAAGACACAGAGCAGATGAATCAGGAGTCATGGTGAGTTATGATCAATGCGTGTATGATATAGATTATAGATGTAGACTACAGACTAATTGTATGTCAATGTAAAACGGAGTTATTGCTTAGTGACCTGAGCTAGATGTCACTTACAGTCGCACACCAGC
>NC_036854.1:49541246-49650949 GCF_002910315.2 Salvelinus sp. IW2-2015 | reverse complement strand
TTCAGCAAGAGTTATGTCTCTCTCCTATAACTCTCTCTCTCTCTCTTTCTCTCATCTGCTCTCTCTCTCTTCTCTCTTCTCTCTCTCTCTCTCAGTCTTTGATGATGGTGGGAGAGGATCAACTCAAGGAGGAGGAGGAGTGGGGTGTTGGTCGGGACACAGGTGAGAGTTTCTCAATCTAGAGGAGGCGGCAGCTGCAGCAGTAGGGATTCTGGCCTGGTGTTTGATGCTGCTGACAGAATCCTTGTCTTCACTGCAACCACTTCACCCAGCCTAGAAGCACCTGACCCGGGTCATGGCACCACTCGCACTGCCTGCCTACCTGCCCCAGGTCTCTGCTCCTCCAGTTCCATTACACTAGCACAGCACACCCAGCTAGCACATTTGGTTCCTTGTTAAGTTGTAGGAAAGAAGCCATACGTTTCCTGACCAGTAAACCATTTTTTAGAAATAGAAATGAACATTTTGGCTGTTCTGGAACGTTTATTTTTAGTTGCAGGGAGGTTTCTGAGAACGTTTTACTCTGGTTCCTGAAAAGTATTCCTGATAAGTTCTTATTTAAACTGATAAGGGAATTCTAGGTTATTGGAGGTTTTCGAATAATTTCCAAAAGTCACTGAATGTTTCAATAAGACTTTTAACAACACCGCTAGCTTATTTTGGGTAATTTTTTGAACTCCAAGTACAGATAGAAATTAATTTCCCCATCATCATCATCATCATCAGACGCCAACACAATTATCTTTCCTTTCCCCCCTCTGATAACCAGGTGGTGAATCGCATCTCTGCGATGTCTGGCAAGACATATCAGTGTGGATGACTGAATGCACCACCTCCAGCTGAACCTCGGCAAGACGGACGCTGCTCTTCCTCCCGGGGGAAGGACTGCCGTTCCATGATCTCGCCATCACGGTTTGACACTCCATGTGTCCTCCTCGCCAGTAGTGGCTAAGAACCTGGCGTGATCCTGGACAATCTACCCTGTCGTGGCTAGACTAACATCTTTCAGTGCGGTGACCCGTTGGGGTAGGTGGGTCCACTCGCTCATGCCAAAGTGAGTTTGCAATAGTCACAATCCAAGTATCGCAGGAAGAGAATGCGGACACACGCTGCGCTAGGTCAACTTTGAGGGACCGTCCGAGCAATGTCCGCGCGCGGCAGTGTACGCTGAATAGCGAGGGCATCTTGTCATCTCTGCCGTCTGGAATTACTGCTTGATACTCAGCTGTTGGCTAGTGGAGCCTTACCGCGGACCGTGGTCGACGAGTACAACCTCTCGCATACTCGCATACGCAGAACTGCAGAACGACCGATCCGGTTGTGTTAGATCTTCAGCCGAACAGCGCTCTCTCAGATGCGATCCCCGCTCTTAGCCGCTATTCTCCCATGCATGACTGTGGACACGCATGAAGCTGGAGTTGTCAGCCATCGACTGGTTTACAAGACGCATGGAGTGGCTATTGGAACGCTAGGCGTGTAGCTGTGATGTGGGAACCGCCCGCGAGGCAAGATGCGCGTATCCGGCCTTCTTATTGTCGAGCTAGCATTGAGTCAGGGCGCTCTACACCAAACAAGGGCACATGCGTTCATACCACCTTGGCTGCTCGCCTCCCTACCTCTGAAAGTACAGTTGACGCTCAGTCCACCGTCACACATACACTGTATATGCGCTGCCCTCTCGGACGAACAAATGAGGAGAACAATGCTGCACTCTACAGACGCACAGGTCAGCTCGAGACGTGCAAGAGTGCACAAGCGAACGCATTCCGCAGGAAGTAACACCTGAACCGTGTGTCACAGTCTCGATTCGTATTGAAAGGAATACATGCGTATGATGAGGTGAAGTTAGTATTTCTAATACTGTACGTTTGGAGTACTTCACAATATACATGTACTACGCCCACACCCTCCCATTAACACTAAGAGTGTGATGATGGCATTATTGTTAAAAGTTGGTTGTATACTGAAAACTACATTAACGCGTAGTAGGCACACTCTTGCAATTTGGAGAGGTCAGATCTTGGAATATAGCGAAGAGATAAGCTAATGACTTCAATGTATAACGTAGAATTAATGTCCTTAATCATCCTATAATTTAAATATAATTGATAGGTACAGGGCCAAGCCTTATCTCTATGTCTACAATGTCACCCCGAAGCATGCAACCACACGGAGCACGTTCGCTCTCAAGCAGGCGTATACTCTCACTGGTCACACTAAACCACTAAAGGTCCAATTCCGCCATAACCATGCCTTGAGAGCAACTGCTCTCTACTTCCAGTTTCTACTGCTGAAAATCAGTTGACTGTAGAATGACACTTGATACAAGTCGAGTTGAAGCTGGAGACTACAGATATTGCCTTCTCACTATCTTTCTAAGCACACCACATGACACTCGCATACGAGAGCACAGAATCTACAGCATCAGCTGGGCTAGGGCTGCTCGTGATGTTACAATGTGGTCGCTCCATGCGGGAGAACACAGTAGGCCCAGCAGTCCCAGCATACCCTTGTGCCGCCAATGTATCTGTGCCAGGATTCTATTGTTGGCATACGTTTGGTTGCACGCCGATAATGATAATCCTACTGTGCAGTATCCGGATGCTTTCCTTCACGATCTGATCGGAGTCTGCACCAGTGTTTAATTGGCTATATGAACTATTTCGCCAACTATGGGCCTAATTTATTGCTATACCATCCCTTATCCTACCTCGTTTGGCACACACGCGTAATATACGACTTTTCTATTGTACTTTATTGACTGTATGTTTGTTTATTCAATGTGTTAACTCTGTTGTTTGGTTGTTTGTGTTCGCACTGGATTTGCTTTATCTTGGCCAGGTCGCCAGTTGTAAAAATCAACTTGATCACAGTGGGAGTTGTGAGTCCATAAGCTATCTGCCATGGTGTCACCTTTGAGCGAAGGTTCAATTATGTAATCTCTCACTTCAACTCAGAGATAGTGTTAGGGTCATAAGACAAGATAGGAATCTGCTACTTCCATCACCCTATAACGGGGTGGCAGGTAGCTTAGTCGTTAGCGTGTTGGGCCAGTCCGAAAGGTTGCTAAGATCGAATCCCCGAGCTGACAAGGTAAAACTGTTGTTCTTCCCTGAAATCCAAGGCAGTAAAACCCACTGTTTCCTAGGCCGTCATTGTAAATAAGAATGGTTCTTAACGACTTGCTAGTTAATAAAAATGACATATGGATGGGGAAAAAGACACCAACCTTTCTCTCTGGCGTCGTTTTAAGAGTTTTGTCGCCAACACAGACCAACAGGGTGGAAACGAAAACACGCCGGATGCTTGAGCCGTTGACGCTTTTAAAAGGAGTCATTGTAAAACGCGCAGCGGCTTTACCATCTTTTTTGCATATGGTGCTAAATATGGAACGATGGCGTTTTTAATCCGTATAGCAGACGCTTTCAAATATGGAAAGGAGTGTGGGGAAGGGAACAACTTGGGCGCCTTTGAAGAGCTGGAAGAGGGGGAGGAAAATGTCAGTGACTATGTTCCCCAACATGGCACCCTATTCCTTTATAATAGTGCACTACTTATGACAGGGTCCATAGGGTAGTTTTTGGCAGAAATGCCTTCTGAAAATGTGAACTTTCATGTGCCTTAAAAACAAAAATTGTTTGCATCTGTAAAATATTAATAAATGGATCATTACAAGCCTAGTTGGTTTAGCCACGAAAAAGCAGGAACCTTCCCACTAGTCCATGATTGGCTTGAGATGATAGTTGGTTGGTTTTATTGGTGTTAACAAATACCCAGTTATGTTATTTTTGGACCACCCAGGCTGCTGATGTCACGCAGCCTGTCGTTTTTGTGTTATTCCTTTTTCATAACGACACACGACCGCGTTGTGTTTATACTTTTTTCATAAACGATGCGAATCATTAAAGAGATGGATGGGAATAAGGCTTAAGAGGTTGATGAGGCTGAATGGTTGTAGACAATAAGAGCTCTCAGTAGGTGGGGTACCAAACATCATTTTGGGACAATTTTCTCAAAAGTGAAGAGTTTATTGATTCAAAGCAGAATATCTTTCCCATCTGTTACCCTCAACTGTAGTGTTGGTATCCATTTTCTAGCTCTGAAGTCTTTACTTTATCCAATGTAAAAAACCACAATTTCAATGTTACTACATAAGACCAAATCGAGCCGGTCGTACATTTCACTCTCTGCGGTTTGCACATCGACTGGGGAAAGAGAGATTAGATGCCCTTAAAAGTTTGTATAAATAAAAATTGATGTTGTGGTAATCACTTGAATATTGTTCAATGGAAATGATGTAGCTAACTCATTGCTTTGCACTTCATTGAAGGATTTGAGTACCTTTCTTTTTCTAAAATTGTTGTCACAGCCAGTGTTGCACAGCCACCGTGTGCCACAGCCAACCGTGTTGCACAGCCACCGTGTTGCCAGCCAGTGTTGCACAGCCCACGTGTTGCACAGCCACCGTGTTGCACACCAGTGTTGCACAGCCAGTGTTGCACAGCCAGTGTGCACAGCCACCGTTTTGCCCAGCCACCGTGGTTGCATCAGCCACCGTGTTGCACAGCATGTTGCACAGCCACCGTGGTTGCACAGCCACCGTTGCACAGCGCAGTGTTGCACAGCATGTTGCACAGCACCTTTTTGTTGCACAGCCACCGTGTGCCCAGCACCGTGTTGCCACAGTCCACCGTGTTGCACAGCCAGTGTTGCACGCAGTGTTGCACAGCCACCGTGTTTGCCCACTCCGTGTTGCACTGCCACCGTGTTGCACAGCGCACCGTGTTGCACTGCGCCACCGTGTTGCACAGCAACAGTGCCCTTACCCTGCTGTAGAAATTAATAGCCTGAACACAACTCACATTATTTCTCCCCTGACTTAATTCATTAAATGGTAATTGAGGACAGTAAAGGCGGAGACAACATTTAATGAATTTGGGTCAAAGGAAATGCATCTCTGGCTATTTGCCGTTAGCTGCAACGCTACAGGGCGTATAACATTTATTATGTTATGCCTAAACCTCTGGCATTAAATTGCTATACGTTTTGTTCTCCGATAAAAAATGGCCTATCTGATAGCGTAGCATTCGTCTTCCAAAAAAGCACTGCACACACCAAGCAGAGGCAACTTTCTCCGACTAGGTGGAAATCACTCAGCTAAGCTACAATCCCATCATGCTAACCATCTGCATGTCTAAATGTTTTATTGGAACGGAAATATGTACTCAAAATTGATATGTAACATCTCTATATAAATAGCCTTCTTATTCTGATTTGTAATCAATTGGCATCTCCAATTTGGGATCAATCAGACCATTCCTGTGCACTTTTGTCAGGCTGCAGCATATTTGCATCCAGGGTCACAGCAGATAACCTGGGAGAGGAGGATTGTCTTTCGCTGGCGACCATTTCGGCTTCTGGGATTCAGTTCAAGTGATTCCTGAATTTCCCACTCGGGCTGATGGGAGGAGGGATTTTAACACTGTAAATACTCCCTCAAATACTGTACTACATGTACGTCTGCTGCAGCTCTCTGAATCCAATGAGTTACTCATGTGGATTAATTGACTTGGGATAATATTCAAGTTCAATAAACTACGTATCACTGGGACAGTAAAATATGGGTGAGAATGTCTGCATCTCTCTCTGTCCCTGCTTGGGGCAAGAAGAGGAAAGCAACTCCTCTCACTCACATCTACATGCACACCGCCAATGCTGTGTGCCGGCAAGTGTGCCCTGGTTTTGTCATAGTCACGTAACGGGACATTTATCTATTTGTTTGAATATATGCCATCACGTTCTATTTAAATTAGAAATAGAAAGTTCTATTAAGTTCTATTAAATAGACAGTTCGCATTTTTTTTTATAGACTTTGTAGTTTTGTTATAGAACATTATATTTATATTCATATATGAAGTTTAATTAAGTTATGTTAAATAGAAAGTTCTAGTTAAAACTGGATTGGTTATTTTGACACCGCAAATTCATCCTCATTCTGGAGGGCGCTGGACTGTAAAATGACTCGTAAAACGGCTCATCGTTTAGTATGCTAATTTCCCATGGAAATGATAGATTGAGGCATTATCTCGCATGACGATACTAGTCATCTCTTGGCAATTATTGTAAGTATCATCATTGTTTAGTTGAATACCCTCTGCTATTTCCACCATGAATTTGTTGGCCTATGAAAATTACAGGTTGGAGGCCTGTCTCACTGTATTACGAACCTGTAAGTGCTGATATTGAAGGAAGGTAATGTAGTCCTCGGCCCTAAATGTAAAAGTATCTAAGGTGATATTTATTCTGCTCTCACGTGGCGTGCGTGGAGGCAGAGCACTGGGGGAAAGGCAGGAGTGAGGCCTGTTTGTGGATTTGTGTGGGGCAGGCCCTAGCCTTACATTTATACATACCTCATGAAGTGGACAGGTCTGGCTAATAAAGATAAAGATGTACAAATGTTACAAACGACATGTACGTTAATGCACATTTACAACGTCTGAAAATTACGTACGACAAGTGGTTAGGACGTAATGCCTAGAGGCTGGACGTTAAATACAGACATGGTCCAGTTGAAGTTGCTTAGCGCTGCCTGTTGTGCAAAATCTTCAAATAGAGTGCAATAGACTGCACTTCTTAGCCAGGTAAGTATTTTTTTCCCTGTGAACTCTGTTTGTATGTGTGAAACCAGATATGAATGTGATCACGAAGATCTGGCAGTCCTCCACATCTGTTCAGCTCCACTCCAGCTAGATCTTCAGTGACACTGAAACACATCTACTACTTGAGTGTACTTACTCTCCAATCATCTGGAACGCCAACCTCTCTATTCAATGTTTAAATGGGGCTGTTACATTGTTATGGTTAATTTAAAACCGGGAAGCTCTTGTTTACGGCAACACTCCTGAAACAGCTCTCTTGACTACCTCGCGTGGTTAAGATAATTCCGTTTTCATCTGTTAGTGGGTCGCCTTCTCTGGGAATGCAAACTGCATTCTCCCGGGTATGAGTGTAGAATAGAATACGGCCGATAGCTTTAATCGAGCTTTCCTCAATGCATCACACTGGGTCATTGTTCGTCTCAATGTTGTGGAAAGCGCCTTTTTGACAGCCCTGTAATGAATCACTGGCCAAGTATTTTCGGAAAGGGAGCGATTCAGATGCACATCGGCAGCCTTTCTCATCATAGTTTAGATGTGGGGGGGGTGGGGGGGGGGCGACCTTTTCCAATTCATTTCTCATGCTCTTTTATGTTGCTGTTTTTTCATTGGAACACAGTGTAGTTATTCACGCAGCATCCTCTCTTTTCTCTCGCAGAGCTTCGCCAAGCAAATCATCTAGCAGGGTAGTTCATAAAGAGGGTTTTACTTCCTCAAGGTGCTGACGGCAGGGCACACTGTATGTTGGAGGCTTAGAAACAAAACTTTAGCCAACTGGCAGAGGCTTCTAATTGTAACCGCGTTCATCTGGTGACCAATTATTTGCTCACTTTTTTGTTTTGTAAAGCGTAGCGATGAAGAAACGTTTATTTTTTATTTTTTTTTACTTGGACAAAAAATCAATTCTAATATCAACTTCCAAGAGTCAGTCTGGGGACAAATATAAAACTTGCAGCGACAGCAGCAAGCACATGATTCTGGTCAAGACAATGTTTTTCAAAAGCTGAATAACCATCATAGGAAACCAACGGACGGAATAGTGTAACTGACACTCCCTAAAGACTAAGCAGTGAGGGTGAGTTGAAGCACCTTTGATTACAGTGCATTCGGAAAGTATTCAGACCTTCGCCTTTTCCGCATGTTGTTTTACATTACCGCCTTATTCTAAAAATTAATCAATAAGGAATGTTCCTCATCAATCTACACACAACCCATAATGACAAAGCGAAAACAGGTTTGAGACATTTTTGCAAAATGTATAAAAACAAATAAACAAAAGGAAATACCTTTATTTAGATAACTATGCGACCCTTTGCTACATCATTTGAAATTGAGCAGGTGCAATCCTGTTCCATTGATTATCCTTGAGATGTTTTCTACAAGTTTGATTGGAGTCAAGGCACAAACCTGTCTAATTAGGGTCCCACAGTTGACAGTGCAGTTAGAAGCACCTGACCCGGGTCATGGCACCACTCGCACTGCCTGCCTACCTGCCCCAGGCTCTCTGCTCCTCCAGTTCCATTACACTAGCACAGCACACCCAGCTAGCACATTTGGTTCCTTGTTAAGTTGTAGGAAAGAAGCCATACGTTTCCTGACCAGTAAAACCATTTTTTAGAAATAGAAATGAACATTTTGGCTGTTCTGGGAACGTTTATTTTTAGKTTGCAGGGAGGTTCTGAGAACGTTTTACTCTGGTTCCTTGAAAAGTATTCCTGATAAGTTTTATTTAAACTGATAAGGGAAATTCTAGGTTATTTGGAGGTTTTCGAATAATTTCCAAAAAGTTCACTGAATGTTTCAATAAGACTTTTAACAACACCGCTAGCTTATTTTGGGTAAACTTTTTTGAACTCCAAGTACAGATAGAAATTAATTTCCCCATCATCTATAAGTCTTTGCTAGGTAAAGCCCCGCCTTATCTCAGCTCACTGGTCACCATAGCAGCACCCACCCGTAGAACGCGCTCCAGCAGGTATATTTCACTGGTCACCCCCAAAGCCAATTCCTACTTTGGCCGCCTCTCCTTCCAGTTCTCTGCTGCCAATGACTGGAATGAACTGCAAAAATCATTGAAGCTGGAGACTCATATCTCCCTCACTAACTTTAAGCACCAGCTGTCAGAGCAGCTCACAGATCACTGCACCTGTACATAGCCCATCTGWAAATAGCCCATCCAAATACCTCATCCCCATACTGTTATTTATTTTGCTCTTTTGCACCCCAGTATCTCTACTTGCACACTCATCTTCTGCACATCTATCACTCCAGTGTTTAATTGCTATATTGTAACTATTTCGCCACTATGGCCTATTTATTGCCTTACCTCCCTTATCCTACCTCGTTTGCACACACGGTATATAGACTTTTCTATTGTATTATTGACTGTATGTTTGTTTATTCAATGTGTAACTCTGTGTTGTTGTTTGTGTCGCACTGATTTGCTTTATCTTGGCCAGGTCGCAGTTGTAAAAATCAACTTGATCACAGTGGGAGTTGTGGAGTCATAGCTATCTGCCATGGTGTCACCTTGAGCCGAAGGTTCCAATTATGTAATCCTCACTTCACTCAGAGATAGTGTTAGGGTAAGACAAGATAGGAATCTGCTACTTCATCTACTATAACGGGGTGGCAGGTAGCTTAGTCGTTAGAGTGTTGGGCCAGTACCCGAAAGGTTGCTAGATCGAATCCCCGAGCTGACAAGGTAAAAAACTGTTGTTCTTCCCCTGAACAAGGCAGTAAACCCACTGTTCCTAGGCCGTCATTGTAAATAAGAATTGGTTCTTAACCGACTTGCCTAGTTAAATAAAAAATGAATATGGAATGGGAAAAAAGACACCAACCTTCTCTCTGGCRTCGTTTTAGAGTTGTAGCCCAACACAGACAACAGGGGAAACGAAAACACGCCGGATGATTGAGCCGTTGACGCTTTTAAAAGGAGTCATTGTAAACGCGCAGCGGCTTTTCACATCTTTTTGAATATGGTGCTAATATGGCAACGATGGCRTCTTTTATCGTATAGCAGACGCTTTCAAATTATGGAAAGGAGTGTGGGGAAAGGGAACAACTTGGGCGCCCGTGAAGAGCTGGAAGAGGGGGAGGAAAATGTCAGTGACTATGTCCCAAATGGCACCCTATTCCTTATATAGTGCACTACTTTATACCAGGGTCCATAGGGTAGTTTTTGGCAGAAATGCCTTCTTGAAAATGTGAACTTTCATGTGCCTTAAAAACAAAAATTGTTTGCCATCTGTAAATATTAATAAAATGGATCAATTACAAGCCTAGTTGGTTTAGCCACGGAAAAAGRMAGGAACCTTCCCACTAGTCATGATTGGCTGAGATGATAGTTGGTTGGTTTATTGGTGTTAAAATACACCAGTTATGTTATTTTGGACCACCAGGCTGCTGATGTCACGCAGCCTGTCGTTTTTGTGTTTATACTTTTTCATAACGACAACGACCGCGTTGTGTTTATACTTTTTCATAACGATGCGAATCATTAAAGAGATGGATGGGAATAAGGCTTAAGCAGGTGTGAATGAGGCTGAATGGTTGTAGACAAATAAGAGCTCTGCAGTAGGTGTACCAAAACATCATTTTGGGACCATTTTCTCAAAAGTGAAGAGTTTATTAACTTTCAAAGCAGAATATCTTTCCCATTGTACCTCAACTGTAGTGTATGGTATACCATTTTCTAGCTCTGAGTYTTTACTTTTATCCAATGTAAAAAACACAATTTCAAATGTTACTACATAAGACCAAATCGAGCCGGTCTGTCACATTTTCACTCTCTGCGGTTTGCACATCTGACTGGGGAAAAGAGAGATTAGATGCCCTTAAAGTTTGTATCAATAATGAATGTGATGTCTGGGTAAATCACTGAATATTGTCAATGGAAATGATGTAGCTAACTCATTGCTTTGCACTCATTGAGGATTTGGAGTACCTTTATTTTTCTAAATGTTGCACAGCCAGTGTTGCACAGCCACCGTGTTGCACAGCCACCGTGTTGCACAGCCACCGTGTTGCACAGCCAGTGTTTGCACAGCCAGTGTTGCACAGCCACCGTGTTGCACAGCCACCGTGTTGCGTGTTGCACAGCCACCGTGTTGCACAAGCCACCGTGTTGCACAGCCAGGTGTTGCACAGCCACCGTGTTGCACAGCCACCGTGTTGCACAGCCACCGTGTTGCACAGCCACCGTGTTGCACAGTCACCGTGTTGCACAGCCAGTGTTGCACAGCCAGTGTTGCACAGCCACCGTGTTGCACAGCCACCGTGTTGCACTGCCACCGTGTTGCACAGCCACCGTGTTGCACTGCCACCGTGTTGCACAGCCACAGTGCCCTTACCCTGCTGTAGAAATAATACCCTGAAACACAAACTCACATTATTTCTCTCCTGACTAATTACATTATGGTAATTGAGGACAGTAAAGGAGGAGACAACATTTAATGAATTTGGGTCAAGGAAACTGCATCTCTGGCTATTTGCCGTTAGCTGCAACGCTACAGGGCGTATAACATTTATTATGTTTATGCCTAAACCTCTGGCATTAAATTGGCTATACGTTTTGTATCAGATAAAAATTGGGCCCTATTGATAGGCTGATAGCATTGTCTTCCAAAAAAGCACTGCAACACCAGCCAGAGGCCACACTTTCTCCCGACCTAGGTGGAAATCACTCAGCTAGCTACAATCCATCATGCTAAACCATCTGCAGTCTAAATGTTTTATTGGAACGGAAATATGTACTCAAAAAKTGATATGTACATCTCTATATAAATCAGCCTCTCTTATCTGAGTTGTAATCAATTGGCATCTCCACATTTGGGATCAATCAGACATTCCTGTGCACTTTGTCAGAGCCTGCAGCATATTTGCATCCAGGGTCACAGCCAGCTAACCTGGGAGAAGGAGGATTGTCTTTCTGCTGGCGACCATTCGGCTCTGGATTCAGTTCAAGTGATTCCTGAATTCCACCTCGGGCTGATGGGAGGAGGGATTTTAACTACTGTAAATACTCCCTCAAATACTGTACATACATGTCACGTCTGCTGCAGCTCTCTGATCCAATGAGTTACTCATGTGGATTAATGACTTGGATAATATTCAGTTCAATAACTACTGTATTCACTGGGACAGTAAAATATGGGTGAGAATGTCTGCATCTCTCTCTGTCCCTCTGGGGGCAAGAAGAGGAAATGCAACTCCTCTCACTCAACATCTACATGCACAACGCAATGCTGTGTGCACGGCAAGTGTACCTGGTTTTGTCATGAGTCACGTAACGGGACATTTATCTATTTGTTTGAATATATGCCATCACGTTCTATTAAATAGAAATAGAAAGTTCTATTAAGTTCTATTAAATAGACAGTTCGATTTTTTTTTATAGAACTTTGTATGTTTTGTTATAGAACATTATATTCTATTATATAGAAAGTTCTATTAAGTTATGTTAAATAGAAAGTTCTATTAAAACTGGATTGGTTATTTTGACACCGCAAATTCATTCCTCATTCTGAGGGCGCTGGACTGTAAAATGACTCGTAAAACGGCTCATCGTTTAGTATGTAATTTCCCATGGAAATGATAGATTGAGGATTATCTAGCAGTGACGATACTAGTCATCTCTGGCAATTATCTGTAAGTATCATCATTGTTTAGTTGAATACCCTCTGCTATTATTTTCTTTCACCATGAATTAGGGCCTATGAAAATTACAGGTTGGAGGCCTGTCTCACTGTATTACGRCCTGTAAGTGCTGATATTGATAGGAAGGTAATGGTAGTCCTCGGCCCTAAATGTAAACAGTATCTAAGGTGATATTTATTCTGCTCTCACGTGGAGTGCTGTGGAGCAGAGCACTGGGGGTAAAGGCAGGAGTGAGGCCTGTTGTGGATCTGTGTGGGGCAGGCCCTAGCCTACATATTATACATACCTCATGAGTGGCACAGGTCTGGCTAATAAAGATAAAGATGTACAAATGTAAAACGACATGTACGTAAATGCACATTTACAACGTCTGAAAATACGTACGACAAAGTGTTATGAAGTAATGCCTAGAGGCTGACGTTAAAACGGACATGGTCAGTTACGGTTGAAGTTGCTAGCGCTGCCTGTTGTGCAAAATCTTCAATAGAGTGCAATAGACTGCAACTTCTTAGCCAGGTAAGTATTTTTTTCCCTGTGAACTCTGTTTGTAGTTGTGAACCAGATATGAAAGTGTGATCAAGAGATCTGGCAGTCATCCACAATCTGTTCAGCTCCACTCCCCAGCTGAGATCTTAGTGACACTGAAACACATCTACTACCTTGAGTGTTACTTACTCTCCAATCAATCTGACTGCCAACTCCTCTATTCATGTTTAAGGGGCTGTTAAATTGTTATGGTTAATTTAAAACCGGGAAGCTCTTGTTACGCAACACCTCCTGAAACAGCTCTCTTGACACCCTCGCCGTGGTTAAGATATTCCGTTTTCATCTGTTAGTGGGTCGCCTTCTCTGGGAATGCAAACTGCATTCTCCGGGGTAGAGTGTAGAATAGAATACGGCCGATAGCTTTCAATCAGAGCTTCTCTCAATGCAATCACACTGTCATTGTTCGTCTCATGTTGTGGAAAGCGCCTTTTGACAGAGCCCTGTAATGAATCACCTGGCCAAGTATTTTGGAAAGGAGCGATTCAGATCACATCGGCAGCCTTTCTCATATAGTTAGATGTGGGGGGGGAGGGGGGGGGGGGCGACATTCAATTCATTTCTCATGCTCTTTTATGTCTGCTGTTTTTCATTGGAACACAGTGTAGTTATTCACTGCAGCATCCCCTCTCTTTTCTTCTCGCAGAGCTTCGCAAAGCAAATATCTAGCAGGGTAGTTCATAAAGAAGGGGTTTTACTTACTCAAGGTGCTGACGGCAGGGCACACTGTTATGTTGGAGGCTTAGAAAAACAAAACTTWAGCCAAACTGGCAGAGGCTTCTAATTGTACCGCGTTCATCTGGTGAACAATTATTTGCTCACTYTTTTGTTTTGTAAAGCCGTAGCGATGAAGAAACGTTTATTTTTTATTTTTTACTTTGACAAAAAAAAAATCAATTCTAATATCAACTTCCAAGAGTCAAGTATGGGGACAAATATAAACTTGCAGGAACAGCATGCAAGCACATGATCTCTGGTCCAAGATCAATGTTTTTCAAAAGGCTGAATACATCATAGGAAAACCAACGGACGGAATAGTGTAACTGACACTCCCTAAGACTAAGCAGTGAGGGTGAGTTGAAGCACCTTTGATTTACAGTGCATTCGGAAAGTATTCAGACCCCTTCCCCTTTTCCGCATGTTGTTACATTACCGCCTTATTCTAAAATTAATCAAATAAGAATGTTCCTCATCAATCTACACACAATACCCCATAATGACAAAGCGAAAACAGGTTGAGACATTTTTGCAAAATGTATAAAAAAAAATTCAATAAATGAAATACCTTATTTAGATAACTATGCAGACCCTTTGCTACATCATTTGAAATTGAGCTCAGGTGCATCCTGTTTCCATTGATTATCCTTGAGATGTTTCTACAAGTTGATTGGAGTCCAAGGCACAAACCTGTCTATATTAGGTCCCACAGTTGACAGTGCATGTCAGAGCAAAAACCAAGCCATGAAGTTGAAGGAATTGTCCGTAGAGCTCCGAGACAGGATTGTGTCGAGGCACAGACATGGGGAAGGGTACAAAAAAATGTCTACAGCATTGAAKGTCCYCAAGAACACAGTGGCCTCCGTCATTCTAAACTAGAAGAAGTTTGGAACCACCAAGACTCTTGCTAGAGCTGGCCGCCCGGCCAAACTGAGCAATCGGGGGAGAAGGGCCTTGGTCAGGGAGGTAACCAAGAACCCGATGGTCACTCTGACAGAGCTCCAGAGGTCCTCTGGAATCTTCCAGAAGGACAACCATTTCTGCAGCACTCTACCAATCAGGCCTTTATGGTAGAGTGGCCAGATGGAAGCCACTCCTCAGTAAAAGGCACATGACAGCCCACTTGGAGTTTGCCAAAAGGCACCTAAAGAACTCTCAGACCATGAGAAACAAGATTATCTGGTCTGATGAAACCAAGATTGAACTCTTTGTCTTAAGTGCAAAGCGTCACGTCCGGAGGAAACCTGGCACCATCCCTACGGTGAAGCATGGTGGTGGCAGTATCATGCTGTGGCGATGTTTTTCAGGGACTGGGAGACTCGTCAGGATCGAGGGAAAGATGAACCGAGCAAAGTGCAGAGAGAACCTGTCCAGAGCACTCAGGACCTCAGACTGGGGCGAAGGTTCCCCTTCCAACAGGACAACGATCTTAAGCACACAGCCAAGACAACGCAGGAGTGGCTTCGGGACAAGTCTCTGAATGTCCTTGAGTGGCCCAGCCAGAGCCCGGACTTGAACCCAATCTAACATCTCTAGAGAGACCTGAAAATAGCTGTACAGTGATGCTCCCCATCCAACCGAGGATCTGCAGAAGAGAATGGGAGAAACTCCCCAAATAGAGATGTGCCAAGCTTGTAGCGTCATACCCAAGAAGACTCTAGGCTGTAATCGCTGCCAATGGTGCTTCAACAAAGTACTGAGTAAATGGTCTGAATACTTATGTAAATGTGATATTTCAGTTTTTTATAAAAAACTGTTTTTGATTTGTCATAATGGGATTTGTGTGTAGATTGATGAGGGGGGRAAAACGATTTAATCAATTTTAGAATAAGGCTGTAATGTAACAAAATTTGGAAAAAGTAAATGGGTCTGAATACTTTTCGAATGCACTGTACCTGTAATGTAATATGCATTCAATGCCTGTAAAACATCACTGCAAACAGTTTTTTATGAGTGTTATTACACTAATATCATTGTAAAACATGTATATCATGCTCATTTAATTTAGACAAGCAATATACTTTCTTTAGCATTTAGCTACAATGGGTAGACCATGCCCTGCTATGCCTAAGTACACTCTRTTCTTAAAGGGGTACAAACGCTTGTCATAGTACACTGTAAGGTACGTCCTTTGTACCTTTAGTTATAGGTACTGTACATACAGTGACTTCAGAAAATATTCATACCCCTTCCACATTTTGTTGTGTTAAAGCCTGAATTCAAAATGGATTCAATAGATTTTTGTTCTTACCCCTACACACGATACCCCATAATGACAAAGTGAAAACATGTTTTTAGAAATGTTTGCACATTTACTGAAAATAAAATAAGGAAATATCTAATTGACATAAGTATTCACACCGCTGAGTCARTACTTTGTAGAAGCACCTTTAGCSGCGATTACAGCTGTGAGTTTTTTGKGGGTAAGTCTCTAAGAGCTTTGCACACCTGGATTGTACATTTGTCCATCATTATGCTTCATTCTATAGTTAGAGGACTCCTGATATCTCCAGGAGTGATAAGTACAGTGCATTCGGAAAAGTATTCAGACCCCTTCACTTTTTCCACATTTTATTCTAAAATGTATTAAATTGTTTGTTTTCYTCATCAATCTACACACAATGCCCCATAATGACAGTCCCTTGATATTTTGGCTCTGACGGAGACATGGATCACTCCAGAGAACACTGCTACTCCAGCTGCTCTCTCTTCATCTGACTATGTGTTCTCTCATAGTCTGAGAGCATCTGGTCGTCGCGGTGGTGCCACAGGTCTACTCATTTCTCCTAAGTGGAGATTTGATCTTTTCTCCCTTTCTCACCTGTCCATCTCCTCATTTGAATTCCATGCTGTCACTGTCACTTGTCCACTCAAGCTTAACATTATTGTAATCTATCGTCCACCAGGTGCCCTTAGAGAGTTCCTCAATGAGCTTGACACCTTGATAAGCTCATTTACTGACGATGGCTCACCACTTTTCGTACTTGCCGACTTCAACCTCGTGATGTCTGCCTTCGATTAATTTCTTTCCAACTCTCTCTTTCCCCTCCTTGCCTATTTTGACCTCACCCTTTCCCAATCCCCTCCAACTCACAGGGCAGGTAATACACTTGACCTCATCTATACTAGAAGCTGCTCGCCTACTGATTTCACTGCAACCCTCCTCCAGGTCTCTACTTTGTTTTGTTTTCTGTCTCCCTTTCCTCCAACCCTAACCACTCAGCACTTACCCAGATGATCATGCGCTGTCGCAATCTTCACTCTCTCTCTCCCACTTCTCTCTCCTCTTCTATCCTATCATCTCTCTCTTCTGCTAAATCCTTCTCCTGATTCTGCCTCTTCGACCCTACTCTCCTCCCTTTCCACATCCTATGACTCGCACTGTCCCTTTTCCTCCCGGCCGGCTCGGCCCTCCCCTCCTGCTTTGTGGCTGCGTGACTCATTGCGAGCTTACAGAACAGGGCTGCGGGCAGCTGAGTGAAAATGGAGGAAAACTAAACTTCCAGAGGACCTATCATCCTTCCACTCCCTCCTCTCTACCTCCTCTTGCTCTGTAGCCACTGCTAAAGCCGCTTTCTACCTCTCTAAAGCCACTTTCTACCTTTCAAGCTTCTGCCTCTAACCCTAGGAAACTCTTTTCCACATTCTCCTCCCTCCTTAATCCTCCACACCCTCCCCCTCTCTGCGGACGACTTTGTCAACCACTTTGAAAAAAAGGTTGACGACATCCACTACTCATTCACTCAGCCTATTAAGTCCACTGGTCTCACTCACACATAACAATCCTACACCTTGACCTCTTTCTCCCCTCTCTCTCCAGATGACATCCTGTGACTAGTGAGGTCTGGCCGCCCGACAACCTGCCGCTCAACCCCATCCCTCCTCCCTTCTCCAGACCATCTCTGGAGATCTTCTCCCATTCCTCACTTCCCTCATCAACTCATTCCTGACCACTGCCTGCGTACCCTCTGACTTCAAAATGGCCCGAGTTGCTCCCCTCCTCAAGAAACCAACACTTGACTCATCTGACATCAAACTATAAACTTGTATCCCTTCTTTCTTTTCTTTCCAAAACACTTGAGCGTGCTGTCTCTGATCAACTTTCTCGTTATCTCTCTCAGAATGATCTTCTTGACCCTAACCAGTCAGGCTTCAAGACGGGTCACTCAACCGAGACTGCTCTTCTCTGTGTCACGGAGGCTCTCCGCACTGCCAAAGTTGACTCTCTYTCCTCTGTTCTCATCCTCCTAGATCTATCCACTTCCTTCAATGCCGTGAACCATCAGATCTTCCTCTCCACCCTCTGAGGGCTGGGCGTCTAAGGCACTGCACACTCTTGGATTGCATCCTATCTGGCAGGCCGCTCCTACCAGGTGATGTTTTCAACCTTCCCAAGTTCTCTCATGTCACCCCGCTCCTCCACACACTCCACTGGCTTCCAGTCGAAGCTCGCACCCACTACAAGACCATAGCGCTTACCTACGGAACAGCAAGAGGAACTGCCCCTCCCTACCTTCAGGCTATAATCAAAACCTACACCACAACCCGAGCACTCCTTTCTTCCACATCAGGTCCCTTGACCCTCCCACCTCTACGGGGTTCCACCACCCCAATGGTGGAACCAGCATCCCCTAGAAGCTAGGACAGCAGTCCCTGCCCATCTTCCCAAAAACATCTGAAACCCTACCTCTTCAAACAGTATCTTAAATAATCCTCCTCCTCACCTCGACCCCACCCCCACATTTAAAATAAATAAATAATAATGAACCAGCACTTGAATTTGACACCCTCTCCCCTTCTAGCTCAGACTCTACTGATAGCTATGTTATTGAGGGAAAATGTACTTTCTATGCCTGTGATATGTGGTTTYCCCRTCTAGCCATCTTAAGATGAAACTGTAAGTCGCTCTGATAAGAGYGTCTGCTAAATGACWAAAATCTAAGACTAAAATTCTTCAAGCTCTGTCAASTTGATTGTTGATCATTGCTAGACWGACATTTTCAAGTCTTGCCATAGATTTAAGTCAAAACTGTAACTAGACCATTTAGGACCATTCAATGTCRTCTTGGTAAGCACCTCCAATGTAGATTTGGCCTTGTGTTTTAGGCTATYATCCTGCWGAAAGGTGAATTCATCTCCCAGTGTCTGATGGAAAGCAGACTGAACCAGGTTTTTCTCTGGGATTTTGCCTGTGCTTATAGCTGTATTCTGTTTCTTTTTATCCCCCCCCAAAATCCCTAGTCCTTGCCAATGACAAGCACACCCATAACATGATGCAGCCACCACCATGCTTGAAAATATGAAGAGTTGTACTCTCTGACGTGTTGTGTTGGATATGCCACAAAYATAACGCTTTTATTAGCCATATTTTTTGCAGTATTACTTATGTGCCTTGTTGCAAACAGRATGCATGTTTTGGAATATATATATTTTTTCATTTAGATTAGTRTTGTGGAGTAACTACACTGTTGTTGATCCATCCTCAGTTTTCTCCTATCACAGCCATTAAACTCTGTAACTGCTTAAAAGTCACCATTGGCCTCATGGGGAAATCCTCGAGCATTTTCTTCTTCTCTGGCAACTCAGTTAGGAAGTATGCCTGTATCTTTGTAGTGATTGGGTGTATTGATACACCATCCAAACTGTAATGAATAACTTCACCATGCAAAAAGGGATATTCAGCGTCTGCTTTTTTTTCGGCACATGTGACAAACACAATATTATTAAATGTAATTTCATTTGGAGTTAATATTTCCAACAGTTGGAATTTGTATTGACCTGCAACCTGCATTCAGAATGACTGTCAAGGTTAGGAACATTGATAAAGGAGACTACTTAAACTATGAGTGTCAAACTCATTCAATAGAGGGCTAGTATATGCAGGTTTTAGTTTTTTSCTTTCAATTGAGCCCTAGACAACCAGGTGAAGGGAGTTCTTTACTAATTGGTGACCTTAATTCATCAATTAAATATAAGGGCCTAAATATGTGACCTAAACCATTTAAACTGGAACAACCATTTCAGTAACGGGTGCAATAAATCTAACTAACTGACTGGACTGATAAGTTTAGAAAATGTATGTTGATTATAAAATATAAAATAACAATGGACAGATTATTGATGAAGACTTAACTGATAGAATATACTGAACTATAGATTATCATTGCTGCACAAAACCATCTGGTTTCAGAGACTAAAATAGAAAATGAAGATTCCAAATTTCTTGAAACGCTTTAGAATATTATGGAGAGCAAAAGCTAGCCACCTTGCTTTTCTCACACACACACACAAATCATCATCATCATCATCATCATCATCATCATCATCATCACCACATGTACTGTATACATCAATCACCTGCAACCTGTATTCTGAGTGAAGCCAGGGTTGGGAAGAGTAAAATCTAAACTGGAACCATCATTTCAGTAACGGGRGCAATAAATCCAAGTAACCGATTGGAATAGCTTAGAAAAATGTATGTTATTTATATTTGAGTAACATGAGATTAATTAATCAATGTACATGCAAAAATATAGATATTGAAACCAACMATTTTTWWWAAATCAACCTGTAATAGAGCAYGCTGGGAAATATGATAATGATGGGTGTGGTTTTGGTTCAACTCTGGTTATTAACACCTACACTGTTTTTGTTTTACACCACTGAATGTTCATTTAACTCTTGAATAAACAATAGAAATGTTCCACTGAAGGAACAGGAAAGGAACAWCTGCAGGCTTCCATACGTTTGAAGAACCTTTTCGAATTCTGAGAAACCGTAGATGCCACATCAAGAACCCCACATTTAACTCAAAGGTTCTTTATCGGGCAAGAGTTCTCCAAAGAGCCTTAAGAGCTGAGGAAAAAACATTTAAGAACCTTTCTTTTTTTCAGTGTAGATTATCCATACAGGTATCGAACAGTACCATGTCAGATCATATGTGTGCCTCTGAAAGTACATTATGTGTATTTTTAAYGTTTTGTGTACCCCCAGGGAACAATACTGTACCCTAACTGTACAGGGATTTTTCTGCCATTGAAATCCTTGGGCGGAGGCCTCCCGAGTGGTGCAGCAGTCTAAGACACTGCATTGCAGTGTTTTGCAGCGTCACTACAGCCTGGGGTTCGATCCCAGGCGGTGTCACAACCGGCCGTGATCTAGAGTCCCGTAGGGCGGCGCTCAATTAGCTCAGCGCTGTCCGGGTTAGGGGTGGGTTTGGCCAGGGGGGCTTCTAGTGGTTAGAGCGTTGGGCCAGAGCTGACAAGGGGAAAATCTGTCTGTCTGCCCCTGAGCAAGGCAGTTAACCCACTGTCCCCAGGTGCCAAAGACGTGGATGTCGATTTAAGGCAGCCCCCCGCACCTCTCTGATTCAGAGGGGTTAAATGCATTCAGTTGAATGCATTYAGTTGTACAACTGACTAGGTATACCACTTTCCCCTCAGTTAGGAAGWAACTGAGGAAGTCACTGGCTCATCGCACACTAGTGAGTCCTTGTGGTGGGCWGGGCGCCTGCAAACTGACTTCAGTCGTCAGTTGAATGGTGTTTCCTCCAACACATTGGTGCAGCTGGCTTCCGGGCTAAGCGGGCGGGTGTTAAGAAGCGCAGCTTGGCGGGTCATGTTTTGGAGGACGCATGACTCGACCTTCGCCTCTCCCGAGCCTGTTGGGGAGTGGCAGCGATGAGATAAGATCGTAATCATGAAATTGGGGAGAAAAAGGCAGTAAAAAAATATATATTAAAAAGAATCCTTTGGTGGGCTGCGTCAGCTTTTTTTAGGGGATGCCCAAGTCCAAACAGTGTAAATGTAAAACTWWWWWWWWWWAAACATAAATATAAAGTCGGAATGGGTCTGCACTCAAAAATATGTTGCATAAAGCTTGTGTAGAAATGTGTAGAATTGCAGGAAATTGGCTTGAAAATGAAACATTTTCTCTGCACAGAAAATTCAAGGTCACGACTATGGCCATTATCATGCCCCCTGCCACGCCCWACACCTATGCAGCTTTTTGTTCCGAAAAAACCCTGCTGTTCCCTTATTTCTAAGARTGTAATGCTATAAGAAGAAAGCTGTGGATGTGAATTAACATTAGAGGTTTGGAGGGGTAAGGAACATTTTGCCCTTGCTTACTGAACAGCTAGGGACAGGATAAGGGGTAAATTAAGGTTGGAGTTAAAGGAAAATTCACCCATTTTTTGTTATTTTGTATTTGAGAAACTCAGAGCGATGTTCTATCGATTCCAGGGATAATTTCATGTTTTCGTGTGCATCTGAGTGATTCACTGTTCAATCAGGCAGAAATACAGTTGGTATGGTGCATTTTGCATCACTGAAAACCTCTGATGCCTCATATGATGCAATACTCGTCATACTGGCTGTATTTCTGCTTGCTTGAACGACGAATACGCAGGAAAACATGAAATGACCCCGGGAATCAATAGAACATCGCTTAGAGATGTACAAAGATGATATAACATTCAAAATGGATGAATCTTTCCTTTAAGGTTAGGTATGGTTGTTGGTGTCTCTGCTTTATGACAGTGAGATATAATTTATACACTGAACAAAAATATGAATGCAACAATTTCAAAGATTTAACTGAGTTACAGTTCATATAAGGAAATCAGTCAATTGAAATAAATAAATTAGGCCCTAATATATGGATTTCACATGACTGGGAATACAGATATGCATCTGGTCACAAGTAGGTGCATGGGTCAATAAACCAGCCAGTATCTGGTGTGATCACCATTTGCCTCATGCAGTGCGGCACATCTCCTTCGCATAGAGTTGATCAGGCTGTTGATTGTGTCCTKTGGAAGGTTGTCCTACTCTTCAATGGCTGTGCGAAGTTGCTAGATATTGCCGGGAAGTGGAAGACGCTGTTGCAGACGTKGATCCAGAGCATTCCAAACATGCTCAATGGGTGACATGTCTGGTGAGTATGCAGGCCATGGAAGAACTGGGACATTTTCAGCTTCCAGGAATTGTGTACAAATCCTTACGACATGGGGCTGTGCATTATCATGCTGAAACATGATGTGATGGCGGCTGATGAATGGCACGACAATAAGCACTAGGATCTCGTGACGCTATCTATGTGCATTCAAATTGCCATTGATCAAATGCAACTGTGTTCATTGTCCGTAGTTTATGCCTGCCCATACCATAACCCCACCGCCACCATGGGGCACTTTGTTCACAACGTTGACATCAGCAAAACGCTCGCCCACACAACRCCATGCACGCTGTCTGCCATCTGCCCGGTACAGTTGAAACGGGGATTCATTCATGAAGAGCACACTTCTCCAGCGTGCCAGTGGCCCACTGAAGTTGATTACAATGCTGAACTGCAGTCAGGTCCAGACCCTGGTGAGAACGACGAGCACGCAGTTGAGCTTCCCTGAGACGGTTTCTGACAGTTTGTGCAGAAATTCTTGGGTTGTTCAAACCCTCAGTTTCATCAGCTGTCCGGGTGGCTGGTTTCAGATGATCCCGTAGATGAAGAAGCCGGATGTGGAGGTCCTGGGCTGGCGTGGTTACACATGGTCTGCCATTTTGAGGCCTGTTGGACGTACTGCCAAATTCTGGAAAAACGATAGGTAGATAAATCAACATTCAATTCTCTGGCAACAGCTCTGGTGGACATCCCTGCAGTCAGCATGCYAATGACACRCTCCCTCAAAACTTGAGACATCTGTGGCTTTGTRTTGTGTGACAAAACTGCACATTTTAGATTGGCCTTTTATTGTCCCCAGCACAAGGTGCACCTGTGTAATGATCATGCTGTTTAATCAGCTTCTTGATATGCCACACCTGTCAGGTGGATGAATTATCTTGGCAAAGGAAAAATGCTCACTAATAGTGATGTAAACAAAACTAGGCCCTCAAAAGAAGTCCTTATGAAATATGTTAATGCCTTAAATAATTTCATTTTAATGGCAACATATTCACTTAAGAGCTCAYTTGGTGAAGGCCAAAGGACAAAAAGAAAATCATGAATTTAACAACTCTGTCACTAGCAAACACAGTCACGGGTGGTACTGGTAATAAATSCTCACTAACAGGGATGTAAACAAATTTGTGCACCAAATTTGAAAATACATTTCTGGGATTATTTATTYCAGCTCATGAAACATGGGACCAACACTTTAAATGTTGTGTTTATATTTTTGGTTCAGTGTAGATCCAGCCAGACTGTATCTGTCAGCTGTGCAGCGATCAGTCCGCACAGTCCTCACGAMTGCAGACAAAGTACCTGAGTGACACGATCCAAACCTTGGCTGGCCCCTTCACCTCGGGATACAGGGACTTGACCTTAGATAGACTGTTAGAGCACATTTCATTAACACGCCGATGTCATATGAAGTGTTCCACAACGGTTTGAGCTGCTTCTCTGCGTCTATATTTATCTGTAAGAAATTCCTCAACGATGTTGCCAAGCGCCTCAGGAGATGCCGTTTTGACACACCTGAGCAAATATACACTTTACTCCAGAGGAGTACAATGCAATCATATTGTGCAAGGTGAATTCTGGGCTTGATGATTAATGTTGTTCGGGAAGAGTAACGCCACTGAGCTAGTAAAAGAATTTGCACAATACATAAACAGCATACAAGTCAAGCATCAGATCTTTCAGAGAATCACGTTTTCATATACTGAAAAAATTAAAGGTTCTTAAATGGTTCTTCCTCATCTCTTAAGGTTCCTTGGAGAACTCTTGCCTGATAAAGAACCTTTGAGTCAAGTGTGGGGTTCTTGACGTGGCAACTACGGTTCTTCAGAATTCTAAAAGGTTCCTAAAATGTATGGAAGCCTGCAGATAGCACACAGAAAAGATTGAGCTAGTGTTGATTTTTCAGTGGAACATTTCTAGTGTTGATTCAAGAGTGGTGTAAAAGTACACCAGTGTTGGTGTTAATAGCCAGAGTTGAACCAAAACCCTTCATTATCATATTTCCCAGYATGCTCTATTGCAGGTTGATTTTTACAATTGTTGGTTTCAATATCTATATTTTTGCATGTACATTGATTGATTAATTAATCTTATGCCACTCAAATATACTGTAAATAACATACATTTTTATAAACAATTCCAATCTGTTACTTGGACTTACTGACATGGTGGTTTCAGTTAAGATATTTAAGGTAGTCTCATATCTTAGTCTTCCCAACCCTGGCAGTCACTCTGAATGCAGGTTGCAGGTGAATAAAAATTCAAAATGTTGGATATCCAACAATTCCAATAAGAATTACACATAACTTTGCAGGCCAGCATAATGTGACTTGAGTTTTAGGCCCCTGCGTTAGGTTCAAACTAGGCCCTCAAAAGAAAGCCTTATGAAATATGTATTGCCTTAAAGAATGTAATTTTAATGACAACATATTCACTTAAGACTGTCACTAGCAAACACAGTCATGGGTGGTACTGGTAAAATCCACTCGAAAGGCTCCCTAGGAAATATGMAAATAAGCTCAARACTCTACAGCAGGGCTATTCAATTCCGGTCCTGGAGGGCCGAAAMATTTCTGGTTTGGGATTTTTATATGGTTCTTCACAGAGCCATCCCATTTATGGTTCTTTAGAGACCCTAAAATAGTTACGCTAAGGCAGAGGTGTCAAAATCATTCCACTAATGGCCGAATGTCGGCGGGTTTTTGTTTTTTTCCTTTCAATTAAGACCTATACAACCAAGTGAGGGGAGTTCCTTACTAATTAGTGACCTTAATTCATCAATCAAGTACAAGGGTGGAGCAAAAACCCGCAGACACGGTCCTCCGTGGAATGAGTTTGACACGTGTCCTATGGCATCGCTCTCAAGAACCTTATTTGGTCCTTTAATTTCAAGGGTGTAGGGCAATGCGATTGTGTATACAATTTTAAAGTTCATTATTTGTTYGACTCTAATCTTTCTGGTCTCAAACTGATTTTGTTACAGCAGCTTGTGTCAACATACAGTAGGAATGAAATCATTTCCACGATTTTCACTATTTGTGTCACACTCAGGCTTCAGAACACTTTTGGCCATCTTTATAATATAAAGACGTCAGAGCTACTAAAAAGGTTATCCATACCATCAAGACATTGACATGTGTAGACATGCAGGTTGAAGACCTGGACAAACCCTTTGCTGTCTCAGTTAGGAAGACTAACACCTGGGCAAACACTGGAGCCCAAAGATCTTCCACCAGCTATGGAAACCAGTACAAACCTGGTCGCTTTTGTCGACACACAAAATAAATTACTTCAAATTAATTTAGCACTGCATTAATCTACACTTGACACTTAAGACCTTGTTTATGCTTGTAAAATGATAAGGGGTCTTCATTGGAGAATATTGGTTGGTTGATAGGCGCAGTAAAATGTTGTAAAGACATGACACGCTGACTGTTTTGTCAAGTGTCTGCATCCTGTTAATTTAGACAGTTGGTAATACCTTGGATCTAAAGAGCCCTCAGATAGTAATTCTGTATATACTCCACTTCTCTGATCTCTTGTGTTGAAGCTGTCCTACAAAACGCCAGACCTCTTAAGGACATACAAGATAATTGTCCCTCAACGTTTCTCTCCCACGGCCAACTTCAAACAGAGAAATTCCAAATTCGAGATTACGTTAAGCGTGGTTGGTGATGACTTATAGGGATCTCTCAACGATGACATGTTTTTGTGTTCTTTAGTGTCTTTGTGACGCATTGTATAGACCTGAGGAAAATACTCATGCTGTCTGGAATGCAAATAATGAATACAGGGATTACATCTACAAACCCAAGGACCGAAGGCCTCATGTCTTCAAGAGCCCAAACACAGACTAAAGACTAAATGCTTTCCCTAAACTGATGATGGAACATCCATCATCTCATCTGATATATTGTCTCAAGAATTTCATTCAAATGTATTTCATTTATAAAGCTAGTTGTCTGGATTCTGAGAGAATTGGTGCAGATAATGAGGGTACATATAAGAGACAAATGTCATATTTCTGAGTAAATTGGCATTATCTGAATCTGAGCAACTACAAGCTGGAATAACGTTAAACTAGCAAATGTCTTACATATATGACTTAAGTAGTTTGCCCAAGAATCTAACACATACAAAGACGGTGACCTGAGTGCCATTTCCATGGTAACTCCTATTGGCGTGTCTGTAATCAGGGTGTAAGGCTGTCATAGTCAGCTATTCAGACAGTACCGGAGACCTTGAAAGTATAGGGAGAGAGGGGCTGTGACGAGACCCGTTGCTTTTCAGCAGTTCATTATATGGCACACTGCTCAGACTTGATCACATACAAAAGGAACTCGTTTTAAGCTCTTTAAGCTACCCCATAATCCACCAATGTGTGCAATGTGACATGAATATTTGCAAAGAAAAGAAAACATGCYCATGCATTCATGTCGCCTAATTCATTGTCAATGTTATGTTACCCACATTGAGGTTCCTTTCTTCTCATATAATGCAGACATTCAGAATTAGCGACCTAAAAAGGGTAGACATTGGAGACTATTTGGATCTGAAAGGAGTAAATAACTACAGTATTATAAATTACAACTTCTATTAGAGAGACCGGGGCCTGATGTACATAAACAAAGATGCCACCAGTCCACCAATCCCACGGCTTGCTTCCCTGTAGGTTCATTTTTTGGGGGAAAGGTTAGCCACAAGAGCAGATTAAAACCCCACCAATCATCCTCTAATACCAGCAGTCTCTATAGAGCCCTTGTTGGGTTTTGCCTGTTGAATGTGTGGCTTATGGCGGCTAAAGAACTCTCGAGGGGAATCCTGAGGGGATTACTCTGACGTTTCCCATAAAGTGGGAAATAAAAACAGTCTTGAGGATGATCATAAACACGCATCATCTCCAAGCCGCYCCCCACCCCGAACTAAATAGTGGACGCCCACTTTCTCCATTCAGCTTTTTCTGACACCCAGGGATAGAGACCTGACAAGGGGCAACTCCACTTGGAGAGGGATTAGTGTAAATCCAACTGATAATGAAATCAAGGTGCTGAGTAGCTCTTGTTGGATTTGATACAAAAGATGGGCGAATTACTTTGTCTTTTTGGAAAATCCTCTATTTTCCTATGGTGAGAACTCCCTGATAAGTAGCCCAGGGATCCTGCACAGCATACGAGCCTGTGGCCCCATCCCTCTGCCCAACGGACCAATAGACGCCTCCATCCACTCCACATTGCTTGGACATTTCCCCATCCACATAGAAAACTATTTATACTGATCTAGTGACCAGCTAATCGTATTGTTATTGAACTAATCTGCGATCCAAGGACATTTTGATTGGGATGACACAGTTTATCATTGTTGCCCACATGAACTCTCACCCCTAATGAATCATTATGCTAAGTGGAAAGAAAACGGTGACTGTGCTATTGTAACTATCACTCTATGTATGTTGAGAACTATCACTCAACCACTGATACACATTTCTCCACTGTCAAAATGTTGTGGTTTTCCTAGCGGTCTCTTGCTATATCAAGGAATTCCGCCAAAACAGACACAGCCTTTTGAGTATGTTGATATGGACAGAGGCAGAAATGACTCCTTGCTTGTGACAATGCATGATTGTGGGTCAAGAAGAAGGTATATTTGAATGCAGAATATCAACAACCAGTAGCTGTTTTTTAAGAATCTACAGAGTGGGTCGTGTTGACTGAATGTCTAGTTATTCGATCTCAGACAGCAGTTATTAGTCAAATTTGAGCTTAAGTCATGAGAGAATGGCCAGTCCCCACTGGGCATACACTAGTTGAATCAACATTGCTTCCACGTTACTTCAATTAAATTACGTTGAACCTAAGTGGATTGATGTCTGTGCCAAGTGGGTCAGTCCTTCCAATATATGACCGTATAAAAAATAATACAAATACTGAGCTATATTTGCACTATATATGTATATACAGTACCAGTCAAAAGTTTGGACACACATTTAAGGGTTTTTATTTATTTTTACTATTTTCTACATTGTAGAATAATAGTGAAGACATCAAAACTATGAAATAACACACGTTTAATCATTTATATTTTAGATTCTTCAAAGTAGCCACACTTTGCCTTGATGACAGCTTTGCACACTCTTGGCATTCTCTCAACCAGCTGCACCTGGAATGCTCCATCACTCTCCTTCTTGGTCAAATAGCCCTTACACAGCCTGGAGGGGTGTTGGGTCACAGTCCTGTTGAAAAACAAATGATAGTCCCACTAAGCGCAAACCAGATGGGATGGCATATCGCTTCAGAATACTGTGATAGCCATGCTGGTTAAGTGTGCCTTGAATTCTAAATAAATCACTGACAGTGTCACCAGCAAAGCACTCCCACACCATCACACCTCCTCCTCCATGCTTCTCGGTGGGAACCATACATGCGGAGATCATCCGCTCACCTACTCCGCGTCTCACAAAGACATTGCGGTTGGAACCAAAAATCTCAAATTTGGACTCATCAGATCAAAGGACAGATTTCCACCGGTCTAAAGTCCATTGCTCGTGTTTCTTGGCCCAAGCAAGTCTCTTCTTATTATTGGTGTCCTTTAGTAGTGGTTTCCTTGCAGCAATTCGACGATGAAGGCCTGATTCACGCAGTCGCCTCTGAACAGTTGATGTTGAGATGTGTCTGTTATTTGAACTCTTTGAAGCATTTATTTGGGCTGCAATATCTGAGGCTGGTAACTCTATGAACTGATCCTCTGCAGCAGAGGTAACTCTGGGTCTTTCTTTCCTGTAGCTGTCCTCATGAGAGCCAGTTTTATCATAGAGCTTGATGGTTTTTGCGACTGCACTTCAAGAAAGAATTTTCCGCATTGACTGACCTTCATGTCTTAAATTAATGATGGACTGTCATTTCTCTTTGCTTATTTGAGCTGTTCATGCCATAATACGGACTTGGTCTTTTACCAAATAGGGCTATCTTCTGTTTACCACTGCTACCTTGTCACAACAAAACTGATTGGCATAAATGCATTAAGAAGGAAAGAAATTCCACAAATTAACTCTTAACAAAGCACACCTCTTATTTGAAATGTCACGCTCTGACCTTAGTTCTTTTGTATTTTCTTTGTTTAAGTATGGTCAGGGCGTGAGTTGGGTGGGTTATCTATGTTTTGTGTTTCTATGTTGGGTTTTTCGTTTGGCCTGATATGGTTCTCAATCAGAGGCAGGTGTTAGTCATTGTCTCTGATTGGGAACCATATTTAGGTAGCCTGTTTTCTGTTGTGTTTTGTGGGTGGTTGTCTTYCGTGTCTGTTTGTTCACGTTACGGGACTGTTTCGGTTTTCTATTCTATTCACTTTGTTATTTTTGTATTGTTGTCGTGTTCAGGATTATTAAATATAATGGACACTTACCACGCTGCGCATTGGTCTGACCTTTCTTACTCCTCGTCAGATGAGGAGGACAAATTCCGTTACATGAAATGCATTCCAGTTGACTACCTCATGAAGCTGGTTGAGAGAATGCCAAGAGTGTGCAAAGCTGTCATCAAGGCAAATGGTGGCTCCTTTGAAGAATCTAAAATATAAAATATATTTTGATTTGTTTAACACTTTTTTGGGTACTACATGATTCCCCATATGTGTTATTTCATAGTTTTGATGTCTTCACTATTATTCTACAATGTAGAAAATAGTCAAAATAAAGAAAAACCCTGGAATGAGTAGGTGTTCTAAAACTTTTGACCAGTAGTGTTTGTGTGTGTGTGTATATATATATACACAAAAAAAATAAAGGGAACACTAAAATAACACATCCTAGATCTGAATGAATGAAATATTCTTATTAAATACTTTTTTCTTTACATTGTTGAATGTGCTGACAACAAAATCACACAAAAATTATCAATGTAAATCAAATTTATCAACCCATGGAGGTCTGGATTTGGAGTCACACTCAAAATTAAAGTGGAAAACCACACTACAGGCTGATCCAACTTTGATGTAATGTCCTTATAAAACAAGTCTAAAAATGAAGCTCATTAGGTGTGAGCACTTCCACATGCCGATCATACCTCCCTACAATGCCGAGCATGCCTCCTCATGAGGTGCGGCCATGGTCTCCTGAGGGTCTCCTCCAACCTGACTAAGCATCCGACCAACTCCTGGATCAGTCTGTGGTGGCAACTGCGTGGTGAGATGGAGCGAGACTATGATGTCCCAGATGTTGCTCAATTGGATTCAGTCTGGGAACGGGCGGCGCCCAGACCATAGCATCAATGCTTCTCTTGCAGGAACTGCGACACACTCCCAGCCACATTGACGGTTAGCATTGTCTTCAGTTAGGCAGAACCTCAGTGGCCAACCCACCAGCAGTATGTTCACAACGTCTTGAGATCTCATCTCGTCCTATGGCCAGTCAGCTACCTCTGGCGATCACATAGAGCTTGCGGCCCCCAAAGAAATGCCACCCCACTCATGATCTGACCAAAGCCGTTCCCAGCACCATGCCAAACCGTCATGGCTGGAGAGTGTGCAGGCAGAGAACGTTCTTCCACGGCTCTCCAGACTCTTCACGTCTGTCACGTGCTATGTGAACCTGCTTTCATCTGTGGAAGAGCACAGGCGCAGTGGCGTGAATTGCCAATCTTGGTGGTCTCTAGCAAATGCCAAAACTCTAGCCACGGTGTTGATGTAAAGCACAAACCCCCACCTGTGGACGTCGGGCGCTCATACCACCTCATGGAGTCTGTTTCTGACCGTTTTGAGCAACACATGCACATTTGTGGCCTGCTGGGAGTCATTTTGCAAGGCTCTGGTAGTGCTCCTCTTGCACAAAATGCGGAGGTAGTGGTCCTGCTGCTGTTTGTTGCCCTCCTACGCCTCCTCCACGTCCCTGATGTACTGGCCTGTCTCCTGTAGCGCCTCCATGCTCTGGACACCTACGCTGACAGACACAGCAAACCTTCTGCCACAGCTCGCATTGATTGCCATCCTGATGAGCTGCCACTACCTGAACCACTTGTGTGGTTGTAGACTCCGTCTCATGCTACCACGAGAGTGAAAGCACCGCCAGCATTCAAAAGTGACCAAAACATCAGCCAGGACAAATAGAACTGAAATGGTCTGTGTCACCACTGCAGAATCACTCCTTTATTGGGGGTGTCTTGCTAATTGCCATAATTTCCACCTTTGTCTATTCCAATTGCACAACAGCATGTAAAATTTATTGACCAATCAGGTTGCTCCTAAGTGGACAGTTTGATTTCACAGAAGTGTGATTGACTTGGAGTTACATTGTGTTGTTTAAGTGAAATCTGATTGCCCCCCCCCCCCCCAGAAATTCTGAGGTTATCTCTAAATATATAGATCATTTTTACCAAGACGCGCAATACTCATCAATTTCACCGGAGAAAGCATCCGAGCAAGTGAAACTGCGCCCCTCTGTCTTTGTATGTGTAGCCCATGTATCCGATAMCGTCTGGCCAAAAAGTGTATGACATGACCTTACAGTGAAATGCTTACTTACAAGCCCTTAAACCAACAATGCAGTTTTAAGAAAGTAGAGTTAAGAAAATATTTACTAAATAAACGAAAGTTTTTTTATAAAGTAACACAATAACAATAACGAGGTTATATACAGGGGGTATCAGTACTGAGTCAATGTGCTGCGGTACAGGTTAGTCAAGGCAATTGAGATAATTTGTACATGTAGGCAGGGGTATAAAACAAAGAGGGGTGGTGGTCAATGCAAATAGTCCAGGTGGCCATTTGATTAATTGTTCAGCAGTCTTATGGCTTGGGGGTAGAAGCTGTTAAGGAGCCTTTTGGACCTAGACTTGGCACTCCGGTAYYGCTTGCCGTGCGGTAGCAGAGAGAACAGTCTATGRCTTGGGGGACTGTAGTCTTTGACAATTTTTGGGGCCTTCCTCTGACACYGCCTRGTATAGAGGTCCTGGATGKCAGGAAGYTTGGCCCCAGTGRTGTACTGGGCCGTACGCACTACCTTCTGTAGCRCYTYCCGGTCTGATGCTGAGCAGTTGCCTTACCAGGCAGTGATGCAACTGGTCAGGATGCTCTCGATGGTGCAGCTGTAGAACTTTTGAATGAGGATCTGGGGACCCATGCCAAATCTTTTCAGTTTCCTGAGGRGCAATAGGCATTGTCGTGCCCTCTTCACGGCTGTCTTAGTGTGTTTGGACCATGATAATTTGTTGGCAATGTGGACACCAAGGAACTTGAAGCTCACGACCCATCTCAACTACAGCTCCATCGGGAGAATGTCCTAAAAAGGTCCTGACATGGTTCTCAGTGACCTCCTGGGAACGTACAGGGAACTAGACAAAGATCCCCCAGAGAAAGTTCCCTTGGGACCATCAGTGGGATAACGTTGAGCTTAAACCTGGAATTCTACACATCTTGTTGTGGGTTTGAGGGAAGAAAATTAAAATGTTAAGCTAATTTCCTGCAGTTTTACACATTTTGCCATGGAATGGGGAGAAAATGTTGCAGTTTTAAAGCAAATTTCCTCCAATTCTCCACATTTTGCCATGACTTATGCTCAACCTGGTATCAACTGATAAGCATCAGTCTGGTAAGCTTTTGCAAAAAGTTTTACATCAAGAAGCGTGACGCATAACTCAATACATTGCATTCAATACAAAAGGATATGCATTGAGATATGCCTCTCTCTCTCTCCCCCTCTCTCCTTTCTCCCCTCTCTCTCCCTTTCCTTCACTCTCTCCCTTGTTTCTCTCTCCCTCCCTCCTTCACTTTCCCCCTCTTTGCCTCCCTCTCTCTCTACCTCCTATTTATCCCCCTCCTTCTCTTCTCTCTCCTCCCCCTCCACCCTCTCCCCCTCTCTCTCTACCTCCTTCTCAAGGTCTCTCTCTCTCCCTCCCTCTTCTCTCCCTCCTCTCTCCTCCCCCTACCTCCTTCACCCTCTCCCCCTCACTCCCCCACTCTTAACCTCCCCCTTTTCTCACTCTCCCTTCTCCATTCTCTCTCCCTCCTTCTTTCCCTGCCTCCCCCTCCTTTCACCTCTCCCTCGCCCTCCTCTCTCTCCCATCACCTCTCTCTCCTCTCTCCCACCTCCACAGGAAATCGAAGCATAAGTTGGTGATAAAGCTGCAATGGGTAAATTGGTAAAAGACTAGGACAGACAGACATATACACTCACAGACAGACAGGCAGACAGGCAGGCAGGGGTAAGGTGGGGGTGAAAACTCCATATTCGCAGCCATGGCTTTACATGAAACTACACATGTGAAACCTTGATCGCATGTGAAATAAATTTGACAACATGGGGATGCAAAATTTCAACAGTGTGTCACGTGAAAATGCATTTCCACGTGATAGTTTTCACATGAACGTTTTTCACATGAGAAACAGCAAATTTCACATCTGAATCTGCAATTCACATGAGGTGAATCAATTTATCAATATCAATTTACAGAAGTGTTAGTAAATGAGCTTTTATTGTTTAAAGAAAATATGAGATCATATTATGACATGAGGTTGTTCAATGACCGACATGTATTTGTTTTCAAATCTATCACTTGATGGTTTCATTTCAAAGACACATAGTCGTGTTTTTTGCAAAATCCTATCAAATCTGAGAAGAGTAATATTTTACCATGAAGGTACCCATAAGCAATCATTTATGATGAAAAAACACACGTGAAACATATCCTTTTTGAAAAATTGACCTCAAATGTGTCTGTTGTTTTCCATGTGAAAATTTCAGCTCATTAATGAAAATGCAATTTCACATGTGAACTGCAAATGTAAAAATAAATTGGTAAGGAAATGAAATGATCTAGGGGTTTTAAAGTAGGTGGTACGCTAAAATAATGTAAAAAGATATTTCGTCAATGACAACATGATTACATTGGACATGATCACCTAGTACTGACTTTTCAATATGACCTTTCTGCTGCACCACAAAGTCTGTAGCATGTCTCTACGCATTCATTACCTATAAAACATAAATAATAATGCCATCTGCACTGCTATTTTAGTTATCAGTTCATCTGACTATTCTCTCATCATTTGAGTACTACATTGTTATTGATTATTGCATTGTTGGGTTCTGAGTTTGCAAGAAAGGCATTTCACTGTACTCTCGCATGTCACATTAAAACTTGAGTTCATTTACTTATATCGGCAATTTGAAGGGTTTTCTGAATAGTTGTCTGCTGTTTGTTGGGGATATTATTCTGTTTTAATGTTACTCCTGAATCACTATGATAAATATAATTGTTTTTGTTCAGTGTATTTTTAACAAAGCTGAGATTTAATTTATTTAAATCCAAAGTATAGGGATACAGGTGAACTCTGTTATTGACACAGACATGGTGGCGTAGCAGGAAGATCAAAACGCCGTGAACCAAGAGGTTGTGAGTTCAAATCCCTGCTGAGGAACACGTTGAATTATAATTACCCTATAAATAAACATACACAGTATAATCATGCACATCGAATATGTAAGTTGAAAATACTGTATGTTGGGCCTCCTGGGTGGCGCAGTGGTCTAGGGCACTGCATCGCTGTGCCACCAGAGACTCTGGGTTCGCGCCCACGCTCTGTCGCAGCCGACCGGGAGGTCCGTCTCCTTTGTCAACGTGATCAAGACAAAGGAGATGATTGTGGACTACAGGAAAAGGAGGACCGAGCACGCTCCCATTCTCATCGACGGGGCTGTAGTGGAGCAGGTTGGTTGAGAACTTCAAGTTCCTTGGCGTCCACATCACTAACAAACTAACATGGTCCAAGCACGACAAAATCTATCCCCCCTCAGGAGACTGAAAAGATTTGGCATGGGTCCTCAGATCCTCAAAAAGTTTTACAGCAGCACCATCGAGAGCATCCTGACGGGTTGCATCACTGCCTGGTAAGTCTTGAAAGTAAGCCTTTCACTGTAAGGTCTACTACACCTGTTGTATTCGGCGCATGTGACAAATAAAATGTTATTTGATTTTGATTTGAAATGTCACATATGGAAATTTACGTGAAATGATTTTCCCGTAAGGGTATCCTGTCTGTGGATGTGAGGAGAAAGAGGTGGAGGTGGGACAGAAGAGGGAGGGAGGGAGGGAGGGGGATATAGATGAGGATGGTGAGGGAGGGAAAGGAGGGAAGAGAATGGAGAGCGGAGGAGGGCTGAAGGGGGGAGAGATAGGAGGAGGGGAGAGAGAGAGAGTCAATAGACAGACAGACAGACTATCTATGTGTCAATATCCTGTCTGTAGAGGTGGTAGAGAAGAGGGTTGGAGGAAGGAAAAGAAGGAGAGAGATAGAATGGAGGGGGAGGAGGGGGAGAGAATGGCGAGAGTGGAGGAAGGAGGGGGAGAGAGGGAGAAGATGGAGGGAGGGGGAGAGTCTCAAATGTCTCAAGGCTTAAAAAACCTTCTTTAACCTGTCTCCTCCCCTTCATCTACACTAATTGAAGTGGATTTAACAAGTGACATCAATAAGGGGTCATAGCTTTCACCTGGATTCACCAGGTCAGTCTATGTCATGGAAAGAGCAGGTGTCCTTAATGTTTTGTATAATTACTGTATATGTGTCAATACCTTGACGCATATATTTTCGCATTGAATATTTATATGTTATCGGAATGAGAGTGACTAACAAAATCAATGTGAGCCCCCTAGAGGTCAGGGCCCCTGAGCCTGTGCTTTGCGTGCCCGGTCAGTAAATCATCCATGATTACTACAGGGTTTAGATAGCTGGCTAGACTAACGCACGGTTCAGATGACGAACTCATGATGAGTCAAACTGAATAGAAATGAATAGCGGGTTGGCACGGTTGAGATCTTTGCTTGACATACCGATTGGTTTCATACAACCACTCTCAAACCGATACTGCAGACTTTCTCGTTGGTTTTGAGTCGATTTCAGGCATAACAGCGACCTTTTGTGTTAAAGAAACCACAAAGTTTATAGCAGTAAAAAGACAAATAAGGACAATTCACACACCTGTGCAGCAGTTGATGTTTGAAACAGTGAATATGATCAGTTTAATGTGTCTCTTCAGATTTCATAACTCCCTTTTACTAAGGAATCACAAAAAGT
Organism: Salvelinus sp. IW2-2015; assembly: GCF_002910315.2. Lineage (NCBI taxonomy): Eukaryota > Metazoa > Chordata > Actinopteri > Salmoniformes > Salmonidae > Salvelinus > Salvelinus sp. IW2-2015. Next base: position 49,614,359 of record NC_036854.1, on the reverse strand, counting down.
CTCCTCATCCCTAAAATCAACCATGAGATTGGTTAGCGATAGTGATATTAGGCCTACTGTGCAACATAGATGTTCTATTTTCTCTAGAGATAAGAAAACAATTTGCATGTTGATGTAGTGCCCATCGGTTATGAATGTTTCAACCTCTGTGTTGAGAAGTTGTATTTTAATGTGACCACCTGTGAATCTGAGTCCATGATTGTGCTTCCGTTTTGGGTTTGGTGGTGAAGCAACCTTTATTTGCATGCAATTAACATATACAGTGCATTCAGAAAGTATTCAGACCCCTTGACTTTTTCCACATTTTGTTACATTACAGCATTATTCTAAAATAGATTAAATAGTTTTTCATCCTCATAAATCTACACAGAATCCTCCATAATTACAAAGCAAAAACAGGTTTTTAGAAATGTTCGCAAATGTATAATAAAAAAAAACTGAAATATCACATTTACATTAGTATTCAGACCGTTTACTCAGTACTTTGTTGAAGCACTTTTGGCAGCAATTACAGCCTTGAGTCTTCTTGGGTATGATGCTACAGGCTTGGCAACCTTGATTTGGGGAGTTTCTCCCATTCTTCTCTGCAGATCCTCTCAAGCTCTGTCAGATTGGATGGGGAGCGTTGCTGTCAGCCATTTTCAGGTCTCTCCAGAGATGTTCGATCGGGTTCAAGTCTGGGCCACTCAAGGACATTCAGAGACTTATCTGCGTTGTCTTGGCTCTGTGCTCAGGGTCGTTGTCCTGTTGGAAGGTGAACCTTCACCCCAGTCTGAAGTCCTGAGCACTCTGGAGCAGGCTTTCGTCAAGGATCTCTCTGTACTTTGCTTCGTTCATCTTTCCGTCGATCCTGACTAGTCTCCCAGTCCCTAAATCTGAAAAACATCCCCACAGCACAATGCTGCCACCACCATGCTTCACCGTAGCAATGATGCCAGGTTTTCTCAAGACGTGACGCTTGGTATTCAGGCCAAAGAGTTCAAACTTGGTTTCATCAGACCAGAGAATCTTGTTTCTCATGGTCTGAGAGTCCTTTAGGCTGCCTTTTGGCAAACTCCAAGTGGGCTGTCATGTGCCTTTTACTGAGGAGTGGCTTCCGTCTGGCCACTCTACCATAAAGGCCTGATTGGTGGAGTGCTGCAGAGATGGTTGTCCTTCTGGAAGGTTCTCCCATCTCCACAGAGGAACTCTGGAGCTCTGTCAGAGGGACTATTGGGTTCTTGGTCACCTCCCTGACTGTAGCTCCCTCCAGTAACCACGAGCACAACCGTTCCTTGATTTTAACTGGCGGCTTTATTCTGTAGATTTAGTCAGAATTATCACCTTCCGGTGAGAAACTATAAAGTAAAGTAAAAATACAGTTAAGCACACTCTTACAACCTTATCTTACGAGTGACTTATTAGCTTGGTATAACTCTGAAGTGCTTACATACATAAACAGTTTAGCCGGCGCTATAACAGTATTAGATTAAACACATGAATAAAGGAAAAATACCTCATTGGCGCTTATTACAGAAGGGAGGAAATCAAACTTCAACACTTATTTATCCTGGCATGAATTCACGCTTGATCCTTAATTATTATAACGTTACCATCCTAACATATACGCTTCAAACTTTATGAACTACACCCGATGACATGAAAACTTAGCTAACACAGCGCGGGATTGCCTTCCCTCCAAAAGTGTGTTGCTACAATAAGGATCCCGTTACAACAGTTATTAGCTACGTAGTTCCGCTTCTCTTATCATTTCCCCGCACAGCGGACACGTAAACAATTCACACAAAACAACGACATAACCTGTAAGTCTAACTGGCAGTTACACAATTCAAACACAAAACAACGACATAACCTGTAAGTCTAACTGGCAGTTACACTCCCACCAATCACCTGTGATTTCTGTGAAAGGGGTCTGCAGGTTCTTGATCGGCTTCCAGGAGGGTGACTGTCTTATGGATGGGCCTCTCCAGATAGGTGGGTTTGGTGATGCGTTTACCTCTCTCATCCAGGGTTGAGTCGCTGATCAGTAACTTGAATCTTACATTTACATTTACATTTAAGTCATTTAGCAGACGCTCTTATCCAGGGCGACTTGAATCTTCTCACCCGGCCATCCTGTGCTCGGGTACACTTCTGTAACTTTCCAATTCCACTGGTTGCGTGGTGCAGTATCATCTTGCAAGATGACAATGTCATTAATCCTTGCGTTTCTTCTGTCTTTTTCCATTCTGTCTGTGTTGATTGTTCTGAGGTATGAGCACTCTCCATAACCTGAGGTACTAGCGTCGGAGAAGTGATGGAGCTCATAACTCTGCACCTCCTTGAAACTTGATGGCAAGTAGGCTCGTTGAATCCTAACTTCAGACAAGATTTGTAGCATTGAGCCAAATTCCACTGGGAACGTAGGTCATCTGGAAGGGGGTCATCCCAGTCGATCTTGTCACGACACGATCTGCTTCCCTGCCAGGACAAAGGGTGCCACAAACCCAAGCGGATCATATACAGAGGCTACTGTAGACAATACTCCTCTTCTTGTGAGTGGGCGTTCCTTGACAACTACTCTAAACTGTATCTCGTCTGATGCGACAACACCACAGTACACCAAGCGCTCTCTCCATGTGTGTCACCCAGAGCCATATCCAGGTCTTTGGCACCCTCGCACGTTCTTCCTTGGGAATTGTGGCTATTGTGGCGCCTTGCTGTTAGAGATAAACTTGTGCAAACGGAGTTTGCCGATGCTGCAAAGCTCTCTTGCTTCTTTCACCAGCTGGGGCGCTTCAGCTTCAGACGATACGCTCGTCAACCCATCATCAACTATAAAGTTCCTTTCTATGAACTGGATATACTTCTCCGTGAAGCTTACTCGTTCTTCGGCGCAAGATGTTGAGACCATATTTGGCGCAACCAGGAGATGAAGCTGCGCCGAACAAATGGACCTTCATACGATACACTGAGGGTTGAGACTCTAGATCTCCGTTCTCCCACCAAAGGAACCGTAAGTAATCTTGGTCTTCTGCTTTCACATGAAGCTGGTGGAACATGCGCTTACATCACACATGATTGCAACTGGACCCTTACGAAAACGACAAAGGACGCCAGCAATGTGTTTGTCAACTTGGACCGGTAAAGAGATGGTCATTCAAGACGTCTCTCGAAACTTAGCTGAGCAGTCAAAGACGACTCGTATCTCCCAGGCTTTTGTGGTGATAAACCCCATGGTGCGGGATGTACCATGCTGGATGCTTGTTTAATTTCCTCTTTGGAGACCTTCTCAGCATCTCCACAAGCTATGGTCTCTTCATGAATGCTGTGTAGTCCTTGTAGTACTGCTTGTCTCTCCTTAGCCTCCTTTCCAGGCACTTGAGACGGTGAACTGCACATGTTTATTGTTCCATGTTGGGCAGTTGGGTCTTTCTTCCTTAAACGACAGCGGCATCTCATAATGTCCATTGTCCTTGCGTCTGATTCCCGCTTTCATTTTTGTCAGGAACCGGATATCCTCTGAGATATGAGGTCCTCTTCTGCAGTTCTCTCGTTGAAGTCGGATTCAAGCGTCTTGATAATGTCAGTGCTGTGATTACCTCTCTTACGCATGTTCACTACCTATAGTGTACTTGATTTGTGACGTTGGAAGAAGATGAAGGCTTGCATCACCTGTCTAACGATAACCGATGACTCACTCCAATAGCGTCGCCATGGTCGATCATGGTTTCCATAGCCGACTATGCTCCAGCCAAGGTCTGTTCTCTGAGCAAAAGGCTGATTTTCCTTACCAAGAACAATTTCTCTTGGAAGGAGAGCCTGGGAGCAGTTGTAGCCAATTAAGAGACCGACATCACAGCTCTGTTGAGGAGCAATCTCCTCTGCAATGTGTTCAAGATGAGACCATGCTCTTGCAGTCTCTGGAGTAGGAATATGATCTCTGTTTGCAGGAATAAACTCTCTCGAGTAAGTCGTTGGCAGAGGGATTTTCTTCTCCAAGTAAAACCCTCTAACCTGCAAACCAGACAGCTTCTGGCAGGGCACAATGTATTCCTTGAAGCCATTGTAGAGATTTTTCAGTTGGACTGGCTCCTTCCTTGTATTGAGAGCGTTTGTTGTCTCTTCAAGGATAAAGGTGGTGTCGCTCTGGGTGTCAAGAAGTGCATACACAAGAACTTCACGATCTGGCTCGCTTGTGGTTGACCCCATACTGGAATGATTGTGGAGGTGTGAGTGTTGTTAATGTCCCCTTAGGACTCTGTTGGATATGGCCTCACTTGACGCTCTGTCCCCTTATCTTGTGGGGGCTCTGTCTTCCTATCCTTAACCTTTCTTTAGTACGAATCTTCGTGCAGCAGGTGGATGCCTCCTCTGACACGTGTCGCAGGTGTTCTGTTATCACAATCTTTCGAGTGATGCCCAGGCCTTAAACAGCCAAAGCACAATTATTCTCTTGAACAAACTTCTGTCGCTCTGTGGTGGGCTTATCCATGAACTTACAGCATTTGTGGACTGTGACCTGACTTCTCACAGAAGACACAACTAGTAACAGTATCTTTCTCATCAGAGTTAGTTGCTAACACCCTGCTCCAGGGCTTTGAATCCTTGGTGTCTTAGGTTTTCCATCTTCGCTTGATTGCAAAGCATGAAGGGATGTTACAGGATTGGCAAGCGATCTTTGCTTCTCTCGTGAGAACTTCACAAACGAACTGAAGTTGGAAAGGTCTCAGTTTCTTCTAAGATGTCTACGACCTTTCTATTCCATCTTGAAGTTAGCCAATCTGGAAGTTTAGCGAGGATCTTTTGGTTTCATTACAGTCATTAAGCACCTCCAGGCCCTTATTCTGAGACATAGCAGCCTCACAGCTGCGAAGAAAGTCTACAAGGTCTCTAAGTTCAAGACTGTCCTTGGATCCTATCTTAGGCCATGCATTGAGCTTATCTCTGAAGGACTTGGCGATGAGTTTGTTTCCGTACCTTTCTTCAAGAATGGTCCACGCAGCATGGTAGGGCTGACTCTGTTCCTAACATAAAGTAACTTTCGAGGCTTTCTTGGCAGGCCACCGACATATTTTCTTAAGTAATAATTCTTCTCAGTTGGCTGGTATGTTCTTCCTGTCTATCAGAGTCCTGAAAGGAGACCTTCCAGTCAGTGAACGAGAGTGGTTCTCCATTGAATGTTACTGGTTCTGGAATGGGGAGGCGGCTTTCACTGATTAGATTCCGCTAGTAACCTGAACATGGTCTTGGTGCCATCTTCTTGTTGTGTGCTTGTCACAACATGTTGTGGGAGAGACTGTGAAATGACCCACTTCTGTGCATGACTTCTTTCACAAGATTTGCAGTTAGAGAGTAGTTCTCTCTTCTCGTCCTCTGAGTTTTCATCTTGCTCTAACACTTGCATCCGCGCGCTTGGCAGCATTTAGTTTCTTGAGCACTTCTAGGCGCTCTAACTCTCTACGCTTGTCTTCTAGCGTCTCTTCGTCTGGCAGGATTTTCTACTCTAACTTGACTCGCAGTCTAGCTTCTTCTAAGCTGCGTTTCACAGCCTCAGCTTCTTGCTCCGCTGTCCTCTTCTTATCTTCATCTTCGAGTCTCTGAAGCTCTTCTAGTGGCGTTCTTGCTTAACCATTACTTCTAAAGCTGCTTGGTTAGCAGCAACTTCCGCCGCAGCCTCTTGTCTCTTGACAGATGACACGCTTGAGCGTTTGGAGTTGACCTTTGAGTCTGCTTTGAGACTGGGAGGAGCACTTGAGGGCTGATAGTTGAGACTTGACTTATGTGGAGAGTTCGGACACGCACAGGAATTGCTGTCCTTCCAGTTCAGTTCTATTTGGTTACTTTGACCTTCTTCCCTGCCTTTTAAATGACACCTTACAGTCTTGATAATAGACATTGTAACTGCTTCACAAGTATCAACTCTCGTCGCGTCTTATACGTTGTCGGGAAATGTCGAGTTGACGCAAAATTTACATAGACAAGGTTTAGTTCTGTAGAGGTATGACTAATCTTGTTTAAGAGGTCTTCTAGTAGGTCTTCAGAGCAACAGCCAGTCAGTGACTGTTTTGCTTCCTTTACCAGAGCCTTCCACTTCTCATAGCTGACCCTGAAAACGATGTTCGAGCTGTCTCCACCTTTCGTCGCGCAGTTCTCTGCCCTTTTCAGTTAACCTGCGGACCCTCTCACCTTTTCGTGGCACATGTTGTGATATCCTCATTAGCAAGCCTCTGTATCATCATTCGCTGGTAGAAGTGATCCTCCAACACTCAGTCTGGGCCTCTTCCTGCTGCTCTGTTTGTGTCTGATGAAGGCTTGAAGTTTGCGAGGTGTTGCTTGCAGCTGCTCAACTTGACCTCCCCATCTCTATCACACTTTAGTGAAAACTACCATCTTTCTGACATTACACTAAATTCAAATCAATTCTAGTAAGGTTTGGATAAAGTGAGTAGGTAATTTATACTCTAATTCACTGTAATTTAAACCTTAGTACGTGGTATAAACAGTGTATAATGCTTGTAACAAAGGCTTGAACAAACACCTTACCACAACAATTACACTATTAACTTACAGGTGAAAATAAGAATTAATAGGTGTAACGCTGACCCTTAATGTTTAACTATATATATATATATATCCCTTTTTTTAATATATATATTTTTTTTAGTAAGTATCAAAGAATATTTTTCCAGTAATACACATACCAGCGATACATTAAGATAGACAAGAACAAATGCATAATACCAGCCTCTTGAAAATACACAACTATTTTCCAGTCCTTACGAATTGTAATCTTAAGAGTCTCTTTATTAGCTGTTCACAAGGCTAGGACCACCTTCAAACACCTTGACTTGTACTTGCGTGTCTGAACTTTTCCTGTTAGTCTTAACCCTTAATGTTGCCTCCACGATGCTTCCTTATGTGGAGATTTTCTTCTTAGGTTGCAGGTTAGGTGCAAAACTCTTTACTGACAGAATTGACAGGGCCTACCAGGATTTGGGAATCTTGTAGACGTTTTACAGCTGGGTAGATTCCTTCTTTCTCTCTTGCTCGTGAAGAGCATTGAGTTCTCACTGTAGCTCCCTCCAGAAACCACGAGCACAACCGTTCCTTGATTTTAACTGGCGGCTTTATTCTGTAGATTTAGTCAGAAATACCTTCTCCGTGAGAACTAAAAGTAAATGAAAAATACAGTTAAGCACACTCTTACAACCTTATCTTACGAGTGACTTATTAGCTTGGTATAACTCTGAAGTGCTTACATACATAAACAGTTTAGCCGGCGCTATAATACAGTATTAGATTAAACACATGAATAAAGGAAAAATACCTCATTGGCTGCTTATTACAGAAGGGAGGGAAATCAAACTTCAACCTTATTATTCCGCCATGAATTCACGCCTTGATCCTTAATTATTTATAACGTTACCAATCCTAACATATACGCTTCCAAACTTTATGAACTACACCCGATGACATGAAAACTTAGCTAACACAGCGCGGGATTGCCTTCCCTCCAAAAGTGTGTTGCTACAATAAGGATCCCCGTTACAACAGTTATTAGCTACGTAGTTCCGCTTCTCTTTCATTTCCCCGCACAGCGGACACGTAAACAATTCAACACAAACAACGACATAACCTGTAAGTCTAACTGGCAGTTACACAATTCAAACACAAAACAACGACCATAACCTGTAAGTCTAACTGGCAGTTACCTAACTGACCAACCTGGCCCTTCTCTCCCGATTGCTCAGTTTGGCCAGCTCTAGCAAGTCTTGGTGGTTCCAAATATCTTCCATTTAAGAATGATGGAGGGCACTGTGTTCTTGGGGACCTTCAATGCTGCAGAAATGTTTTGGTACCCTTCCCCAGATCTGTGCCTTGACACAATCTTGTCTCGGAGCTCTACGGACAATTCCTTCAACCTCATGGCTTGTTTTTTGCTCTGACATGCACTGTCAACTGTGGGACCTTATATAGACAGGTGTGTGCCTTTCCAAATCCTGTCCAATCAATTGAATTTACCACAGATGGACTCCAATCAAGTTGTAGAAACAGCTCAAGAATGATCAATGGAAACAGGATGCACCTGAGCTCAATTTCGAAGTCTCATAGCAAAGGGTCTGAATACTTACGTAAAAAAGGTATTTCTGTTTTTAATTTGTAATACATTTGCAATACAAAATTAAAACCTGTTTTCACTTTGTCATTATGGGGTATTGTGTCTAGATTGATGTGGAATCAAATTAATGTAATACATTTTAGAATAAGGCTTTAATGTAACAAAATATGGAAAAAGTCAAGCGGTCTGAATACTTTCCAAAGGCACTGTACATTTGGTCATGTAGTGTAGGTGCAGTGAAATGTGTTGTTTTGCAGGGTCAAACATAGTAGTACGGCACCCCTGGAGCAAAACAGTGTTAAGTGCCTTGCTCAAGGGCACATTGACAGATTTTTCACCTTGTTGGCTTGGGTAGAGTTAGGCGGATGAGCTATGCCCAGATTTTTTTAGATGAGTTCCACGTTTGGTTACACAGATGGCCAGAGATACTGTATATAATGAAGAGATGCTTGTGTCTCCCCCCTAACAATGGGTGGAACAGAGCGGAACAGCGGGCTGTCAAGCTCCCGCCTATTCCTCTTTGGATTGGTGGATACCAGTGGAGGCTGCAGAGGGGAGGATGGCTCATAAAAATGGCTGGAAGAGAGCAAATCGAATGGCATTTGGTACCATGTATTTGATACCATTCCACTTACTCCACTTCAACCATTACCACCAGCCCGTCCTCCCCAATTAAGGTGCCTGTGGTGGATAAATCGTGTAATTTGAATACTTTTTTGAATATTCGATGAGGGGTGTTGACATCAACCTTCTGTACTCAATGGAGAGTGAGATTAAATTCTAGCCTCATGAATATGCATAGCCCGTCTCCAATTTCAACAGGGACAACTCCGATACAAAAAAAAAAAATCTCAACGTTTCCAGGATTCACGTACATCACACTTATATCAGTACACTCGTAAACAACCTAAGCATTACAAAACTTCTATTCGATCAAATAAGCCTCGCATATCAAAATAGCAATTCATTTTTATCTTGACTATATTCAACGCTCTCTTATTGACCCCCATACAAACTCTGCACTTTCTTAATAATTCATGATCTGGTTAACATGGACAGATTTGGGGCGGAGTAAACCCTCTCTGTTTGCCTCTCCCACTCTGAGATGGGACCTGGCAACTGCGTGTCACTTTAGAATGACGCCATCTGATGTCAGACAACGCACACAACCGTAAACAGTTAGCTGTGAAAAGGAAGCTTACGTACTTGGTCTTCTTTAAAGTCACAGTTGTGGGGGTGAGAATAAAATAATTGCCTTGAAATGGCAAGACTTAATCCCAGGGAAACTGACCCGCGCCCTACGCACGAAAAGCCTGGGAGAAATGTAGGTCAAAAGCTAATTTATGTGGTCTGGCAGTGAGGCTTATACATCAGGGTATTTCACAAGGACTACTAGAGCTCCACCCGCACACGCTCACTCAAAACATCGGTCATGCGATTGGAGGTGTTCATACCTCTTGTTTGGGTATGAAATGTCACACCTGAACCCTGTGAACTAAGTGCGTTACTAAAGAAAAAGGCCTTCAAGTCTCTTGATTGAAAGACAGCAGCAGCATCATAACAATATATGTTGATTGGACAGTGAGATAATTGCGTGGGTCTGAAAAGGCATTATGGGTAGTGGTCTTCCGGTCAACTCTTCCTGAACCCTAAAATAGTGGTCTCATAATGAGGCGGCAGGTAGTGGTTGGCCCGTGTGGCCAGTAACCGAAAGGTTGCCGGATCAAATTCCTGAGCTGACGAGGTAAAAAATCTGTCATTCCATACATTAAGGGAAAGGGGGATACCTAGTCAGTTGTACAACTTAATGCATTCAACTGAAATGTGTCTTCCACATTTAACCCAACCCCTCTGAATCAGAGAGTTGTGGAGGGGCTACCATAATCAACATCCATGTCTTCGGTGCCCAGGGAACAGTGGGTTAACTGCCTTGCTCAGGGTCAAAATGGCAGTTTTTTACCTTGTCAGCTCGGGGATTCAATCCAGCAACCTTTCGGTTAATAGCCCAATGCGCTAACCACTAGGCTACCTGCCACCCGATCGTGAGACCAGTATTTTAGGGTTCAGGAAGAGTTGACCGGAAGACTACGACACATAATGCATCTTCAGACTCACGCTACGCCCAATTAACTCTCCTTCCTCAGAAAGTGTACATTGATTTGAAAGGAAATTACTGATGGAAAGTCCCACTAGCCCATGTCTCCACCAATCCAATGCTTTTAGATTTATACTGTAGTAAGGATGGGGCATTTTAAATATTTTCACTATTTGAATAATATCATGATTTTTGGAGGAAATCTGGATAGTCTAAATACTTTTTTTCTAAACAGCACCTGTTTGCTGAGCGACTCAGGAGAGCTGCAGCAGGTCGGGGGAAGGGCAGGGCCCGGTGACGGGAGGTAGAGAGAAAGTAGTCATACTCGCGCTTATTAGACAAACTTGTTGCTCCCATATGTTATCTTTTGTACCGTCTGGTAGTGCCTGTATTGACTGCATCAAATTGAGGTAAAGAAGCTAGCTGCACTAGGTTAGTCAACTAGCTAGCTTTCCAGGCTAATTGTCTACGACAACTCCATTCAGATTAAACAACAACCTACCTGTTGGTTGCTCATAGTCTACTCCTTCTCATTAAGATAACTTAATTGTGTAATTTCTATTCCATTTGGCATTGACTAGAAATATCCTACTTCGCATGCTAGGCTACATATAGGCTACATATGGCTGTAGTGACAATTTGATTGCCCGACAACAACAAGCTACACGTGTGAAACGTGTGCAGCCTACCGGTATGTCTTTTTTATGGGGCGTACTTCATAAAAACTATATTCAAAAGTGTGTTGTTTTATTCAATTAAGAATGTTAAATGTCATGGTATATACTTGTATGTAGCAATGTCACATGGGCCATTTTATTTAATTCAGACAAATGCCTTTTCATTGTTTAAATAGGCCTATAATTGTTTTCTAAAAGAAATAAGAATACTCTTGCAAGTAATCGAATAGTGACATCCATTTGGATATTCGAGTAATCAAATAAACGTGCACATCCCTAGAATGTGGTCAGTGTAAAAGCTGGCCGTCTCAGAATTTTTATGTCACTGTTATAATGTTTTACCAGACAATTGTTTCTGTCAAAGCTATGCATAAGAGTGATGGATCTCCTAATCACGGCATAGTATGGAGATAGAGTTCTGTCTAAATTCACATTGTTACTCATTCATCAAATCAAAATCAAATCAAACGTTAATGGTCACATACACACTGTTAGCAGATGTTATTGCGAGTGTAGCGAAATGATTGTGCTTATAGTTCCGACAGTGCAGCAATATCTAACATGTAATCGAACAATTCCACAACAACTACCTAATACACACAAATCTAAGTAAAGGAATGGAATAAGAATATGATCCATATATAAATATATGGATGAGCATTGACAGAGCGGCATAGACAAGATGCAATAGACGGTATAAAATACAGTATATACATATGAGATGAGTGATGCAAGATATGTAAACATTATTAAAGTGACTATTGATCCATTTCTTAAAGTGGCCAATGATTTCAAGTCTGTATGTAGGCAGTAGCCTCTCTGTGTTAGTGATGGCTGTTTAACAGTCTGATGGCCTTGAGATAGAAGCTGTTTTTCAGTCTCTCGGTCCCAGCTTTGATGCACCTGTACTGACCTCGCCTTCTGGATGGTAGCGGGATGAACAGGCAGTGGCTCGGGTGGTTGTTGTCCTTGATTATCTTTTTGGCCTTCCTGTGACATCGGGTGGTGTAGGTGTCCTGGAGGGCAGGTAGTTTGCCCCCGGTGATGCGTTGTGCAGACCGCACCACCCTCTGGAGAGCCTTCCGGTTGTGGGTGGTGCAGTTGCCGTACCAGGTGGTGATACAGCCCGACAGGATACTCTCAATTGTGCATCTATAAATCTTTGTGAGGGTTTTACAACATTTTGACAGAAATCTATCTCCATAGCTTTGGAGCAGACTATTGGTTTGTCAGCTGAAAACTAGGACAAACATTGTATGTAGACTATGTAGGCCTACCTTTTTATTTAAATTTTATTTGACCTTTATTTAACTAGGCAAGTCAGTTAAGAACAAATTCTTATTTTCAATGACAGCCTAGGAACAGTGGGTTAACTGCCTTGTTCAGAGGCAGAACAACAGCTTTTCACCTTGTCAGCTCAGGCGATTCAATCTAGCAACCTTTCAGTTACTAGTCCAACGCTCTAACCACGAGGCTACCTGCCGCCCCAGTCACGTTCCCAGTCACGTTCCTCAGTTAACACCATTCTCCTGAGTGCTAAGCAGATCCATCCAGTCTCAATAACACTGTAACACCAATGGGTTATTATGAGCTCAGTGGAATGCCATTCCCACAGTGAAAAATGTATATTTAATCAGAATGTTAGCTCGAAAAAAATGCAAGAAACTGCCAGATATCTGTCCTGGCCCAAGACAGTATTGTTCTTGGGCTGTCGCTATCACCAAACCCTTTTAGACTCGCCTACATAACAAAGGATTTTATGGGGTTTTAAAATGATTGATGCATAGGTGTGGGTATGGTTCCTTAGAACAGCATGTCAGTGGAACAGTTTTTCTATGGCACAGTGTTAATGATTAAGCTGTTTTTGTCAAGGCTAATATACAAAGAAATTACTGCCAATAGACTCTTTATCATTTTGATTCCTAAACCATTATTGACTTTTTTTCACAAGTTCCTCCTTCAGATAAGACATTTCGCACAATAAAAGTCAACGGGTTGCTTATTCAAAACAATGCAGTTAAAAGCTAGTAATTAGAGGTACCAAACGGATGTATTCTCTAACATAGATTTTCCTCCTTTGAAGAACTCCAATGACAGAACACTATCAGTTATAGGAGAGCAAATGAGCTCTAACCATGACAGGGAAGTCCACGTGCTCTTCTTGAACAAAGTCAAGGCTAGATGTGACACTTTTCCCAAGGGATAAGAGGAATTGATTTGTTCACAGTTTGTGTGTGAAGGAACTCCCACATCTAGAGATTAGAAACCATTCATAAAAGGATTGCATGGTTCAGACACTATTCCTAAACAACTATTATGTTTGATGAGTGAGCACACCCCAGCCCTTTCTGAGGCCGGCGAAGAGCACTTAGCACTCTAAGATGTAGGCTCGCTAACCAGATGTCAATAGCACAATCAAACTATTTCAAAGGAAAGCGTGTTCCCCAAGAGAGAACTGACGCATCACCCTCTCACCTCAGAAGTCAAAACAATACAACATGTCTGGGAAAATAATGTCAAGATTGGTCATGATGATCCCATTTGGCTTGCTCTCAGGCCACCTCACAATTATGCATAAATCAAACTTGAGCTGTGACATAACTGAGTCAGCAACGGTTTGAAGGGGCTATAACTGAAAGAGAAGTGGATCACAAAAATGTAATCGCCGTATTCGGAAAAACGTACGGGTTAGTCACAGTAAGAATACCACCCAAGCAAATATTATTTCTAATGTAGTGTATATGTTATCCATCTCCAGCATGGAAATGTGTCAAAACGGACTTCGATTAGATCTGACGGCAAACTGGTGTTTTCAGCAATACACCGTCTTAGCAAAGCGTCCCGAAGAGGAATTGATCTTTTATTTATCAAATGTTATTAACCCATAAAAATACTGACAAATACAGACTGTGTTTCAAAAGTATGTCTCCTTATACAGTGGGCATGCAGACAGTCCAATACATGTGTCTGTGATTCAGAGGTTCTCAAATGGAAAAAGAAACTGAATCAAAGAGGATTTGCCCTTATGTGCATCCCTTATCGGTTTTACGTAATCTACTTGTGCATCTAATTGGTTAATTTTTTTTTTTTTTGTCACAGTATTTATAGTCAAGCTTTTGAGGTTAATGCCATTAAAAGACCAACTCTACTGAATAATTGAATTCCTTTATTTAACCAAGGTAGCACTTCCAACAGGGAGAGTGTTTCTATAAAAGAACGAGCGAGTCGTGAAGTTGGTCTGAACGGAAGCAGGGAATTCAACACAACTTCTTTTAATAGAACATCTGTAGCCAAATATACTTCAAATCTGTCTCTCCAGAGAGGCAAAATACATTGTTAAAGACAATGGCCCCTCAACAATTTCTCATAGACTTTTCCTTCTCTTTTTTACCAGTTGCTTAAAATACCGACAGACAAGCTTTTTTCCCCATGCTATAATTGCATAATTGCAGGAAGAATAGCAAACTATTGTAGGTGAAAGAAATCCTGAAGGTCAAGCCAATATAATTTCTGCTGACTTTCCATTTCAACTCTCCATTCTACCTAACTGCTCACTTATAGAAATAGGGATGTCAGTTAACAGGGGGGGAAAAAATCTATGAGGATATTTCTGAGCCACTGCAACCTCTTAAAGGCAGAAATTCTCCACAAGGTACCATTTTCTTCAATCAGGAGTTCGCCTGGGCCCTTGTCAAATATGGCTATTGCTATAGCAACCGCTGTCTGAACCTCTGCATTGAGATATGAACAATGCGGCAGGGCAAATGGAAAAGGCTGGCAGAGGAGCAAGGGGAGAGGATAGAAAACTTCAGCTATAATGAAGACGCATTGGGCCTGGCTTAAAGGGCCAATCCGCAGTTGAAACATTAACTAAGCCGACAAAACAATAACGCTTTGAGACTACACGGTGTTATTTTACATGTACAATGTTTCAACTATGTTTACAAACATTGGAGTAAAAGAAAAACGTATATTTTGGGGTCTGATGGGGTCTCACTAGGCACAGACATAAATTCAAAGTCTATTCCATGTTGGTTCAACGCAATTTCATTGAAATGACATGGAAACAGCGTTGATTTAACCAGTGTGTGCCCAGTGGGGTGTGACAGTTGAGCTAAGCTAATGAGTCATTGATCAGTTATAAAGTATATATCATTAATGTATGCGTCCAAAAATGGATGTGGCAACTGCAGATTGGCCATTTAACGACGCTCATCCTTTTTTGTCTTCTCTTTTGTTGTCGTCTGTTGACAGCCTAGAGGGCATGCGGGTAGTCTGGAAGCAAAAGGTACTAAGGTGGATGATTTCCATAGGCATGTGGTGTTCATTTCACTGAATAGTCCATACTTAATATGCATTGGAGTTGACGAAAGGATAAATGAATTGCATAAAATCTGTGCATGGAGTAATTTGCCCTGTGTTACACGCTTTAGTTCTGAGGGCACTTATTATGCAATCTGTTTATAAGGAGCACCAAAAGAGATATATAAATGCATGGACATTGGGTCGATAGAAAGGCTGACACTACAAGGAGAACGTTTGCTATTCTGTACACTGTACCAGTGTGAGGGACACATGAGTGCCAAACCCAGCCAATGCTGAATATGTAATGGGGTTTCCAGATGTGGCGTCATTCTCCGAAGGAAACCCATTTTCCTCTTGGTGGAATGAGTCAGGAAAATTCCTGAGGATCAGGATGGAACGCCGTGAATATCACAGTGAACACCAAAACAAATACTGTGAATTAGAATACAAAATATGTACCTACCTTCTGATTGGTTCTATGATATACATGCCCTGTAACAGAGAGGGGTTAATCTACCAGGTTGGGCTGAACTAACCGTTCTCGTAATGCAACAAAGAGGATTTTATGCATCACAAATCTTGCTGATGACGATGCCAAGGATTCAGATATGCTATAGGAGTAAGAATTACACCGAAATGTCTGCACAACTAAAGCTGAACAATCAAAAGCTTTCTAATCCTAATGCCTCACCTGCAGACACCTGAGTTAAAACCAAAAGGGGTCAAATGAAATCCCAGAGAAAACTTCTGTTTCCCAGAGGTGCAGATGAGAGAGAGAGGATTCACTTGTACTTTTAATCTGACACAGAATACCCTGAGGCAGTGTATGTCTACTCTGCCACAGATAAATAGCACAGTCAGTCTGATACAATATGCACTGTCTGTATGAGAAGCCAAGCGATTTCACGACGCAGAGATCAGCAACACACCCTTAGAAGTAATATGGCAGTAGTAATAACAACTCAGAAAAGTTATAGTAAAACTATATTAGCACAGGATCATGATAACTGTGCATCCTCTCCAAATATTTCATCAGAACATAATTTTTTGGGGGGGAGGAGAACGAAAGGAGAGGAAACACCCTGTAGGTGACAACCAATTCCGTAATTATGGACAGACAACATAGTATAGTGGTCTAAATTCAATAAAAAAAGAAGGCCGGCCAAACAGAGCTCGCTCCAACACCACAGCCCTGATTGGATGACAAAGATAAAAAAGGGGGCTTTGAGGAGAAAAAATACTAAACTTTTCTATAACTCAGACTAATGTTGTCGCCTTAGCCYAGACCGGCTGTTGCCCAGGGTGCGTGTGAAATGCTTGGTGTGGACAAAGTAAACCTCTGCCGGTGCCCGTACACCATTGTCCCCAAAGCCTCCTAAAGAGCACTCTTCACAGGTCCAGCAAACACACTCTCCAGACTCTTGGCATATCTCTGAAGATCCTCCCTTTGTGTGTGGAAACACATTACTCTCTCAAGGAGAGGAACAGGGGAAACAAGGCAACACTAGTGAAAAGGCTTAAGTAGCCTTCCCCCCTTCCCTCATTGCCAGATGATAATTGGTATTGAAACACTTTTTTGGTTTCGGCCTAATTCACTGAGTAAATTGCAACATGGGAAATACATGAATGGGGCCCAATCCTCTGTAGTGACTCAGCCATAGAGATGCAGAGGGCTTCTCTTTGTAGATGGCTACAATAGATGGGGAAATATGTTCTTTTAATCAGCATTTGTTCTATGAGCTGGCCTCTTGCTTTCCCAGATATTAATTAACGGACATATTTACTGATGGAGAACGATACCAAATACGATTGGTGAGTTGGATGGAGTCATGAATGATCACGGTAGAGCATAATCAACGGTCAAGGAAAAAACGGTGTCAAGCCTTGTATGCATCTCTCATTGGAGGTAAACGGACACGCAAGAGTGTGTGTATGTGTGTGTGTGTGTGCGTGTGTGCACGTGTGTGAGCATACACTAACTTATGTGTGTGAGACAGAGAGCACAGAGAAGGTGAGAGAGTTTGAGAAGAGACTCTTTCTGCACAGTGTGTGCAACATGTTGGTCAGTTCTGCTTTAAATCCCAAGAACTGGCCTGGAAAACAAACCACAGAGCTGACCTGAACAGCTTATGCTGCATTGTTTCCCTTACGTCCATGAAAAAAACGCAAAGCAGATTAAAATGTTTTAAGGAATGTAAAATATGCCACACTGCAAGGATAAACAGTGGTCCAAAGTACGCAATTGCTAGACGCTTGTTTATCTCACAACATTGGCCATATTGCAGAGGTGAATGTTATACTGTATGTAAATCTGCAATTCCAGAGAGAGAAAGAGAGAGAGAGAGCTCCAGGACAGCGACACAATTAGACCCAACCAAATCATGAAAAAACTAAAAGAGAATTACTTGACACATTGGAAAGAATTCACAAAAGAAACAGAGCAAACTAGAATGCTATTTGTCCCTAAACAGAGAGTACACAGTACCTGACAAGAATACCTGACCACTGTGACTGACCCAAAATTAAGGAAATCGTTGACTATGTACAGACTCAGTGAGCATAGCCTTGCTATTGAGAAAGGCCACCGAAGGCAGACGTGGCTCTCAAGAGAAGACAGGCTATGTGCACGCTGCCCATAAAATGAGGTGGAAACTGAGCTGCACTTCCTAACCTCCTGCCAAATATTTGACCATAGAGACACACATTTCCCTCAGATTACACAGACCCACAAAGAATTAGAAAACAAATCCATTTTTGATAAACTCCCTTATCTATTGGGTGAATACCCCAGTGTCCAATCACAGCAGCAAGCTGTTGCCACAAGACAAGGGCAACAAGTAAAGAACAAACACCATTGTAAATAAAACCTATATTTATGTTTATTTATTTTCCCTTTTGTACTTTAACTATTTGCACGTCATTACAACACTGTATATAGACATAATATAACATTTGAAATGTCTTTATTCTTTTGGAACTTTTGTGAGTGTAATGTTTACTTTTCATTTTTTATTGTTTATTTCACTTTTGTTTATTATCTATTTCACTTGCTTTGACGATGTAAACATATGCCAATTAAGCCCCTTAAATTGGAGAGAGAGAGAGAGAGAGAGACAGAGAGACAGGGAGACAGGGAGACAGAGAGACAGAGAGACAGAGAGACAGAGAGACAGAGAGACAGAGAGACAGAGAGACAGAGAGACAGAGAGACAGAGAGAGAGAGGACTCCAAGAATCACTGTTGAGGCATGATGTAAAGTAGATCCTCAGAATGATTGTTTTGAAAAGAATAGTCACATACCAGTGAAACAAACAAGTTCAAATAATTGAATGTACCGGGAAGAAAGATAAGAGACTGATTCACAATGAGAAAAATACTGCAAGGCTAATACTACAATCAGGTAAAACATGATACATTTTTTTGTGCAAAGCTGAGCATGAAAAAGCCATCTAGAAAACGAATTTGCTCAAACAGTGTGCAAAAGCCTATATTTATTTCTCTATAAATGTTTCATATATAATGTAAAATTCAGATAGGTCAGCTACCCTGGCACCGATGGAAACTTTCAAAACACACACAGATGGGCTAAATCAAGCACGACAGACATGAGTGCATTTAACTGTATTTTCGAATTACAATGTATGTCTTCAAAAATAGTGGTGTGGTGGAACAGAGACTGTGAAGTAGAAGTGTCTCAGAGCACTAAAGGTCCTGGATATGCAGCTCTAGTTGTAAATATAGTGTCAGCTCAACACTGGCTGGGGCTGGAGGAAGGTGATGACTAACTCCAAGAAGCATCATTTTGGAGTCAGATGTTACTGTACAGCAAAAGAAAAGGCAGCAAATGGAGCTTGTCTGGACTGTGAGAAGGCCATGACCATGGTACATACAGAAGGGCAACTCTGAATGTAGGTCCCAACGCTATGTGTCATATGGATTTTTAGCATACTGTATATTTTTATTTTTATTGTAAAAAAAATGTTGGGGTCTTTATTCAAAAAATATTTAGACTTCATAAAAAAAAGCATTAATTTAACTTAAATCTAAAAATATTTAGTCTTTATTCTCGAAATATTTAGACTTAATTCTGAAATAACTTTATTCCTGAAACATGATTTTGACCTTAATCTCAAATCTCTACTTTTCATGTTTTGAATTATAATGCTTAGGAAAATATATGTGTATTTGTACATAAGCTTCTTCCAGAAAATCCATTTTTACCTCAAAGTTGCTTTTTGTTTGTGTCTTAGAGGAACTATTTTCTGCTCTGAAATGCATTATTTAAAATGTTGCCATTTAAAGGAAAGCTATTTCTGTTAAGAATGAACCCTGGGAAGCTTCTGTTCAGTTAAATGTAGTGTTTGTTCATTGAGCATCAGAGTCTTTGACTGTGATATTTGTGAAAACCAGAAAAAGAGAGACAAATGTGAATTTCCTTCTAGAGCCATAAAATGCCCCCTAAAACAGAGAGAAATACTGCAACTGGCAAAACAAACATGATTCTTAAAGCTGCATAACTCACCAA
Source organism: Salvelinus sp. IW2-2015 (assembly GCF_002910315.2). Lineage (NCBI taxonomy): Eukaryota > Metazoa > Chordata > Actinopteri > Salmoniformes > Salmonidae > Salvelinus > Salvelinus sp. IW2-2015. The sequence continues at coordinate 49,594,656 of NC_036854.1, read as the reverse complement.
ACACGTGGCATTTTTACACAGCAATCTGAAGCATGTCTCACCACCACTCTATGTTGAGTCTCGTCAGACTTGTAATCAGGAGACAGGAAATGTTTGTCAAGATATTCTGACTAAGGAAAGCATCTGAAATAGGAAGTAACTCCTTGGAGAACAAAAAATGGTAAACCATTTATGGACACCTGTGACACACAGAAGCATAACATAAGAATGAATGCATAAGCGTCCATGACAGATTAAAGGAGCTATATGTCATATCTTTTCACTGTAATTTCCTTAATATACCTACAGTAATAGTGGAATGATAGTGTTTCGCAATATGTTTTCCACCAAAATGACAAATTGACTTGTGCCCGAAAATCTCTTGTTATCAAATTGATTGGATCCAGCAAAGAGCAAGAATCAAACATGTAGAAACCGCTCAGCCCCAGTCAATTTGACAACAAGAGTCTTTGGTTGACCAATAAGAAGGCTGCACCATTATGATGCAATTTTGTGTAGACCCAATACATAATTTTTTGGGTGGGGGTATTATGAAAAACTATCATTCCACTATTAATGTAGATATATTAAGGACATTTTCTGAAATGACAACGCAAAACTATTACACATAGCTCTATGTACAGTATTACATATTATACTGTACCAAAACATAACTCTAAGATCCACTAATTAATCATCATTCTCGGGTAGAAACATTTGTCTTCTCAAGTTAAAAAAAAAAGTCCAAAATTACATTATTATAGCTACATTCTGCATTACGCATTTATGTGTTTGAGTTTTGAGGTCAGAGTGAATTCCACAGTGACATTATCCTTACCACAGTTCCAGAGGCATGGAAGAAAGGTAACCTAAGATAGAATTAGTCAAAGCCAATCGGCTGGCAGTACTGTAACTCATGGCACCTTGCTAACCCTAACCCTAACCCATTATTCAACAGAGAAGATTCAATAGAGATTCAACAGAGAAGACAGGTCTGTCTATACAAAACCACTCATTACATCAAAATAATAAGGGATCAACATAACTATTTATAACTAATAATCACTGGATAAGTAAGTGCAGACTCAGAAATTGCTTCGATGACAGCACAGATCTAACTCTCCAGGGTCGTAAACATGTCATCAATGCAGGACATTATCACCTCATCAACGAGTCGTCTTGCATCCATCCCCAAACCCAGAATATCACTGAATACTCCACATGAATTCAACAAAATAACAGAACTTCAGCAATTTGTACCTGTAATCTACTATTACAAGTCTTTAACTGGAAATTATAATTGTTGCACAATGAGTCTTGCTATCGTTTCTCATTTCATTTGTTGTGGAAGGCAAAAAAACACACACACAGGAGTGCAGAACTAATCAGAATGCACTCTCACCTCATAGTCATAAAGTTACAGGAAACAGGTTGAAGATATGAACAAGAAAGTACAAAACTATAGCTTTGGGCTGTCTAAAGCAATAATTTTCCAAATTGCTAGTCTTTTCTTTCCCTGTCTCACTGTAGAAGTTCAAATCCCTCACCCAGACAGGTCTCTTATTACAACTTACTGAATCGAACTTGAGTGCTAGAATGCTATTTTCAAGTAGAAGCGACTTAATCAAGCCACACTAGCGGTTCACCGACTGTGGTAACTGTGAGATGCTCAGTGACACTGTCATTCTAGGTGACCGAATTCAATGAAATCTGGAGTGATGGGAATCTTTCACGAGTTATCACACAAATGAATCTAGACATGTCTGTATTTTTGTTATATTATTGTTATAAAGTATATTTTCTAGTTGTCAAAGACCTGTGAAAGATTATTTAACTAGTGAAAGATTCCCATCACTCCAGATTTCATTGAATTTGCTCACCTAATGACGTTGAAAGCTTCAGTGAAATACATGCACATACGTAATTAAAATGAACAGACCGACCAACTGAGAGGCAAAATAGATCATCTCCCTGGAATTCCAAGGGATCGTTTCTTGTTTTCGAGGCGAGGAGCGTCGGACAGTGGGGTTGAGGTCAACGGGACCAGTTTGCTGAGGACCAGCTGTCGGCCTGCTCTGTATACGCACCATCCCTGAAGTGAAAGCAAGCGCCTCAAGAGCTATCTTGTTCTCATAACACTACACCACTTCATAATGGAGGAGGAGAGAGAGTCCTCATGCTCTGAACCCAGCAGCCTACCGACCAGGGCTGCACTAATTCAACATCTAACAGGGCTTTAACAAGGTATGGATAAAAGATAGAAGTCTCAGATGCCATTTCCTTATTTATGCTATGTATTGCTTTGAATACAGAATGATGCATATCTTATTGTTAAAACAATATTTTGAAGGCGAGCTGAAGGCGAGACATCATGATTCTACTATACACGTTCTAACCTGGAGGCTACCAGGCCTAAAATAAGTATTTCCTAAATGGTATTTTGACTCAACAGTGTGTAGTTTCATTCACAAAATCTATGATTACACATTTTAATGATATGATTCCAGGCCATGACAGAAACCATAGCGGGTGTACTTATTTTTTTTAAACTGAATATTAAAAGGTAATATTTTAAATGAGATAGTTTTCCTAACGATTTGAAACGCTGATACTGTATTTAAAGCAAATTGTGCCTGCACTTGTGAAAAAATTACAGTGCTCACTATGTATTTAAGTCAAGCTGAATACAGTAAGAGAGCAATATGAGAACACCCCATGACCACATAAAACAGCAGAATATTGACTGACTTCAAAGGGGCAAAGCCAGGGCACCAGAAGCAAGCACCGACAGCAAAAACAATAATTTAATACATCATTATAAATATTAGGTGAAATTCTAATTTATCTCATAATCTTTAAAGTGAGATTTTATTATGTTTACTCTGTGTAATAAAAGGTTATAGGATAATTAAGGTGTCAGTTGAGAGAGACCCATCTTGTGGGCTATATTTGATGAAATTACTCACTTTTCACCTGTACACTTAACAGATTTTGAACTCTATGTGGTTACATAAAGTGGCTAGCTTACACTTTTCCGATTAATGTTTGGGGTTGATCGAACTTTGTAACACTAAGGTGTTTTGATGTGAGTGAATACACCAAATGTTTGTTTAAACAGTTTTGAGTGATTGTTGAGGTTTATATCACACACTGTAAACCACAGGGCATGGTTAACTCAAATACTTCTAGTAAGTTGAACTGAAAGTCAATGAAAAGTAATTATTACTTAAAATGTTTATGTGGTACTAACTCAAAACTAAATGAGGAGTCACATCACCTCTATTTTTGTAAATTATGATAACAAATAAACTTTTTCCCCAGCATGCTCTAATGCAGGTTTATTTGTTTTTGATATCTGTATTTTTGCATGTACAGTTGAAGTTGGAAGTTAACATACACTTAGGTTGGAGTCATTAAAACTAGTTTTTTAACCACTTTACAAATTTCTTGTTAACAATCTATAGCTTTGGAAAGTCGGTTATGACATCTACTTTGTGCATGACTCAAGTAATTTTTCCAACAATTGTTTACAGACAGATTATTTCACTGTATCACAATTCCAGTGGCTCAGAAGTGTACATACACTAAGTTGACTGTGCCTTTAAACAGATTGGAAAATTCCAGAAAATTATGTCATGGCTTTAGAAGCTTCTGTTAGGCTAATTGACATCATTTGAGTCAATTGGAGGTGTACCTGTGGATGTATTTCAAGGCCTACCTTCAAAATAAATCAGCCAAGACCTCAGAAAAAAATTGTAGACCTCCACAAGTTTGGTTCATCCTTGGGAGCAATTTCCAAATGCCTGAAGGTACCACGTTCATCTGTACAAACAATAGTACGCAAGTATAAACACCATGGGACCACGCAGCCGTCATACCGCTCAGGAAGGAGATGCGTTCTGTCTCCTAGAGATGAACGTACTTTGGTGCGAAAAGTGCAAACCAATCCCAGAACAACAGCAAAGGACCTTCAGAAGATGCTGGAGGAAACAGGTACAAAAATATCTATATCCACAGTAAAACGAGTCCTATATCGACATAACCTGAAAGGCAGCTCAGCAAAGAAGAAGCCACTGCTCCAAAACCGCCATAAAAAAGCCAGACTACGGTTTGCAACAGCACATGGGGACAAAGATCGTACTTTTTGGAGAAATGTCCTCTGGTCTGGTGAAACAAAAATAGAACTGTTTGGCCATAATGACCATTGTTATGTTTGGAGGCATCATAAGGTAGGAAAATGATGTGGAAATATTGAAGCAACTTCTCAAGACATCAGTCAGGAAGTTTGGTCGCAAATGGGTCTTCCAAATGGACAATGACCCCAAGGATACTTCCAAAGTTGTAGCAAAATGGCTTAAGGACAACAAAGTTAAGGTATTGGAGTGGCCATCACAAAGCCCTGACCTCAATCCAATAGAAATGTTGTGGGCAGAACTGAAAAGGCATGTGCGAGCAACGAGGCCTACAAACCTGACTCAGTTACACCAGCTCTGTCAGAAGAAATGGGCCAAAATTCACCCAACTTATTGTGGGAAGCTTGTAGAAGGCTACGTAAACTTGTACGTAGGTGTACGTAAACTTCCGACTTCAACTGTACATTAAATGATTGATGAATCTCATGCTACACAAAGATACATAACATACATTTTTCTAAACTAATCCAATCATTTCGTTTTTTGCACCCGTTACTGAAATGGTTCTTCTAGTTTGTTCCTAACCCTGACAGTCATTATGAATGCAGGTGAATAATAATTTCAACTGTTGGATATCCGAACTCTGGCTGGATTCGAATAGGAATTACACATTACTTTGCAAGCTAGCATAGGATGGCAAAATTCTGGTAAATTGCCCAGGTTTTCCAGAAATCCCAGTTGGAAGATTCCTGGATATCCTTAAACAAGGATTTTTGGAAAATATGGGAATTTTGGAAAAGTTACCAGACTTTTGCAGCCCTATTTGCAGGCGCGCTGTCACCTGTAAACCCTGAGTTTCAGGCTGCTGTATTAGGGTAAAGCTAGGCCTCAAAATATGACCTCATAAGATATTTAATTTATTGTCATATAGTGTTTATTTATAATGATAACATTTGCCTAGGAACTCAGTTGGTGAAGGCCACAGGACTTTAAAATTTATGAATTCAACAACCATGTCTCTGTCACTAACAAATACAGTCATGGGTGGTTACTCTACATTTCACTCGAAAATGCAAGGCACACTGGGAAATTATATTGGAGGCTTGGCTTAGTGGGGGTGTTACTCAGAATATGATTATTTGTCAAACGGCAGTCAAGCATCGATCATCATGTCACCAGAATAAGCCCCTCGATATTTATTGAAAAGGAGCATCAAGCTCATCCCCGTGAACTTTCACCATCCTGTGAAGTACATCATCATTTATTTAATCTGTAGCCTAATGTCATGTTCAAAAAAACTAGGAACTCTGGGGAAAAAAACTATCTCCGACTGAGATTTTCTTTTTTAACAGTCATCCAACTCGGAATTCCAAGACGGAAACTTTTTCTAGAACTCTAGAACTTTCTGACCTGAAGATCACTGACGTCATGATTTGACCTTGTTTCTTTCCGAGTTCCCAGTTGTCTTGAAAGCACCATCACCGCATGCTTTTCTAAATCGTAGTGGGAGGTCCACAAACCATATCATCGTGTGACTCTAAGTTTACTTCGATATGTTGGTTATTATATCAATATTTGTGCATAAAAACATTTTTCTACCACCATTTCTTGCATAATAAATTTTACTGACACAAAAAGATCCCACTACGTCGAACAAACAAATTATTCTGCATTTATACAATTCTACAGAAACTTCCTGTTTCCATCACAGCTGTCTTGATTTTGTTTTATACTATGACTTTACACTCATAAAAACTGTGGAAGGAAATGTGGTTAATGAGGCTGAGTCTTCAGAGATAACCTCTCTGGCTGAGTTGTGTAAACCAGGGAAATTCCTATTGTTGGCAGATGTACCAGCAGGCCTCAGACGTCCTTAGGCATTTAATGTGCAAGTCTTGGCTACACAAGATACGGCCTGGGGAGCTCAGACAGAATATACAGACCCCAAATACAAAAAAAGAAGGAAAAAAACTTGAAAATATAAACTGTCATTCCATCTGGCTCCAAAAGGGCATAGTAGTGTAAATGGTTAAATGCTGTCCCCTCTACCCCTATCATCTATCATATACTTTTGAAACAATCACAGACTGTGTGAACGTAAACATTGTAAAAGTAATAAAAGCTTGGACATGAAACATCTTCTTGAACATTTAGACTAGCTTTGTGTACATGGCAGACGAACTGAGCAAGTTCAAGCTTGTGCTCTCATGAACTGTTTAATAAATCTTACACTGAAGGATGAAAACACTTAACAGACTGATTAACCGCTGACAGTTTTATGGCAAAATTACTATTGTTGCACTTTGAGCACTCATCATTAGTTGAATCAATGATAAGGTGCAATCGTTTATACTTTTACCACACGTCTTGTGTCTGTTTCTTCCCTTTGATTTGGTCCCACTCTATCACCATGCCACTGCAGAGCAACAAGCAGACACCCAAATATCCCATGACAAAAACAGTCATATGACTAGCCTAGCCTATATCATATCTCAGCAATGTACAGTATGGGAAATCTGAAGGTCCCAAACACAAGGGGGGAAATTACACAATCATAAGGAAGCCTAGGAGCATTGAAAATAATATATTTTGCCAAAATGATTTAAAATAATTCACGTTTCGCCAACCAAGTATGATCCAACTCACCTGTGTTGGCCGTGATCTTATCCCAGGCAGCATACAGTACGCCTACTCCCGCTCGGTTGGAACTACAGCATCGTAAACTGGTAAGAAACAGTTTTTTCAGCTATCATTAACATGATAGGCATATTCCAATTGTGTTTTGACCAAGGATATTAGATATTTGGAACACCCTCTCTTTATAAATTGTCGTAATTAACTCAGTGACGCAATTTAATAATTAGCAGGCGACATAAAACAGTCTTTTAGGTCGCAAAAGATGAATATGCCCATAGGCTACCTCTAGCCTACACAGTAGCCTAAACACTCAAATAAGTAGCAAAGCAACCTTCAAGATGAGAACAACCTTCATTAATTTGTGGTGTCGAATGACAATGACGCCATGTAGAGATAAACTTATTTTCTTTCTTTTTTTTTTATCCAGTGAAATATCTAAGAAATGCAAGGAATGTCTTTTGTTGGGCTTCCTATATTGATCAGCCTACTCAAGAGGCCACTTGGTGTCCTCTCTTTGTGGGTCTTTGGCCGAACACTAAAGCCTGATCCCATAGATGGGTCTCGACCGTCCACTTCTGTTGAGAAAGGGGTGACAGAATACCCCAGCTTGCTCAGATGATCTTCTCTGGACATGCGGCTGCAGAGAGGGGCTTTGACTATTGCAGAGTCTGTATCCAGGCTTGCAAGGTAGACGTTCTATGAGCTGGCAGTTATTACCTCCCTCACTCCCATCTTCCCTTCTTCCCTCCCTCCCTCACTCATTCAAACCGTACACAGCAACTCTCCAAGATTGACAGACATACAGTCATAGAATTAGGAACTTGGAATAATAATAATTTAATAGGATCTACAGTATATGCATACAGTCCACCTTTCTCCTTAGAAAATGTTTGTCATCAAAGCATCATGTAATCTATCTTCCCATGAAAGCAAATCAATCGCATTTATTTTAAATTAGGCAATCTGGTGGATAAAAAGTGGGAAAACGATACGAAATTGTTGCCTGCATCACACTCGGTTGGCTAAATCAGCTTTAAGCAAGAAACATTCACCACCAACAGTGTAATAACACGCTGACTGGAGAGGGGCTTAAACCATGCCAAAACACTGCAACAACTCAAACAATGGTCAAATGTCCTCATTCTTTGTGTGCCATGGCATGACAGCACAAGCTTTTAGTTCTATCAGGTTTAGACATCTATTTAGCATTAAGATGTTGAAATAGTTTACTTGAACATTTGTTTTAAATTAATGCCAATAATCTTTATGTAAAGAAAGCAATCTTTCACGGTGAACTCAACGTTTTGTGATGTTAAGGTGTCCAGGTTTGTCCAGGTATTTGTAGTACCGTGGTGATAGCTGACTATTTCCTCATTGTTTTTGAGGTTGATCATTTACTTCAGGTCAGGTGAGAGTGTTTTCAGTAATCAATAACAAAGCCCATTCTCAAACGTCAGGTACAAAGTTGGCACCTCTATGGACGTGTAAGACATGAGAAAAGATACCTTCAATGAGGACAAAGAAGTTCTTATCAGGTGACACACTGTCATTATAACCCTGATGAGACCTATAGGGAGTTTGTGTGTGGTGTGTGTGTGTGTGTGTGTGTGTGTGTGTGTGTGTGTGTGTGTGTGTGTGTGTGTGTGTGTGTGTGTGTGTGTGTGTGTGTGTGTGTGTGTGTGTGTGTGTGTGTGTGTGTGTGTGTGTGTGTGTGTGTGTGTGTGTGTGTGTGTGTGTGGTGGTGTGTGTGTGTGTGTGTATTTGAAGTATCTTTAAAATACTTTTTCTGTGTATTTGAGCATTTTCAAATACACAGCCCAAAACAAATACTTTATTTGAGCATTTGAATGGTTATTTGTAAACCCATATAGTCTGCCAATTTGTATTTGACAGTATGTTCAAATACTTATTTCAAATACTATTTTCGAAAACCTGGGTTAAATGCTTCGGAGTGTATTTGAGTCAGTGTATTTGAATTTTTCAAATACTTTCCAAGTGTATTTCAAAAACATTAACATATTCAACTACTTGTCTTTTCAATAAAATATATCTGAATACTTACTTTTGAATGTATGTGAATGTACATAAGATATTTGAAATAGTATTTGAACCCAGGTCTGGTGTGGTGCATCTTTACTTGTATGTACATGTGCACATGTGCGTGTAGAACTATGCCAGCTGAACCTTTTGAATTCACTCCACTTGTTAGCCTTTCAAAGGGCAATCTATACGACCTCAGCCTCGGGTCACCCCATTCTTCCTCATGTTATTTCAGCAACACAGACCGATCTAAAGCAGTTGTAACTTCATCTCTGGACATATTCTTTCACAAAAGGTGTGTTTGTTTACAAAAACCTGCAAACGTGACACTTACCCAGTCGGCGGGTACAAAGCCCCAGTCGTGTGAGTCGAGTGATCGCGGCACAGGGAGTGAAAGATGAAAGCTGGACTGAGGCTAGGGCTCTGCGCACATGTCGGGATGATGCTCTCACCGGCCTCATCGGCTTTCATTAGACAGGTGGAAGAGTCAGCTGTAGAGAGGTCTGGGGGGGGGGGGGGGGGGGGGGGGGTTAACCCAGACCGGTGTTGGTCTAAACTTATTTTTTGGGGGTTTGATGCCACTTTGATATGTACACTCCACATGAGCAGCCCAGACTGTGAGTGGCGCAGGGCGATGAGCAGGGACTTGTCGGAAGCTTTATGGGATGCAGCGTTTGTTTATTAATCACTGGGTTCTGTGATGTGTCTCTCATCACTCCTACAGGTATAATTAAGCTTTAAAGGGCATGGGAGGCTTGATGTGTCTGAGATTCATTTTGTTTTATCTCCACGTCTCTTTTGAAGTCAGTGGTGCAGCTTGAGTGCGTTGTGTGTAGTGTGTAGTGTGTGTGTGTGGAGGGGAGACTACTCAGCTGGGGTTGCCATGTTACATGTTCTTCAAAATGTATGCAGCAAGCTTTTTACACGACAGCTTACATAACTTACTTAGCCTCAATTCATTCATTGAATTGAAAAGATTGACAGTTCAAAAACCGTCAGTTCATCAATGGCCAGAATGGGGAATAATTGTTCCCATGACATCCTTGATTTCCATCAGACAGCTGTGACAGACTGTTTCCCAGTCAAAGCTTCTGACAAACGTTGGGGGGAAAAAACCAACGCCTCGTCATCAGAACCTGTGCAGCTTGACTGTCGTTGCCCAATTGACCCAATCGAAAGGTCAAGCGAATTGGAAGATACATCACAGGACATGTTTGAATTTCACAAGTTCCTCGTCACTTCATCTCGTCTACTATTGATTTACGGCGTCAAGCGGGAGATGTTGAGTGGGACATCAGAGAAGAATGTAAACACACTGCACGTCACGGGCCTTGATCTTCCATTTCACCTTTCCACCTTAATTAAGGACCGGTCCTCTGCCGAACTGAAGGGTGACATATCTTTTTCTCTAATATATATTTTTCAAGATTTTTTCAGATTTAGGATAGCTTTGTAGATAGAGGAGAGAGAGAACTTGTGTGGCGAAGCAGGGGATCAAACCAATGTCTACAGGATCTCGAAGGTGGCAGCACTACCACTAGACCAGCCCCCAGCACGATTCTCTTTCTTTTTTGGAATACACTTCAAACAGAAGTTATCATCTTTGTCAGAGGACACCAGAAAAAAGTCCAATCTGGTCAAGTGCTAGAGCTACATATAGCCTTGCTAGCTAGCGTTTCAGGACGCAGAACCAATGGGAGAACGAATGGTGGCTGGCTACGCAAGCTAAAATTAATTCTACAAGTTACTGGGGTACATGGTATAAAATAAGTGATGTCTCATGAGTGAAACCAGGTAACTTTAAATAGTAAAAAAGGTACATTTGCTTCATTTTGGTTGTGTTCCATGTGCTTGATCAAGCTGTCATAGAGCTGGAGCTGGGGGAGGTGTGAAGAGATGAGAAGCTCACCTGTTTACTTTGGCAAGGAAGATAGAGCAGGCAAACAGCCAATGAGCTGTCATCTCTCCAATTCGATCACACAGTAATGTCCCTTCACATGTGAGTGAGTGAGCGAACACAAAACCTTACAGAAAATGTTATCTGACACTGCACATAATAACAGTATAGTGGGCATTCMTATTCTGAACGTAGTCTGAACGTTTCAGGAACAGTCGAGTTCAAGGATGTCAATGTATCTATGTCAATGAGGCGAAAGGCTAATCCAATTGAACATTTCGTAAGCCTAGAATGGACCCCAGCCATGTTCTCAAACATAGAGTTGCTTTATTAATTCCTACATTTAGCCTTTAGCGCCATAGTGGCATATTAGCGTGACATCTTCTTGAATTTTTAGTGAGGAAGCTTTGTTGATGCTAGGGGCATATCCTAACACCTGACCAGTAATCAGAATGACATTAAGAAGTCTATTGTAGCTAGACAGTTACATGACTGAAATACTCACTAAATTGGAACACAAGTACAGATTGCAGTAAGTCCTGCTGAGATTGAAAGATGTCTGCCCTATTTTGGACACCGTTAAGGAGGAACAAATTGCAGACAGTATACATTGTAGATCAAAGACATTTAATGACATAATGTATGTGCAACTGACTGGAGATCGAACTCGAGTTTTGGATTTGACTAATGATCATGTTAGCCTACTGAGCTAAAGCCTAGGCATTAGCTTGGGGAGCTAGCACAAGTTATCAGGTGTCGTTAACTGACCAATGAACTTCAACCTTCTTTGATGTGACCAAAGCGGTATAAACCAGGTTTGCGAGAATAAAACAAGACTATATTATCATTATATTGCCAACTCATGTCCTGTTCACAAACTGAATTCAAAGTGGTGCACTACATATTAGACTGAGTGTACAACACATTAAGGACACCTTCCTAATATTGACTTCCCCTTTTTTGTTCCTTCAGAACAGCCGCAATTAATCGGGGCATGGACTCTACAAGGTGTCCAAAGCATTCCACAGGGATGCTGACCCATGTTGACTCCAATGCTTCCCACAGGTGTGTCAAGTTGGCTGGTGGACCATTCTTGACACACACGGGAAACGGTTGAGCGGGAAAAACCCAGCAGCGTTGCAGTTCTTGACACACTCAAACCGGTGCGCCTGGCACCTACTACCATACTCTGTTCAAAGGCACTTAAATCTTTTGTTTTGCCCATTCATCCTCTGAATGGCACACACACAATCCATGTCTCAATTGTCTCAAGGCTTTAATAACCTCTTCTCGCCTTCCTCTACACTGATTGAAGTGGATTTAACAAGTGACATCMATAAGGGATCATAGCGTTCACCTCGATTCACCTGGTCAGTCTATGTCATGGAAAGAGCAGGTGTCCTTAATATTTTGTACACTCAGTGTAGATTTAACAGTATGACTTCCATTTGTCTCTGACACAGGCCGATACATCCTATGTCTGTATGCGTGTATTACTCATTCAAACCAAGAGCTTTGTTTTTGCAATGTTAACAGCCTGCAACAGAGAAAATCAAACTATCCTGCCTCCTAGTCGCCAAGCCGACGTTTCAAAGTCTTCGTCACGGACCTGATGAATGCACCATGAGAAATACAATTATGAGGTGACCGTCAAACGTTCCAACCCTCACTGATCCACCCTTTGTTACAGAAGAATCCCTTAACCAGAGAGTGATTTGTACTGACCTCATATTCATAGATACACATTTGTGACACATTCACAACATGTCCAAAAACAGAGAAGAATGAAGAAACCACTCAGGTTCCATGAAAATAAACCGCGACAGGGCGGTGTAGTGCGGTCCCTGAGACTGAACTGTTCTTCACAAACAGTTTTTTGGGGGTTTCTTCAGTGTTCTATGCAGCCTGGAGTGGTGTGTTCCTTGCCACAGATAAAGCAATAACAAGACTTGTATCAGCTTTTTGGGAAAAGTCTTGTTTTGTGGCTCACATTCGTATCAGATTTCTAAGTGCAAAGTGCCATAAACTTTGAATTGTGTAATGAGGGGAATGATCTAGAATAGGGTTCTCTAACCCAGTTCCTGGAGCGCTACCCTCCTGTAGGTTTCCGCTCCAACCCCAGCTGTAACTAGCCTGATTCAGCTTATCAACCAGCTAATTATTAGAATCAAGTGCGCTAGATCAAGGTTGGAGCGAAAAGGATGGTAGCTCTGCAAGAACAGGTTTCGAGGTTTCTAGAAGTTTCTAGACATCCTTTTTTGAGAACATAACAGATCTCTAGACAAGTCATCATATCTAGGCCTCATTTCACCACAAACCGGCTGAGGTTCGTAGGTAATCATTAATCACATGATAGAAGGGGGAAAAAAGGTGTGATCAGACAGATAACGGAAACGCAAACACAACGCGCTGTACCTTTGGCGCATTGAAAAATAAGTAAATATGTGTTGCTACTTTACCTTTCATCACTGTTTGAAATTACAACAAGAGGCCAAAAGACTGCTTGCATTTGGCACAACCTCAACATGCTTTGAAGTATTAAAGCTGTGGTGAATGACTTGCCTCCTGAATGTTTAAGCAGCATGTGTCATTTAGACTGTGGGGGTTTTATGTTTTTTTTTTTTGATGGGCTTGGCTTTTGACAATCCAACCATTTWGATTTTTTTGAGTGAGGGAAATGTTTGGGAGAGGTTAATCCTGTGTACTGTATTGGCACGAAAGTGTAACCAATGCCAAAATATATTGTCATGTATAATGGGAAATGTGGTAGCATTGAGTTCACTTGTGGTGGCACTGGCAACAAAGGTACACCTGCCACAAAAACACCTTTTACCTAAAGACATTTGGGTTTTCGTGTAAGCACAGAAGACCAGAAAACACAAAACATTAAAGTAATGTGCCGTGATCTGTCAGTCTATTTGAAAATGTACATCTAACCACAAACCTCAAGTGCCTTCTTAAAAGTGCACCGTCGTTGTTGTTTTGAGCAGTTCAGAAATCCTGTGTTTTGTTGTTGAATTATTTTTTGACTGGCACAAGAACATCTCTACCATGTTGTAAGCTCTCATCACCTGAACATGTATTCATACAAGCAAGGTAGAGGAGACAGCGGGGTCCTGTACTGCAGACGCGGAAAGTCCCCAATTATGTGGTAATTCTAGAGAGTGGTTGGGATATTTATTCTTATTGCCCAAAGAACTTGGCATTTACGAGACTCACCACAAAACACATTCCACCAAGCACAGCACAGGCAAACTTGAGGCTCCCTCACTCCCTCACTCACTCAGATGAAATAGCTACTGATTTATGGTGTATTTTGAAGGAAGTCTCCGGGCTTAGTTTTTAATTCTGCCGCTTTTTAAAATTAAATCAGTTAATTACCTTTTCTTTGAGGAGTGGTTGGCAATATTAACGAGTATGCTAATAAACTACAACAAACAACCTGCAGTATTTTCACCTCACACCTCCACCCTTCAATATGCCCCCCTTAGGTAGGGTGTGAAAACCAAAGATGTACATATAGATAATTGGATCTCGATGGTGAAAACATTGCTGTAAATTACATGATCTCTAAATGGTCATTTACTTTTGCGTAAGACAATTTACATTTTTATTGATTACATATTTCATGTATTTTCCAATTGCTTTAACGCTTATTTACAAAGTCACTCCATAACTAAGAACAGGGAAAGTCCTGTTCACTGTGCTCACAATGTTTTTTTAGGATTGGACCAATGGACCTCAGTGCTAAAGGTGTAATTTGAATCATTTCTATGTGCCATGTATGTAATCAGCATGCAGTCAGGGATAAGTACAAAACCCCTGTATGGAAGTTTCAATGCCTTTCAGACACAGCAGGGTTGGTCAGATTTTCTCGAATAATTCCTTCCTAAAGCACCATTTAAGGCCATTATGTGAGTCTATTTTTGGCCACAGTGATGGATTCTGCTCAATTATTGTCCATTATGGAGAGAGATGGCCTAACATGCGTGACAGGAATTACTGGTAACGGCTGTGACATCCACTGTGAAATCCACTTTGCACATTTAGCTCAGCTCATCAACAAGTTTGTATTTCTAATTCACTTATGTGTGYAATGGCTGGTGGTTGCTTTCATGTTGTCTTCTTCCATTGTCATATTAGGTATCKGTACAGATGTGGGATCTTAATTTGACCAGTTTCGTCTCAGGAGTAAAATAATCCTGCAGCAGGAGGATTGGACTATAAAAAAAAAGGTGTTCATTTCTAACATTTCTTCATTTGTTTTGATAGGCTAAAGTAGACTATAGTTTTTGGTGTGAGATGTAGTGAGAGAAAGAGAGCTGCAGGTTTTCAATGAATTTATGTAAATCACAAGGCTCGTTTTTTTCTGCGACAACAGATACTACACCTGTAGTTTATCAATTCATTGGTAAATGCTCCACATACTCAACATAGTTGTACCTATAATGAATAGGTACACATCACGTATAGCCTACCAACTCTCCTTATAGTCCAGGGTTATGTGAAAATATCATAAAAGCATGAAACTTGGTACAGTTTGGGGCATATATAATGCTATTTGCATAACCTGCAGTGGTACTTGTCTTATCAAGACTAATAGAACAGAAACAGGCAACAGAGGTTGAGTTAGTTCCTATAACTCTTCTCCTGGCACTAGGGGACTGCAGTGGATGTCGTCTTGCCAGGGTTCAGTCACAGCAGTCAGCACAAACTGAAGCTAATTGAGAAGGAAAAGTGGAAACAAGTTCTACCAGAGGGCCTGAGAACAACCCCGAGAGCCACCAAGGCCCCCGCCAGAGATGAATCAAAATGGTCGATCAATAACTTCTCAAGTGCTAATAAGCGCTGGCACATTTGGTGATATGTGAGCCTGTTCGTCATTTCAACTGCGCAAAGAGTTATGGGAAATCCATTGTTAGGTCCAAAGTATGACGTAATGTAGCACTTAGTAAATGAAGGAAAACCAAAAGCCCTCTGTGATTTGTATTTCATTTACAAAGGACAAGTCTAATCATTAGGAGCTCCATCTCTTCGAAACACATAGGAAATGCTATAATGATGGCCATGTTTTTTTATAGCCGACTTAGTCAGCAATGAGCCAACGACACAGGAGATTACAGCAAATAGTATAGCTTTTCTGTCTTCCATMTTTGATTGGTTCCTTCTCAGATAACCAGGGGATGGATTCCTATTCACCATAAGGTGATTAAAGTCATATTAGGAAACCGTTATGGGGGAGTCGTAAAATTATTTGATTTCTGTCCTCTCCACTGTCTCCTATCAAAGTGATTGGTCTACTAGGTCATCTGCAGTGTTTGACATAATTGTTAATTAGCCATTATGGCCTGGCCTCTCTCCCCCAGAAATGTAATCTCTGACCAATTATTAATTTAAAAACAATGCCTTATATCACAGTGTGATGTATGGGTACAGACATTTTTTATTACCACAGACTGACACAGTGGCCTGAAATGGTGATATATTTACACTCCAGTCTAGACATTACATTACATATTGATTGCAATATGAAAATTAAATCATAATATGGCAAAAACTGCAAGTCATTCCCTGTATTCCTTCACTCATGCTGCCAAACATACCATCGTAAAACTGACCATCCTACCGATCCTTGACTTTGGCGATGTCATTTCCAAAATAGCCCCCAACACTCTACTCAGCAAACTGGATGTAGTCTATCACAGTGCCATCCGTTTTGTCACCAAAGCCCCATATACTACCCACCACTGCGACCTGTATGCTCTCGTTGGCTGGCCCTCACAACATATCCGTCGCCAAAGCCCAGCCTCATCTCAGCTCACTGGTCACCATAGCAACAGCCACCCGTAGCACGCGCTCCAGCAGGTATATTGCACTGGTCATCCCCAAAGCCAACACTTCCTTTGGGCGCCTTTCCTTCCAGTCCTCTGCTGCCAATGACCGGAACGAATTGCAAAAATCTCTGAAGCTGGAGTCTTGTATCTCCCTCTCTAACTTTAAGCATCAGCTGTCAGAGCAGCTTAACGATCACTGTACCTGTACACAGCCAATCTGTAAATAGCACACCCAACTACCTCATCCACATGTTATTACTTACCGTCTTGCTCTTTTTCACCCCAGTATCTCTACTTGCACATCATCTGCACATCTATCACTCCAGTATTAATGCAATTATTAATGCAATTGTAATTATTTCGCCTCTATGGCCTATTTATTGCCTGCCTCCCTACTCTTCTACATTTGCACACACTGTACATAGATTCTTCTATTGTGTTATTGTCTGTACGTTTGTTTATGTGTAACTGTAACTGTGTTGTTTGTGTCGCACTGCTTTGCTTTATCTTGGCCAGGTCGCAGTTGTAAATGAGAACTAGCCCACCTAGTTAAATAAAGGTGAAATAAAACACACAAAAAATAAAAGTATATATAAATATACAAGTATTTTATAAAGAAATATATTTCAAGTGTCAACTTTCAATTTCCCTGCATATTAAATAGTTCGGTCCAGCTATACTCATCAGATATAACACTGTTCAATGCCTTGTCCATCCAAGTAAGCACAAGGCTTATGTTTTATTAAAGAGAGACCCAGTTTATAGAGAGGAAAATGGAGGTTGCAAAAAGGCTGTGTGACCATGTGGGATACACACTAGTGATATGGGTCAAGTCCAAGGTCAAAATATGTGAAAAGGAGAAGACTGCTCCCTTTAGAGAGGCAATTCGCATTGACAACACTAAAATTAAAAGTTGATATCAAAATCATGGGTCACCTGACTTTAATCAGCAACGATGTAAAACAAATTGTATCAAACTGATTATTTAACAGTGGTATATGAGAGATATGAGGCATCTGGGCATGTTACTAATCAAATCATGTTGATACCCTGCATGTCTTTTTCAGCATAGATCAATTGTGGGCTTATTCTTTTCACATTCAAGTTGTCGTTGGCTCACACAGTTTGCAAAGGGATACAGCAAAGGGCTCTCTTTCAACTCTTTACCACTATAGACCACCTTYTTTTAACGTTTTTTTCAGTCGTCAGCTTTTTGCACGACAAGGTGAGTTTTTCTTTTCAAAATACCACAGATCAGGTAAAGAGATTGTTGGGGGAAGAAAGTGAAATAAAAGGCTCTTTAACGTGGTATTTATAAAGAAAAAGACAAACAGTGTCCCTGTTGAAAATAAAAGTTTGGAAATGTTCCGAAATCCATTCTGATGACAGTTGGAAGAATGCAGAGCTTTATGAAGGACTTGAGCCCCATCTTTGCCATATCTTTTAACCATGATTATTTACTTAAAAACACAAGCGAGGGCCCTAGTCTGGCATTGTGGACGGCAGTCCTTTGATAGGGGCTCTAGGCTTGAATTCTTAACTAATAATTTGTTCCACGCCTTTGTCTGAGGCATTAACGGCAGTGGTCTGCGTTTTTCTTGCTCTAATCTCAAGAATGTGCCAGCCTCTTGAGAAGCGTAGGGCTTCCCTCCTCTCCCTGAGCGGGCTCCTGGTTTTGTTTTCTTAGAGGGCTCCCCAGATTGACAAGCCTCATCGTTGGGCCCTCTCCTCAGCCATCTGTTTTCACTGATTCTGTCCCAGCACATCAAAGTCAATCAGAGCCTGCAAAGCATTTTAAAAGACACACACCAACCCCACAGTGTGTGAGAAATAAGGCTAACTTTCATCAACCCCACAGAAAAAGATTGTTAGGAACTCATTTATGTTTGTGTGTACGATTTTCCATGTTGGAGAGATCCTGAGAGAGATTCCTTAGCTCACAGTATAGGTATGAGCAGCTAAACTTTGTTCATCTCCAGCTCTGACGACAGCTCGGTGAGTAAATCCGTCCCAACATATACCATAGACTTAGATAGACATCGCATCAATATATCTGTCCCATTATGCTGTCTTTGAGGCCATTTCCATTTTGAAGTAGTCCATTTTCTTATTCTACTAACTGAAAGGCTGCATACAAACAAACTGAAAAGGTGCATACTGCCACCTAGAGTGTGTTGTTTGAACAGGTATATACCCTCCTGGTGACCTGGATGGAATGATGTGATCCTTCCTTAACCCATAGGAAATCCCACCCAGCTGACTACTTCARAATTGTGAAAATCATCAATGGCGCTGCACATGCTAAAACAGGCTTTTCGGCATTAGAGTCCTCTATTTATCTCTATGACATAGACTGAACTGTTTTGGTAATGTATTCAGTGACATCTCTTGACAATGAAGGAATCACCTGTAGTGAAGACAGAAGTCAGWTCAATGACGTTTTTGTAGGAAAATCATATTTTTATTTAGGCCAAAAGAAAAACATGGCTATATATAGTGACATGAAAGATGAATCCTAGTTGACTAATGGGAGTGGCTGGGGGTATTGTACCACAAGACTTTATTAGCCCGCTGTGCGAAAGCAGAGGAATTAGCACGGGGAGCTAACTCAAGTCTTCAAGGTTACTTAGGCGAGCGTAGTTCACCGAACCACGTCTGTGTGAASCAGTGTTTTTTACGGTCTCTGGTGTGAACCCATTAAGTATCATAGCAGAAATATTAGATTCTGTTGATACAATACATCGATTGATCTTTCGTCATGGAATAAACAGCATTTTATGATGTGTGAATGTGATGATTGGAAAACAGATGTTCTATTCAAGTTCAAACCCTAAAGGTAGCTCGACAGTTAGGGCTCAACAACAACAAAACCCAAACATTACTATTATTATCATCATGCTATTACAGCCCTAATAAAAACAATGTATTAAAAGCATGACCATTTTAGGTAGTCAAATCTGGGTAGCCTGGTTCAGACACGTAAAACATTCTCAATTTCCATCCAGTAACCTATAGGCTACGTATATGTAGAAGACAACGGAAATGCCATTAAACCATTACAAAATATATTCCAGTSTTTTCTAGCAGGTTAACAGCACAAGGCAAATAGACTTATTCTCAGTCCAATCGGTGATTCACTTAACCAAGGAACTTGTTGGGGGTGGATGGGGAGGAAAACTATTATTCAATTATTAAAGTATTCTAATTCCTAATTCTATGGGGCAGATCATGATGAAGGATTTGGATTTTACTCGTTGTATGGGTCTTGTTTTCGATTCCTGTCGATCATGAAATCATTTTTGCAACAATCGTAGCAACTGTTCTTTCCTGACAACCTTTCAGACGCATGCATATTTAGCTAGTCCTTTAGCTAGCTWTTTTGATCTGTAAATGTAACAATGTTACAATGCAGCGAAGCAGCAAGCTTGCCGACTAACAAGTCTCAGTTGGGCATCTTTCAGCTAGCTGAGTGGCATAGTAACATGTGATCTGACTGAGAAACATRTTTTTGAACATAATAAAGTGCATTTGGGGTCCAACTATGAGAGACATTTATTTGTCTATCATAAAGCAACAAACCAGATGCATGTCCCATTTTGCTAAATACTTTTTGTCCGTGTGCACATTTCCACATCAAATGTTAGATTTTAAAAGTCTTTATATTAATGCAAAGATACTAAATTAGGCTATGTGAATACAAGTTCTTTAAAAAAAAAACTTTGTCTTATTTATTCATTCTAAAATAGATGCAAACTTCACTATCACAGTTCAAGAGGGGTTTCTCTCATTAAACAGGGCTTGAACTCAAAAGCAACCAGTGGCAAGTTAGCGATCACCACAATTGCTCTTCAAGACCATATCATATAAAACGTACTGTTTCGGAATTTGTCACTGTGTGACCCTGTGAAGACAAGATGGTGCAGAATAGCCTCCACAGACACCCACTGCAAAATAAACCACGTGAAAGGAACTGTGAAACAGAAAGGTCCTCATTGTCCCCAGTCACACAATGGACCAGAGGAGAAACAGTATGTGCTAGGTAGCCAAARAAATCWATCAATCAATTACATTTATTTTACAGTAGTCAGTTGGGAACTAGTTCAACAACACTTCTGAACTAGGAAGTCTCATTGTGAAATCAAATCTGCATTTTGGTGCTTAGCCTATTTAATTTTTCACTTGTTGTTTGATATTTTGCSGTTGTCTGCCGTTGTCTGCCTCTCCAGCCCAGAAATTGGGTTTGGTGGAATCCCCGGCCAGGAGACTGATGGTGGATGAATGGAGTTGGGTCAAGTCGAGGTCTATTCACAAGGGAGACTCCAAGCAGCCCTGTGTGATCTGCAGGGAGGAGTTTCGCCTACAGACTCAGGTATTCCTCCATCCACAATACCTGGTGTTTATCCTCAGTCAGTCAGTCAGAGGACCCTTTTTGAACGTTTTCAACGTTCCTCACCCTCCCCTAGGGCACGACTCCCCAACACCGTCTTACCCCTCCCTCTGCGTTCTTGTATTTTCTAAGTCTTGTGTAGGACAACTGGTACAAATTTCCCATACTGCCTTATGGAACTCAAACTCGATGATGTAGCAATCAGTGTGTTACTGTGAGGGTCGTTCAGTCTTTTACACCTTTCTGATCCCCTTTTAAGATGCCAATCTCCTGAAGAATGCGGGGTAGAATAGACGGCCTTACAAAGCACAGTTTCCATAGATGCACGTGTAAATATTAATTTGACTCGAGGGAAAAAATGTTAATTATAGCCTACTAACAAGGGAAAGGGACAAATGTGAATCTTTGTGGATTTGTTGATCTGTTTGACAAAAACATGTTAAATGTGTTTGTTATTAGTGAAACTACAATTATTGGAAATTGTATTTTATTAAGACGTTTAGCCATTTTTGCAGGCCTAAATCATTTCCATTTCCTTCATTCAAACAACATCAGTTATTGCTGATTATGATTTCAGATATTTAACACTTTACTAACACCAAACACAGACCATACAGACCACAGATCATCCTTCCGAGGCCTCCAACTGCTTTTAAATGCATGTAAAACTAAATGTATGCTCTTCAACCGATTGCTGCCTGTACCCTCCCGCCCGACTAGCATCACTACTCTGGACGGTTCTGACTTAGAATATGTGGACAACTACAAATACCTAGGTGTCTGGTTAGGAGTAAACTCTCCTTCCAGACTCACGTTAAGCCTCTCCAATCCAAAATGAAATCTAGAATTGGCTTCCTATTTCGCAACAAAGCCTCCTTCACTCATGCTGCCAAACATACCCTCGTAAAACTGACTATCCTACCAATTGTTGACTTCAGCAATGTCATTTACAAAATAGCCTCCAACACTCTACTCAGAAAATTGTATGCAGTCTATCACAGTGCCATCCGCTTTGTCACCAAAGCCCCATATACTACCCACCACTGCGACCTGTATGCTTTCGTTGGCTGGTCCTCACTACACATTCGTCGCCAAACCCACTGGCTCCAGGTAATCTATAAGTCTTTGCTAGGTAAAGCCATAGCAACACCCACCTGTAGCACGCACTCCAGGAGGTATATTTCACTGCTCATTCCCAAAGCCAAAACTTACTTTGGCCGCCTTTCCTTCCAGTTCTCTGCTGCTAATGACTGGAAACGAATTGCAAAAATCACTGAAGCTGGATTCTTACATCCCTCTCTCTAACTTTAAGCACCAGCTGTCAGAGCAGCTCACAGATCACTGCACCTGTACATAGCCCATCTGTAAATAGCCCATCCAACTACCTCATCCCCATACTGTATTTATTTATCTTGCTCTTTTGCACCCCAGTATCTCTATTCTCTACTTGCACATCATCATCTGCACATCTGTCATTCTAGTGTTAATGCTAAATTGTAATTATTTCGCCTCTATGGCCTATTTGCCTTACCTCCCTACTCTTCTACATTTGCACACACTGTACATAGATTTTTCTATTGTGTTATTGACTGTACGTTTGTTTATGTGTAACTCTGTGTTGTTTTGTCGCACTGCTTTGCTTTATCTTGGCCAGGTAACAGGTGTAAATGAGAAATTGTTCTCAACTGGCCTAACTGGTTAAATAAAGGTGAAATAATAAATAAAATAAAAATACCATGTAAAAACAGTACCATGTAAAAACATTCAGAAGTGGCTCAAAAACGGTCTCTCGGTTTCCCAGTCCTCCATATTCAGCCTCTCTCTGTGAAGCTTGTAGCCTGTGGGGTAAAGCAGACTTTGCTTGCAAGAGCTAAAATTCACTCCAGTCTAATGGCTTGTCGAGCTCCTAGATATAGATTGTGCACTGCAGGGGGCCCTTTCACTGGTGATGGAGTATGTTGGTTGGGCCAAAAACAATGGGAAATCAATATGGCTCCCCCTGCCCTGCAGAGCTTTGAGTACACTGGTTTGTGTGTGCCAATCACCATAGCTGGGGCTGCTGTCTCCTTGTGAGTGCAGACGACAAAAGAGTCTGTGGGAGGTGGAGGAGAGGAGACTGCAGCCCCAGGTCCCAGCCCTCCCAGCATGGGGTTGCTGACTCCCACTGGCTCCTGAGCAAATAGTACACCACAAACACACGTTATGTTCTTCTATCCTCATGGGGACCTCACATTTATTTTTATTCAAAATCCTATTTTCCATAACCTCAACCTTAAACCCTAAACCTAATTCTAAGACTAATTGTAACCCTAAGCTTAAAATAGTCTTTGTCCTCATGGGGATGTGGGGACTTTTGGATAGAAGACCCACACACACACACACCTCTCACAGGACTCACCAAAAACACTTAAGAGATGTTGAAAACCAATACATACACACCAGCATACCCAGGAGGCTCTGCATGCCACAATCATTTCCAAACGACAAGTCATTCAGTGAAATGCCAAGGGAATTTCAGACGTATAAGAGGGACCGATAAATAAAACATCTAGTTATAAGGCTAAAGCTGATTAATTAAAATATAACTATATTTATATAAGTGATTTATAATGCATAATTATACTGTATGTGTGTATAATATTCAATCAACACTAATAATGATATTCATATTGTGTCTAGGTTTTGCTCTCCTGCTCCCATGTGTTTCACAGAGCCTGTCTGCAGGCTTTTGAGAGGTTTTCAGGCAGGAAGTGCTGTCCTATGTGCAGGAAGGAGCAGTATGAGACCAGAGTGATCCACGATGGAGCTCGCCTCTTCAAAGAGAGGTGTGCCATCAGGTAAACATCTCCAGAGATTGGACTGCATGTTAACTGGAATCAGATGAAACCTCGGCATGGACTAAAAAGCATACTCAATGGAGATTCCCCACTGAGAATGATTTTTAATCCAAGACTAATTTTAGGCCTAATCTACGTCCAGGAAAACCAGACCTTATTGATCAAGTTACCATGTTCACCCTGTGTTAGGACTGTATCCTTGCTGTTTTACCTACTTAAATGTTTTTCATGTCGTCAATGATAGAATTCAAGCGTGTTGGCGTGGCTATGTTGTTCGGAAGTGGTACGGACATATGAGGAAAACAGTTCCCCCAAAAGACAAACAGCTACGACGAAGATTCTTTGAGACAAAGGTAATTTTAACAACTGTCATTTAGGAGTAGGGTTGAGGTCATTTCCTTTTCGATTCAGTCAATTCAGGAAGTAAACTGAAATTCTCAGAGATACATTTTTGGGGGGAATTTCAGTTGATTTCCTGAATGGAAAAGCAATTCAACCCAACCCTGATGAGGAGGGACTGATATGTGTATTATGTACACATTATTATTATTGTTATTATGAAAGATGTAAACATCAAACCCCTGTGAAGGTTCCACATCAAGTACAGTTGAAGTCTGGAGTTTACATACACCTTAGCCAAATACATTTAAACTCAGTTTTCCCTGTCTTAGGTCAGTTAGGATCACCACTTTATTTTAAGAATGTGAAATGTCAGAATAATAGTAGAGAGAATGATTTATTTCAGCTTTTATTTCTTTCATCACATTCCCAGTGGGTCAGAAGTTTACATACACTGAATTAGTATTTGGTAGCGTTGCCTTTCCATTGTTTAACTTGGGTCAAACATTTTGGGGAGCCTTCCACAAGCTTCCCACAATAAGTTGGGTGAATTTTGGCCCATTCCTCCTGACAGAGCTGGTGTAACTGAGTCAGGTTTGTAGGCCTCATTGCTCGCACACGCTTTTTCACTTCTGCCCACACATTTTCTATAGGATTGAGGTCAGGGCTTTGTGATGGCCACTCCAATACCTTGACTTTGATGTCCTTAAGCCATTTTGCCACAACTTTGGAAGTATGCTTGGGTCATTGTCCATTTGGAAGACCCATTTGCGACCAAGCTTTAACTTCCTGACTGATGTCTTGAGATGTTGCTTCAATATATCCACAATTCTCCATCCTCATGATGCCATCTATTTTCTGAAGTGCACCAGTCCCTCCTGCAGCAAAGCACCCCCACAACATGATGCTGCCACCCCCGTGCTTCACGGTTGGGATGGTGTTCTTCAGCTTGCAAGCCTCCCCCTTTTTCCTCCAGACATAACGATGGTCATTATGGCCAAACAGTTCTATTTTTGTTTCATCAGACCAGAGGACATTTCTCCAAAAAGTATGATCTTTGTCCCCATGTGCAGTTGCAAACCGTAGTCTGGCATTTTTATGGCGGTTTTGGAGCAGTGGCTTCTTCCTTGCTGAGCAGCCTTTCAGGTTATGTCGATATAGGACTCGTTTTACTGTGGATATAGATACTTTTGTACCTGTTTCCTCCAGCATCTTTACAAGGTCCTTTGCTGTTGTTCTGGAATTTATTTGCACTTTTCGCACCAAAGTACGTTCATCTCTAGGAGACAGAACACGTCTCCTTCCTGAGCAGTATGACAGCTGCGTGGTCCCACGGTGTTTATACTTACATACTATTGTTTGTACAAATGAACGTGGTACCTTCAGGCGTTTGGAAATTGCTCACAAGGATGAACCAGACTTGTGGAGGTCTACAATTTTTTTCTCTGAGGCCTTGGCTGATTTCTTTCGTTTTTTCCCATGATGTCAAGCAAAGAGGCACTGAGTTTGAAGGAAGACCTTGAAATACATCCACAGGTACACCTCCAATTGACTCAAATTATGTCAATTAGCCTATCAGAAACGTCTAAAGCCATGACATAATTTTCTAGAATTTTCCAAGCTGTTTAAAGGCACAGTCAACTTAGTGTATGTTAACTTCTGACCCACTGGAATTGTGATACAGTGAGTTATAAGGGAAATAATCTGTCAAAACAATTGTTGGAAAAATGACTTGTGTCCTCACAAAGTAGATGTCCTAACCGACTTGCCAAATGTAGTTTAACAAGAAATTTGTGAAGTGGTTGAAAAACGAGTTTTAATGACTCCAACATAAGTGTATGTAAACTTCTGACTTCAACTGTAGTACCTCTACTTACTATATACTGAACAATGCCATGTCGGGTCAAAACATGTGCTCTTATCTGGTGAGTTGGTCCACTGGTGACTACCGGGTCACATTGCCGAGGCTTTCCCCACTCCTATAAGCTTTTGTCCCAAATGCCACCCTTTTCCCCATAGTGCACTGCTTTTGACCAGAGGTAATAGGGTGCCATTTGGGATGCAAATCTCCATTCTTCCTGAAACTCACCCTGCCAGACATTCCTCACCTATTTAGCAGTGGTGGACTTTAGGTTGCCGTGATTGACGGACCGACAGCAGGTCTGATCCCAGGTCAGTGTGGAGTGGACACGGGCATCGGTGGAGGTGCAGGGTAGGGGAACTCAACTCTCTAAGCAGCTTCAGAGGGCCTTTGATGCCATGTGAATCATACACTGTTTGTAAACTAATTACGGAGAGTGTGTGTTTTGGTCAAACAGTCTGGACATTCCAGGGTCAACACAAAAGCAAGGGCCCACTGTGTGTTTGTCTGTGTGCTTGCACCCCCCTCTCGGAAAGAGGGGGTTGAGGGAGGGTGCATATTTGTGGCAGGTTCCCTGGTTGTCATTTGCACTGGCTTTCTTCACTGTCCCACTTAAGAACTAAAATATTCCACAGGATTTGACTTTGATCTGAGGACAGAATACACATTATAAAGGGGTTAGTTCTTTCAGCTTTGGCTGGCTGTTGGTGGGTTCCAGCAACTGGATGGGGGCCTATCGACACGAAGGCCTCTGCCTTCTCTAGTCTGTGGCTCCCTGGAAAAGGATAGATTGCCACCTAGTGAGACTGAAATCTCCCCCTCCATGGTGCTTACTTACCTCTGACTGTAGTGGCGATTTGCAGAGACACGGCTGAATAGTAAACACACTTGAGAAGCACATATACTGATTTTACTGGTATATTTATCGTGTGAGCCTTGGGATGTCTAACAAAATGCAGCCTGTTCCCTATATAGTGCACTGCTTTTGCATTGGGCTCTGGTCAAAAGTAGTGCACTGTATGGGAATAGGGTTCCATTTGGGACTCGTCCTTGGTTAGGGGTCCATTCCATCACTAGCCTTTCTGATAGCTAATTAAAGAGAGGCCACTCATGTCTCTCTCTAGAGCTCTCTGTAATCAATCAGAGTGCTTCAGTGGGTTCAGAGAGACCGATATTACGAGTGACACCTTGATTACGCCCAACTTGTAATGTGCTCAGAGAGGTCAATGTCCTACCCACAATCCCCTTCTCTCATCCTCCATCACCTATAAACACTGCTTTAGCATTTCACGTAAACACGAGCAGCAATTTTATTGGTCTAATTAACTCTGTTGGAAAACATTAGCCCCATCCTGGTGACGGCCACGTCAAGGATGGGGATTGTCGGCTCGGAGGAATCTGGGACAGAGTAGGACTTCCTCCATCACACAGAGACAAGTTGGGTCCCAATGGCATCCTATTCTCTATGTAGTGCACTACTTTTGACAAGAGCCCTRTGGGCCCTGGTCAAAAGTATTGCACTACTTCGGGAATATGGTGTAATTTGGGAGTGTCAACATGTCTGTCATCCTCACGGTAAAGCCGCAGTTGCCCCAAGGCAGCAAAGCCTTTAAGATATTCTAGTTTTCAGTCTTATCAGGTGATTCCGATGACCAGCTTTCCATTTTTAGCTTTTTGAGGTCCGACCCTAAGTCAACACATTAAGGAGGATAACTGCTGACATCAAGATGGATTGCGGTGAGACAACGCCATTCCCTCCCCCATTCCTTTGTTCCCCTTGCTCTGTCCCTTTTCCTGTCCTCTGCAGTGAGACAAGGCAAAGTTCACCAGGGCCCATGTTGTTTGCCTTCGCTGTGGAAAAGTCAGCCCATAAAACCTCATCTGAATGGCTAACAGTTGTTTAATTAGTGATAAAAGCCCAGCAATAAAGTACTTGGGATGTCACTGTGACAGGAGCGAGCTCGGTGAGGAAGCCTGAGGGATGGCTTGTGTGTGTGTGCACGTTTCCCAGCACCAGCTATCTTTTCACTGGTTTCCATACATTTTCCTTGTAAGTCTGAGACGTGTCGGTATCGATCTGGCCTGTTAAACAACTTGACTTTGTCAGCAGGCTTCAAGCATTACAATATAGCACCAATTATATCTGATAGAGAAACAGAACTCTATTTGGTGTCCAATTGAACGATGCCCCTTTGTGTAACTATATTGTTTCCAATTAGTTGCAGGAGTTGAATGACAGCTTTGTCCAATACTGTCATACGGACGTAGAGGCTTTCCTGAACGATATCGACCAGTCGGTGTCATCGAGCAGAAGAGTGTTCCATCAGTTTGAGAGAGAGCACGTCTCGGAGCCGCAGGAAGACGACTGGCAGAAAATACAGGAAAAGGTTTGGAATAGGGTTGCAAAATTCCTGTAACTTTCCCAACATTCCCAGGTTTTCCGGAAATCTCTACGCAGGATTTCTGGACAACCTGAACATTTTGGGAAAGTTACCGGAATTGTGCAACCCTACTGTGGAAAAACTCACCATACAAATACCACGGTGCACTATCAAAAAGACTCTCATGAAGTCCTAATCCTGGTCTAATTCTCCCTGTAGCCATGCCATTCATTCAACATGCTAATGCTTGTCCAGGAGAGGCTGTGCTGCAGCTGCTACACAAAGTCAAATCTCCTAGAAATGATCATTCACTTGTTTCCAAATGAATGAAGGAAATAATCCTCTGTGTTTACAAGAAAACAGAGCCAGTCTAATAATGCACGCCAGGCCTTTCATCGCCCCGTCTGAGCCATCTGTACTGTGGTTCAAATTGAAAAGAGATCTAGATTTGCTGTTCCATAGGCTCTGTTGTACAGTATATAGGGCTTTTCAATGCCAGCCAATGGAGTTTCCCACAATCCCAAAGGAGGTGGAAAAGGGTGTTTTTAAAATATTTTTTATCTCGTGTTAAAAGGTTGTGCGCAGGGCAACAGGTGTTGCTCAACCTCGACTCGTACAGAGAGAATCAAACAGTGAACTCACAGCGTGTTTATCGCACACCGTGCACCTTCCTGGTGAAGGTAAACACCATAAATGTCGCAAAGCTCATTATCAAGCGTTTAAGCCTTGAGCGCGTTGACCGTTTTCTGAATAAAAGGAAGGAAGTTAATTATTGGTGGAGCTGCAGTAGATACCTGCCCCACAACGGCATCTCAGAGACACACGGCCAAACAATCAAGCTTGTGTGACACGCTAAACCAGATAATGTCCATTGAACTTAAGATAAAGGGGTGTGTATGGAAGCTATTGTGAGAGAAGATAGCCATTATAAATGTCTGGTAGCAGGGTTGGGATAAATTCCCTTTAAATTCAGTCAACATTCTATTCAACATTCTCCTAGAGGCATTGAGGAAAAATGGAATTTCAGTGTCCTTCCTGAAATGGAATTGACCCCAACCCTATGTGGTAGTGTGGCGGTATTTTATTGACGGCTTTTATTTTGGAATACTGGTCCATCCCTACAGCCCTGTCTGTCTCCACTGTCACAGGTCATCCAGAGAGATACACGGGACTGTCCCATCTGTCTCACCGCTCTGTGCAGCGCCAGACTAGAGACGGAGACAGGGAGGACACTCGCCCAACACCACAGCAACAGACGCACTGTGCTCCTGTCCTGCTCACACCTCTTCCACCAGCCCTGCCTGGAAGCCTTCGAAGCCTTCTGTGTGGAGGGCCGACCTACATGTCCTTTGTGCAGGTCTCCCTACCACAAAATACTGGTCTGACCTCAGAATAGTTGATATATAACTTCATAATAGGAAAGATAGTTGGATGTAAGTAAAACATATACACTCCCCTACATATTTATTTGGACAATGAAGCGGAAACTTTTAATTTGGCTCTATACGCCAGTATTTTGAATAAGATCAAATATCTTATTTTAGTGTATCTATATACATGTTTCACTGTTTAGAAATTGAAGTACTTTGTGTCTAGTCCCCCCATTTGAAGGTGTCATAAGTATTTGGACAAATTCAATTAGTGTATTAAAATGTCAAAAGTTTAGTATTTGGTCGCATATTTCTAGAACGCAATGACTACAAATTTGTTTCAGATTATGTTATGCCCAATAAATTAATGGTAAATAATGGAATGTTATTTTGGAGTCACTTTTATTGTAAATAAGAATAGAATGTTTCTGAACACTTCTACATTAATGTGGATGCTACCATGATTACGGATAATTATGAATTAATCGTAAATAATGAGAAAGTTAGATGCATATAGTGGCTTCGCATAGTATTCAGATCCCTTGACTTTCAAAATGTTGTTAGGTTACAGCCTTATTCTAAAATGGATTAAATAAATAAAAGATCCTCAGCAATCTACACACAATTTAGCTCAGGTGCATCTTGGTTTCCATTGATCATCCTTGAGATGTTTCTACAACTTTATTGGAGTCCACCTGTGGTAAAATCAATTGACTGGACATGATTTGGAAAGACACACACCTGTCTATAAAGGTCCCACAAATGACAGTGCATGTCAGAGCAAAAATCAAGCCATGAGGTCAAAGGAATAGTCCGTAGGGCTCTGAGACAGGATTGTGTTGATTGGGACAGCTCTGAGGAAGGGTACCAAAACATTTCTGCAGCATCGATGGTTCCCAAGAACACAGTGGCCTCCATTTTTAAATGGAAAAAGGAGAAGGGCCTTGGTCAGGGAGATGACCAAGAACCCAATGTTCACTCTGACAGAGCTCCTCCTCTGTGGGGATGGGAGAACCTTCCAGGACAACCGTCGCTGCAGCACTCCACCAATCAGGCCTTTATCGTAGACTGGCCAGATGGAAGCCACTCCTCAGTAAAAGGCACATGACAGCCCGCTTGGAGTTTGCCAAAATCACCTAAAGACACTCAGACCATGAGAAACAAGATTCTCTGGTCTGATGAATGCCTGAATGCCAAGTGTCACGTATAGAGAACCTGGCACCATCCCTAGGGTGAAGCATGGTGGTGGCAGTATCATGCTGTGGGGATGTCTTTCAGCAGCAGGGACTGGGAGACTAGTCAGGAACGAGGCAAAGTACAAAGAGATCCTTGAAGAAAACCTGCTTCAGAGTGCTTAGGACCTCAGACTGGGGTGAAGGTTCACCTTCCAACAGGACAACGATCCTAAGCACACAGCCAAGACAACACAGTAGTAGCTTTGGGACAAGTCCCTGAATGTCATTGAGTGGCCTAGCCAGAGACTGGACTTGAACCCGATCTAACATCTCTGGAGAGACCTGAAAATAGATGGGGAGCGTTGCTGCACATCCAACCTGACAGAGCTTGAGAGGATCTGCAGAGAAGACTCTGCTGTAATTGCTGCCAAAGGTGCTTCAACAAAGTACTGAGTAAAGGTTCTGAAAACGTTTGTAAATGTGATAGTTTACATTTTTGCTAACTTATAAAAAATAAACTTTTTGCTTTGTCATTATGGAGTATTGTGCGTAGATTGATGGGGGAAAAAACAATATAATCAATTTTAGAATAAGGCTGTAACGTATCAAAATGTGGAAAACGTCAAGGGATCTGAATACTTTCGGAAGGCACTGTAGATATACTCTAGAAAATGCTAACCTCCTGTTATTGTAATGGTGAAAGGTTAGAATGTTTTGGGGGCATGATCTTTCTGCATCTACCTTTCTCACTCGTGATTCACGATTCATTCATGATTATCTGTAATCATGGTAACATGTAGAAGTATTTAGAATATGGGACCAAATACTAAACTTGACAATTTAACACACTAAGTGAGTTTGTCAATACTTATGACACCTTCAAAATGGAGGGACTAGATACATAGTGCATCAATTTTTAAACGGTAAAACAGGTATGAAAACACCCTCAATGTGACAGTATCATAAAACGGTTTATCTCAGGTCCAAAATGCTGGAGTATAGAGTCAAATAAATTATATTTCTACAGTACCTCCAGAATTTAAACATTTGAGAAATCGTATAAATTTGTCAATGTTTAGATTGAGCTCTTCCAGCAGGTCTTATGTTGTGGTTTGCAGGCTGTAAATGACAAAAGGGAGGAAGGTGTAGTAAAACAGGAAGTTATTCCTGTTGTTTAATGAACAGACTTTAAATGCATTCATCAAAGGATAAATGCACAAAACAATTATCACTTTCAGACATCCATACCAATTAAGTGCAAAAGCTTCCTCAAGTCCCAGTCCTCCAGAATACTGTGACTTGTCAGGAGTTCATAGACAGATACTGCCATGGTAAAAGCAAGCTAACTTGTGCCAAGTGTGCTCTTATATCTCAAAAAGAAGCCCGTGATGTACACCACAAATGCTGTTGAAGTTACAGATGAAAAAGCAATGTCAACTTAAACATGAGTTGTAAATGAGAACTTGTTCTCAACTTGCCTACCTGGTTAAATAAAGTTGAAATAAATAAAAAATGACATTCATTGTTTATTAACAAACACACATATGGTAAAAAAAACAACACATTCATGTTAATTTGCAGGAAATTATATGCAGAGACAGAAAAATTATAGCTACATCCAAAAATGTGAGGGGGCACAGGTTGGAGAATTTAGAATTTTTCAAACATCCAAAAGAGTTTTTTACTGCATTCTAGAGCCATAATCATACTTATTTCTGTGTAAAAAAAAAAAAAATCTGCATATCTAAGCATACCTCTTGAGCGGTCTGTATCCTGGTTCATTTTTAAAAGAAACTGTATGCAGATTTGCTGAAATCTGAATAAAAGATTGAAAGGAATCAAGTCTCATTCAGTACTTGCTTTTCTAAAGTTTGCCAGCAGGCGTACCAGCTAATATAGTTAGACGAGCTAGCTACTCAAACTTGACTGATAACTAGCCACCAAAAAGCAATTTTAATGCTATGAGGTTGGGAACCTACCTGGGCTAGCTAAAGTCAACTTCATGACATTTCTAGGTCTAGCAGTATTACAGAGAAACAACTAAACAGGACAAATCTGAGGGGGCACAACGGTTCTGATTAGCTACTCCACCTACAGTACAGGCCACGCTTCAACATTTCAAACCCTCGGCAAGTGAGGAAAAACTAAGGCAACAAAAACTGTTCCCTTGGGCTGGAACAGGCCCAGACCGTGTGCACCTCAAACTCATTGGAAAAGTACGATTGTAATGTTGTGCTTATGGTGTGCTCCCTCGACCAATAATATGCAGCGACAGCATAATTCCCTGTCTGGTTATGTTTGTCCCAAATGGCACTCTATTCCCTACATATTGCACTACTTTTGGGGATAGGGTACCATTTGGGATAATTTGCTATTGACTATAATAATGTGTCATTCAGTTCGACTGCCCCCAGCCTCTGGAACGCTCTCCCGGACCACCTGAAGGCACCACAGACTCTGGTTTCCTTTAAAACGGGCCTAAAGACCTTTCTCTTTAGGAAGGCTTTCTGTTGACAGCTGTGCTCCTTGTAGTGTCAGCTGGGATCTTTGTCTCAGTGACCCGGTCTAGTTGCGTTAAAATATGTATTTTGATTTTTTATCTTATGCACTTTGAGATTATTCTTCATAATGAAAAGCGCTTTACAAATGTACTTATGTAAATGTCAATGTAAATTGACATGTAAATACAAAAATTGCTCTTTGGAACCAAAAAAAAGACGTGTGGATCACTCTATAGTTTTCCCATCTCAAGAGCAACTAAACAAGAGTCATTCAAATTGAGACAAAATAATGAACGCACAGTACAGAGTGGGTAACGCAAAATAAAATGAGCACATTGTGACACATTCACAACTGGCCTGAGACGACTAGAAAGATGGAAGGATTGGCTAGTCCCTCCTAACTCCTCTCCATTCAGTCTGTCAATGGAGGAGACACTGACTGGTCACTTAGGTGAACGGGTACTAAATGTACCAGCAAGCTCTGCAAAGAGGGAAGAAGTGGCGATACACAGACGCCTGTGAGGACATGCAAAGCAACTGGGTGGGACATGTAAAACGGCTAAAAGCGATATGTAAAATGAATAAGAGTAATCAGTAAGATCTTTTTTAATGCAGGAGAGTTCAACAGCAAGTAAGTCTATCAAAGAATGCCCTCATCTTTTCAAAATGTGTAGATATTAAAAAAATAAATAAAAAAAAGTCCACTTATCAAACCAGAAGCCATCCATACTAATACTATACACCAGGGCTCGCCAACCCTTTTCCTGGAGAGTTACTGTCCTGTTGGTTTGTCTCCAACTCTAATCCATCACACCTGATTCTCAAAAAAGGAATTCTCTTCTCATTATACTTGTGAGAAGGTGCTGTTTTTTTCTCTCCAAATAACACAGATGCATTTTAAAACCAAAATGGGTTTTAAAATTGGTGAAATGCACTGCATGGGCTCAGTAACTGTGGTGGAAATAGAACAGGTTGGAAACAGACAGACATTGAAATAGGACATAAGTGTAAAAATGGCTACCAGTCAGCGAGCATCTCTTCAGCCTCTGCATCGAAAGGTTACATTTCACCTCCAAGCCAATAGGGCATAGTGCAATTACGGGGGGAGATAACAGATAACAGAAGTGATCAGGGAAGCACGGAACGCAAGAGGTTAGAATGAGATGGGTAGAGGGTAGAATTTGAATGTATGAAAAGATTGAGGGGGGGGGGGAGAAGGACATTGGTGCTGAGAGAAAGTCCCCCAGACATCGGCTGAGTGGCCCATGGTGAGTCACTGTTGAGGTCAACATCAACTGTTGTGATGATGCCAGTCTGTCAGGGGGCTCAAACATGTCCCTGTCCAAGTCCTGCATCCATCGATCCAGGAGGAAGAGGATGGAATGTCACAAAGCTAAATTACTCTTCCCCTCAGCTCGCAGTGCCCGTCAGACACTGTCGGTGTATACTAAATCTCTTACACAGACTCAATCCCAGTACTGTCAAAATCTCCCTTTGGCTGCCATGAGGTGTGTGTGTGTCGGTTGTCTCTTTCACAGAGTCTTCTGATGCCCGTTGGCCGCGATCTTCCCAGACTCAGGGTCTGTGGGGCTGTTTGACAGTTGTAATTTATCCAGACCTGGCCAGGAGGAGATAAGGGGCAGAAATGTCATTACAAGACACACACAGACGATGAATATGTATATATTTTTTGAAAAACACTGCCTCCGTCGTTTGACATTTTCGACATCAGACATCCTGGGCCTGTCACAACAAGCTTTAGAGACTTTCCCCCTTTGCCTCGTCATCTTCACATCAGTCCAAAGGCACAGTGGATTTTGATATCTATCTATCTGGCTGCAGCCACAGTAGTCATATTGCTGCCTAGGGCCTTGGAACAGGTTATGACATATGTCATTCGGATTGATTATTACTGAAATGACCAAAAAACAAAAGGTTAAACGTCTTGTCAGTGCAAATAACTATGGTAAAATTGACAGAACATGCAATCATACAGCACTAATTTGAGCACAAAGCGTATAATAATAATAATACAACTTTATTAATTTGGCACAATTCATACAGAGGCAGCAACTCAATGTGCTGTACATATAAAATAGAGAAATAAATGACAAACCAGTAAAGCAGCATAGAATGCAAAAAATAAGTACAAACAGGATAGGACACGAAAATATTAATAGGATATTAAAATAACACAAAAGTAAACTAAATCTAAAATATCCAGACTAATTAAAAGCCAAGCTAAAAAAGGTGAGTCTTAAGCCCGGTACAGATACAACTACCGAGACGAGACATGACGGTGTTACTTGGCTTTACAACAACGTTCGCTTGATCTGAACGGTCTAGTTTTAGAACTTCTCATGATGGCCGCTGAAGTTTCCAAGATTAAACACGTCAAATCTTAGCGAAAGACGCGAGACGAACACTTGTCAGTTTAGTCAATCAAAGAAAAGTGCTAAGACGCTCTGTGTTTAGCCAAGCAGACAGCAAGCTATCTATTTGCTGTAGTTAATAGCTAGCTTAAATTGCTGATATTTTTCCTGACAGGTCAAAGTGTGCCCTGTTTCTGGCGCATGTATTCTATGATACTTGTCTGCTGAAGCACTTTGGTACAAAACAACCAAACAACTTGGTTTCAAAAGTGTTATCAGGTCATTGTACAGAGGCATCATTACCGTAGAAACAGTCTCAACCGACCATCTTATTATTTTTTTTGTCTTTAGAAAGCGTAGGAAAGAATTATACGACTGTCTAGTTTTGTCTCATCTCTGCTTATGACGGCTGTTGTATCTGTACCAGGCCTTCACCCTCTGGATTCTAAGCCGGGGGAGGGTTCTAAGCGAACATATGGAATTGTTTTAAAAATGGTCATACCAAGGATTATTTAGCCCTTTGATTTTGACATTTAAGAAGGTATCAACAAATATACACGGCTCAAAAAAATAAAGGGAACACTTAAACAACACAATGTAACGCCAGGTCAATCACACTTCTGTGAAATCAAACTGTCCACTTAGGAAGCAACACTGATTGACAATAAATTTCACATGCTGTTGTACAAATGGAATAGACAACAGGTTGAAATTAGAGGCAATTAGCAAGACACCCCCAATAAAGGAGTGGTTCTGCAGGTGGTGACCACAGACCACTTCTCAGTTCCTATGCTTCCTGGCTGATGTTTTGGTCACTTTTGAATGCTGGCGGTGCTTTCACTCTAGTGGTGCATGAGACGGAGTCTACAACCCACACAAGTGGCTCAGGTAGTGCAGCTCATCCAGGATGGCACATCAATGCGAGCTGTGGCAAGAAGGTTTGCTGTGTCTGTCAGCGTAGTGTCCAGAGCATGGAGGCGCTACCAGGAGACAGCAGTACATCAGGAGACGTGGAGGAGGCCGTAGGAGGGCAAACACCCAGCAGCAGGACCGCTACCTCCGCCTTTGTGCAAGGAGGAGCACTGCCAGAGCCCTGCAAAATGACCTCCAGCAGGCCAAAATGTGCATTGGTCTGCTCAAACGGTCAGAAACAGACTCCATGAGGGTGGTATGAGGGCCCGACGTCCACAGGTGGGGGTTGTGCTTACAGCCCAACACCGTGCAGGACGTTTAGCTTGCCAGAGAACACCAAGATTGGCAAATTCGCCACTGGCGCCCTGTGCTCTTCACAGATGAAAGCAGGTTCACACTGAGCACATGAGCACATGTGACAGACGTGACGAGTCTGGAGACGCCGTGGAGAACGTTCTGCTGCCTGCAACATCCTCCAGCATGACCGGTTTGGCGGTGGGGCAGTCATGGTGTGGGGTGGCATTTCTTTGGGGGCCGCACAGCCCTCCATGTGCTCGCCAGAGGTAGCCTGACTGCCATTAGGTACCGAGATGAGATCCTCAGACCCCTTGTGAGACCATATGCTGGTGCGGTTGGCCCTGGGTTCCTCCTAATGCAAGACAATGCTAGACCTCATGTGGCTGGAGTGTGTCAGCAGTTCCTGCAAGAGGAAGGCATTGATACTATGGACTGCGCCGCCCGTTCCCCAGACCTGAATCCAATTGAGCACATCTGGGACATCATGTCTCGCTCCATCCACCAACGCCACGTTGCACCACAGAATGTCCAGGAGTTGGTGGATGCTTTAGTCCAGTTCTGGGAGGAGATCCCTCAGGAGACCATCCGCCACCTCATCAGGAGCATGTCCAGGCGTTGTAGGAGGTCATACAGGCACGTGGAGGCCACACACACTACTGAGCCTCATTTTGACTTGTTTTAAGGACATTACATCAAAGTTGGATCAGCCTGTAGTGTGGTTTTCCACTTTAATTTTGAGTGTGACTCCAGACCTCCATGGGTTGATAAATTTGATTTCCATTGATAATTTTTGTGTGATTTTGTTGTCAGCACATTCAACTATGTAAAGAAAAAAGTATTTAATAAGAATATTTCATTCATTCAGATCTAGGATGTGTTATTTTAGTGTTCCCTTTATTTTTTTGAGCAGTGTATATTGGATGAAACATAGAATATGGAGTTACTGCTATTAGCCAATAGAAACGAGCGGAATAACAGTGTCACTACATGGAACAGACAGTCCAAAGAAAAGTCCCCCCAAAAAATCTAAAGGAAGTTGGTTCTCAGAGATATATAAGACCAGGATTTTTTGTCATGTATTTATCCCCTTATTTTAGGCATTAAACTATCTCCATATATACTTCCATAATTTTAAAACTGGTACTGGTGACCTTCAGATGAGTCTAGGTCTGGCCAGACATTTTCATAATTTTCGTGAGATTCTCAGCTTTCCACAGAGGGGTCATATTGGTGTGTAGCCCAAACCGTTCGAACACTACAGACCCTGTCAGAAGAGGCTGTACCGACTTCAGACAAGTCTTGTGAGGCTTTTTGGCACCCTAGAGCAAAACGGAGAACACCACTGTGTTCGTGAGAGTCATCTTTCAATAGAGTTTGTACGCCAAACTGGTCGGACGCTACATACGATTTTGTGAGAAAAACGATTTTCGGGATGTCTCATGGTCTGACAAACACCGCTCTAGCTCTGCCACCTTTCACTGCAGGAGGTATCGGCGGATGCAGTTGATTGAGACACAGCCCACGCAGAAAAACATCTCTCCAGCTTAGACGGATTTTGATGGAGATTCTTTTATGTTCATTATATTTACTCGTGGCGCGAACTCTGTAGGCTAAGGGTTAAGTACAAGACACACCATGAGTCGAGGATGACCCCTAAGTTCCTAACCTCCTTTTTACTAGTGCCAGGTGACCATGTTCGCTGTCCCCTCTGGACTCTTAAGCCAAATCACCAGATCCTCAGTCTTGTCCTCCTTCAAATGTACCAAGTTATTGGACATTAAATGTATTAAAGCTCTCAAAAACAACTAACCTATCAGTTGATCGCATTAGGGTCATCTGGTGCTGCACATATGTATAGCTGCATGTCATCTGCATAGCTATGAAGGGGTAACATGTATAGTGAGAACAAGAGAGGACCAAGAATAGATCCCTGAGGGACTCCACAGGTGATATCTGCTCTCCCTGATACATACTTCCCCAGGCAGATCGGGATGAAACCAGTTTAGCACAGTATCAGAAAGACCAAACCATTTCTCCAGACTACCAGTTCTACTAATATCTTCAAAAATGGCATTTAAATCTAAGACTCTGTACAGGTGGAGGATTTCAAATGCTCTTTAATTTATCATGGAAAACTAGCTCAACGGTGGGAGGCCGAGTTAGGGGACAATCTGGTTCAGTATTGCACAGGGACTGCACTGCAATAGCTTATGTTAGCCATTTTTACAAGGAAATATAACGCAAACTCCTCACATTTAGACGATGAAGCCTGGCTGAGCAAGTCTGCCGCCGGGGCTGGATAAAGTAAGCAATTAACTGAAAACAGTATCCTTGGATTTTTCTAGATGTCTGTAATAATCTTTGAGAAATGGGCTTGCCTTTCTTT
Organism: Salvelinus sp. IW2-2015; assembly: GCF_002910315.2. NCBI lineage: Eukaryota > Metazoa > Chordata > Actinopteri > Salmoniformes > Salmonidae > Salvelinus > Salvelinus sp. IW2-2015. The sequence continues at coordinate 49,555,318 of NC_036854.1, read as the reverse complement.
TCATACAACTTTATTATAGATAGCAATATGTTCTTAAATAACACATAAATGAACCTGTAAGCAATCAATTGTTGAAAACAGTATCCTCGGATTGTTCTCATTGCCTGTAATAATCTTTGACTAGGCTTAATTATTGTATATAGCAATGCATTCTTTAAGAACACCGGTAACTCAATGAACCAGTCATTTTGTAATTTCTGCTTGGTTTGACATGAACATGAGTATATGAATATAAAGATGTTACCTAAAGCTTTCAAGAGTTCCTCTCGGATTGCTGAGGTGAACTTCCGGACTAGGCAGAGGGTAGTTACCACGGCAAACAGCAAGTTGTACGACAGGACGATATAGAAGTTTCCCAGCCAATTGAATCTCCCAAAGTCTCCGAGAAGGTCAAACCTGGTGATACCTGTGAAGATATTAAATAAAAGACCACCAGATTCAATGTTCCGCCATTTGAGTGGATGGATTTCATTAACACAAAACAATCAACTATATCATGATGATTTTGAGATACTGGAACATAGGGGTTTCTCATGAAACGTAACATTATTTGCACACTGATAATTCTACATCATTAGCTAGGTTTCCATCTAAATTGGCGACATATTTCATGTGAATATTCTAAAACCTGCACAAAAAACAATATGCGCATTATCCCACCAGAGATGTTTCCATCAAACTGACTTGTTGTGGATAAAAGACTACATGCATGATGACGTAGTGCTCATTAAAATATTTTTAGCGATCAAATTCCAATGTACCGAATAACAAATACAACGTTGTTATTCTGTACATTGGTTTCCATCTCATTTTTCATCTCTACCAACGGTTTCGTCAAACACTAAATAGCCAACTTAACCAATCTGGTTTTGGCGCATGCTCTCTAGACAAGAGTACACGGATAAGATTATATGATGAGATACACATAAGAGAAATATAATTTTATTTGATCATTGGAAGCCAAACATCATCATGTCACCAGAATTAAAATAATAGCCTTAGCGCAATATTTAGCCTATTGTAAATGTCCATGGTCACCGTGCACATAACCACCATATGAAGTGCATCATAACTTGTTTCATCTGCCGATAAACTTGTCCTGCTTTTCCACATCGTGGTTGTAGGCCTATACGTAACGATGGTTATTATATCAATATTTGCACATAAAGGTGTTTCAACTGCCATTTCTTGCATAATACATTTTACAGACAAAAATATTTCCTGTTTCCACCAGCCTTGGAAACCTGGTTACTGACACCAGCTCTTACCCCTGGTTGAGTTATCTGTCTAACTAATGTGTAATGTAGGCCTATCAATATTCTAGGATTCCCATTGAGATGTAGTGATGAGCAGCATCACATGATTGGACTTTGTTGATGGACTAAAAACCAAGAGGAATCGATACAAACACAGGGCAAACATCTGGAGAGAGAAAGATAGCTTGATTCTTTCCCAGAGACGGGCACTAAATATACCATGTTCTTTTTTCCAAACACCTTTGGCAAGACGAGCACTGTTTTTATAAGCACAAACCCTTCCCTTTCCACGACTGCATGGGGTTTCAGCAAATTAACTATTTAAGAATGCCTGTTCTTTCGGCAGTTGAGGCACTTTGGAAAGTGTCTCTCTTCAATAGGCCAACTCTTTCAACAGGCAAGAAAGGCCAAATTGAAAGAAGGGCTTATACCCCAAAAACCATTTGATGTACACTGCATATTAAGATACTCAGGCTACGGCGGATCCAGGATAGACAAACCCTTTATGTAACGTATTTAGCAGCCAATGCCACTCTTCCTGAGAAAAGGTAATTTTCATTGTCTGACGGATTACATATGATTCCTTTCATAGGAAACGGTTTTGTTAGTGGGACCTTAGACAATTTGTTAGCGTGTAAAAACCGAGTGAAAACCCCCCCCCAAAAAAACAGAAGAAATGAGCAACACATCATGGTTATCAATGAGACCCCCGTCACCTGCACACATACACCTGAGTCAACTGCTCTGAAGTACACATATCTAATTCAAACAGTAAACAAGCAGAATCTTGTAGGTTTCCGCTGTAGCCAAGACAGCTTGTGCAACTCATGGCGGGCGGGTCTGACCCCCTGCCGAGAGGGAATCCTCCATTCAGGCCACTCAGACAAGACATGGCGTGAATGTCTCCGAGTCAGTGGAGGCTGCTGTGGGGAGGACGGCTAAAAATAATGGTTCGAATGGAGTCAATGGAATGGTATGAACCACATGGAAACCATGACTTTGATGTGTTTGATACCATTCCATTGAATCCATTCCAGACATTATTATGAGCCGTCCTCCCCTCAGCAGCCTCCACTGGTCTCAGTGTATGCTTAGTATGAATCATAAACAGAACAACGCCTGAACTTCATTAGAACGTCACAAAAACGACTTGTACAGACTTCACAATGATATTATTGCTGGCAAAAATGCTCATCCCTGAGATAATAGGGCCAGGTGGCCACTTCCTCCTGTCCTCTATGTAGCTATGCACACCTCTGTGGTTATTCTGATGAGGAATTAATGCGTGAGATGTGCTGCAGACAGTGCCAGTGCATTGTGAGGTTGATTCTCTCCTCCATCTATCTCTCCAGCACTGACAGAGACAGAGGAGTGTTTATTTATCCCCCCCATATAGCACATTCTATTGGTTGAAGGGATTTTATATAATCATTTCAATTGAAAAACTTGTTTTGTGTATACTATCAGTTCATAAACTTGTATGGCACAGCTGACAATTTTTTGGTCCTTAAATAAAACTGGTATACTTTCTTTATTTATCCCAATTTTCTATAACCAATTTTGGTCTTTAATGCAAGGCCAACAAACAAGTTTCTTACCTTCTCCCCCTTCCACTAGTCTCTTCCATTTTTGCAGTAAAAATTACAACCTACTAATTGGTTGTAATTTTGAATAGAGCAGACATTTCCATGTATTCTTGTTAGCTGCATGTGTGACATAACTCCAACAGTCCGATTTATGATATATTTACAAAGATTATACCGCTTTTAATTTTTTTCCACAAAAATAATGTTTTTTTAAATCAATTAGTATATTTCATTTTAACCGTAATATTTGTTCTGTCTTTTCAGGTGGATTAATCTAAAATAGCAACCAACTTTCTATGGCTTGTTTTAAAAAGTGACATTTTGTTGATTATTTCATTTTCAAATAACCAAAAGTGAGATGTTGTAATCTGAATAAAAGGGAAAAGGGCATTCTTGAACACCGGGTGAGCCATTCTTACTAATCTGCTATAAAACCAGTTCTGATTTAAGTATAGTTTTGTATGACTGAAGCCTTTAGTGAGAGATCTAATGCTTTAATATTTAATCGTTTCTGACCTGCAAATTCATATTCATTAAATAAATAGGCCAGTTTAATTTTGTCTGGCTTGCCATTCCAAATAAAATGCAATATTCTTTACTCATATAATTTAAAAAACAAGCCGTTAGGTGTAGGCAGGGCCATAGACAAATAGGTAAACTGGGATATGACTAAAAAGCTAGAATCAGGATGATTTTTCCACAAATAGACAGGTATTTTCCTTTCCATGGTAACAAGATCTTATCTATTTTTGCTAACTTTCTATTAAAATGTATTGCAAAGAGATAATTTCTTTCTTTCGGAATATGAATACCTAGTATGTCCACTTCACTTTTGCTCCCGAGTGGCGCAGCGGTCTAAGGCACTGAAAAAAATAGATCCTCTATTTTTAATTTTACCTTTATTTAACTAGGCAAGACAGTTAATAACAAATTCTTATTTACAATGACCGCCTAGGGGCCTTGTTCAGGGGCAGAATAACAGATTATTACCTTGTCCACTCGGCGATTTAATCTAGCAACCTTTCATTTACTGGCCCAACGCTCTAACCACTAGGCTACCTGCCGCCCCTCTATGAGGTTGTGGAGGCATCCAAATTGTGGATTTAAAAGAAAACATGAATCATCAGCGTACAATGACACCTTTGTTTTTAAGCCCTGGATTTCTTGCCCCTTGATACTATTGTTGGAGCTGACTTTTATAGCTAACATTTAGATGGCCATAATAAATAGATATGCTGATAGTGGACAACCTTGTTTTACTCCGACAGTTTAATACTTTGAGAAATAGCCATTATTTACTATTTTACACCTAGGGTTACTGTACATGACTTTAACCCATTGTATACGAGATTCTCCAAAATGTTAATATTCCAGTCATTCATATATAAAATTCCAGTCGTACTTTATCAAAAGCCTTTTCAAAGTCAGCTATGAATACTAGGCCTGGTTTCCCAGATTTTTCTGTGTTCTATTGTATGACTTCATGTGGAGAATCGCAAGGGTTTTAGTGCTCTTTAAAAAAAGTAAAGTGACACTAACAGGAGGATAATTTACCCTGAGGTGGATTAAAATTCTTCAGCGGTAAATATTCTAAACTCTTATCATTCATTCCTGTGCTTTCTTTCAATGTTCTTAGTGTGAACTAACTCACAGTGCATGCACCCAAACTGTGTGCATAAATATTTTATTAAAACACGACAAGCATACCCAATACCAATACATCAACCATTCAATTCATCACATTTAGCTATTCCAAAACTGTCATAGCTCACCGAGGTAATATGTGTATTAAAAAAAAAAAAAAAACGATAATGCCTGTGAAACCGCTGCACAACAATTAGATTAGGAGATTGAGTGTCTGTAAAGATGTATTTACAGCCTCTGCAAGCAGTTGGCGATCATCGAGGGCCTTTAACCAAAATGCCTGTAAAGAGACAGTAAGAGGGGGTGGAGAGAGACCGCATTAAATACACCATGCCACTACGGTCAAGCTAAATTAATTTCTAATGCTAAAGGTTTAGATCTTGGGTTTGGTATTAGGAGAAAAGCTGATGGAAAGTAAAGGGGTTCTTGGCATTAGAGGAGAGGAGACTACACTTACGTCCCAAATGGCACCCTATTTCCGATATAGTGTACTACTTTTGACCAGGACCCATAGGGCTATATGGCATATGTCTAGAGATGATGTAACCCCTCTTAGAAGAACCGGTCTTCCTCTGACCACTCGTTTCACTTCAGCCAGTTTTTATCAGCACCATTTTTGCAGAATGTAGCATTGTGTGTGTATGTGGGCCAAGTGGAATCCATCTCGTCTCACCATCCACTCCAAGTAAGATGGACGATGCCGTGGTGATTACATTAACGGATTCATTTTTTATAACACATCCACTAAAATCGTCGGAGAAAGGTGGCCTATGTATTCAATCGGCTTCAGATTAGGAACGATAAAAGAACATCTAGAATAGCGTCTATGTAATAAACGGTGATTTTCTGAGATGGTTGTACTCCGCTTGATAGTGTGCGCACCAAATGGCACCCTATTCCTTATATAGTGCGCTACTTTTGCCCAGCAACAGTGTACTATCCCAGGAACAGCAGCCAGGCTGACAGGAGTGACCAGAGTCCTCTTTGCTGCAGTCTCTGACTGTGCTTTTGGGGACACTGCAGATAAAAGTTACACAAACATACATGGGAAGAAAAGTAACTTCTCAATGGGGGCGGGGTTTCGAGTGCATGTCTTCGTCCTAAAATGGCACCCAATTCACCATGGTTCAAGTAGTGCACTATGTAGGTAATAATAGGGCTCGACGCTGACCTTTTCACAAGTTGAAAAATTTAGGAGCACACAAAGAAATGTAGGAGCACAATGAAAAATATTTGAGGCAACAAGACGTTTTCTTTGTAGTAATGGTGCAATCATGACGGTCATGAATCTGCGCTCAGTGTCCTCTCCATGGCACTCAGGGGCTGTGGTACAGTGAAGTAATCATTGCAACAATTATCAACGGGGGACGATTTTTTCCCCCTAGGCGCACTGGTGCTCCTAAATTACAATTCCAGGTCGCACCGCAAATATTTAGGCGCATATGCAAGTAAAATATTCGCACTCTTGAGCCTGGGAATAGGGTGCCATTTCCGACGCAGGCTATATCACTCTGATGCTTTCAAACACACACACACACTTACATAACTGGTCATTTTTAGCCGTCCCTTTCCCTCCCTGAAATAAAATGTGTTTATGGGACTTTTACCCTTGTCTGCACCCTGACTAACCCTGCCGTCGCTGCCACGGGAAAAAACAGTACCGAGCACTCCCATTTCAGCAGCATTACAGGTCCCATCGCTCCCTTTCAAGAGAAGCTTAAATAAAACATGGCGTCCGTCCGACAGGAATTCTGTACAAGCAGAGGTTATCATAAGGCATCAGACCCATTTTCTCCCACATTACCTCAATTCTTAGTGATGTTTGTGTTCATGTCAGACCTGGGTTCAAATACTTGAAAAAATCTTTCAAATAAGTTGAGAGTTTGTTTGAGTCTGCTTGGGGTGCCAGATGGGTAGTATATACAATTTGGAGACTTCCTATTGGTTTGTTAAGCCAGGAAATGATTTTTCAAGTAGTTGAAACCCAAGACATCTGACTTACTTTGCTTAAAAATCGACCATGCCCTCCGGTTCTCTCTCACACAAACACCACCGTGACACGTTAATATCTTCACAAAATGGCAGAACGGTAACAATGAAGAGTTTCGATTTCCCATAACACACATATCCAAAACTCCCTCTCCCCATGTCTTCCTCCAGAGGGCTTTGGATGGGGGTGGCCTTCATACGTTTATTCCATCTCATCTATTCAGCGTCACAGAGCAGAACCTGTTGGTATTTTGCAACGCTCCCTACGACTCACTGTACGCCAACACGCAGACAGACGACGATGACGCTATTTAAACAGCTGTGCCTGCTCGCTGCGTGTCTATTAGTACCATTGTGAATGCGCTGCTAAACCTGTCATTTCTCCCTCTTGCTCCATTCTCTTCTCAAATCGCCATGGCAAACTGTGAAGGAATTTAACTTGTTAACCTTAACGGTCTGAGGGGCGGGGGGGGGGCTGGGACGGAAGGGGATAGCTGAAGTTCTGACTGGCCCTCGTGGTCGTTTACTTAAGACCGGGAATGGGATGGTCACCTCACCTCCCTCCATCACTGCCCTCCAATACGTTCGTCATGAAAACGATCCAAAGCAGTCCACTAAACACGTACATCTGTGCTCACCTATCGGTTCCATCAACTATGCTTTAGTGCGCTACGTAGGGAACGAAGTGCCATCGGGGACCCCCCCCCCCAAATAAAAAAGGTTGAATGAAAGGCAGGAGAAACTCACCAAGTGTTCTGGACATGACTGGCAGGGCTGAACTCAGCACCAGGATGGACACACAGCAACCAATGATCTACATGAGGGAGAGACAGGGTTAGAGTATAGAACTTTAACTCGTGAACTCAGGTTAACAAATAGATAGGCCGCGATGAAACGTTTAAGTGTGAGAACTGGGAGGGCGAGAATAGCTTCGCAAGTCAGCGTGTGTGTGTGTGTGTGTGTGTACGTGCACACACCTCTTCAGAGTAAATGGATTCCACATATTGTGCAATTAGTACCTCTGAAGATGCTCATTACCAGGTTCTGCTCCTTTGTGGCTTTCGAGTCCTTTCACCGAGTCGTCCTGGCTAGTTACAAAGCCTCACCGTTCCCCCTGCTCATTACCAAGTGAATGGCTGCCACCGTGGGCCAAACAGAGTACACACACACACAGTTTCCCCCCCGATTCTCTCACTGAAAATAAGAGCTTGCACGGCGTCCATGTTTACGCAACGCACAAACAAATATTGGGGCGAGAGGTCAACTGAACCATTCAGATTGAGGGCTGGTGAGGAAGACGCCAGAGGAGAGGAGTGAGAGAGAAAGAATGAAAGCAAGGAAGAGAGAGAGAGAGAGAGAGAGAGAAAGAGAGAGAAAGAGAGAGAGCTGAAGAGGATGAAACAAAAGGAGGCCTAAATATATCACCTTCTTCATGTGTGTGTGTTTACCGTTGTCATGGTCGTGTCGTCTTTCCTGGGAGTGAGGCCTTCAAACACTCGCAAGCTGTAGAAGCCGACAACGGAGGACACCATCAAATAGCTGTTGCTGAATCAAGGACAAGACATCCTTATGCTTTCGAGCCAAAACGCCTTAACATGGACATTTAGTGACATTTCAAGTGGTCAGTTGGCACCTTTTCACCAACGGGTAAAGGTGAAATGAGGTGACGAAACACGACAGAATGTCCCGGAAAGTGTCCGGCTAAGCTACGTCTTAAGTCAACACCACCAGTCCTAGGAATGTCACTGGGGTCACCACGGAGCACGGGCCATATGTATCAAGTCTTAGAGTAGGACTGCTGATCTAGGATCAGTTTTGCCTTTACGATCACAATGAACACGATTACATGGCCAGAGAGGACCTGATCCTGGATCAGTACTCCTTGCCTGAGACACTTCATACGGATCTGGCCCCGGAGCAGAGGAGGTCATTAAAAGGATACAACATGAGGACGATCTCCACAACGGCCTGGATGACTCCGAACGTGGACAGTGAGGTGTTCCCAAGTCCCCGATCCTGGAACGACAGAGAGGGAGAGTGTATTTTATTAAGGACAACTTCGATAGGATAGAGACGAGGAAAGGAGAGAGTGTGCTGAAATAGCAAATGGGCTGGATTCAAATCCCATGCTGCAGGTGGTAGTGACCACAAGGCTAGACCATAAATCAAATCATCATTCAAAATTAGGATCTCTCATGTCTTTGCGTAGTCGGAAGAACACAAATAAATCATGAGTAAAATGATTGTACGTGACAAAGTTAAAGTGAAGTACTTAGTGAGGTTCCGTAATCTGTGGGCATGTGATTACAGAAGGGGAAGTTTCAACTTGGTACAAATCAAAGTTCTCTCTTCAACACAGACAGACAGAATCAAAACCGGCTCAGTAATGGATGGAAAGCGATGAAAGAGAGAAAAATACTCCCTTTTTAAATCACTGTCGATCACACAGCATGTGAACAGGTGTTCAAACAAGCGAAAAAGGCATTGAAGTGCTGACGGTAAAAAACATGGAGCATTAAAAAAAAAAACTTGTAAAAAAACAACAAAACAAATACTTTGGCAAACAAATCGGATCTTTTCTGCCCTGCCCGTTTGAAGTTTGTGCAGGGAAAGAGATACATCTATATATACACACTCCACTAGCCTCGGCATCTGTGTGATATTTGCTTTTGTCAGACTTGGCACCGTAACTGTTTACGTTAACCACTTATTTACTTCAATCCAAAGCGGCTCAATGAGCCGCTTTCTCTGTGTTGGAGCGACACAGCAGAGGAAGACAACGCCCGAGTCCCAAACGGCACCCTATATTCCCTTTACGGGGCACGTCGCCACTGCCCAAGGGGCTCGCTTTCAAAAGCAGTGCACTCTCTATACCGAATAGGGTGCCATTTGGGACACCGCCAATGTCTTTGTCTGCTGTGGTGCACTACTTTGGACCCGGGCCCGTGGGGCTCTTCTCAAAAGTAGTGCACGGTTTACAGAAGAGGGTGGCATTTGGGATGCTGGCCTGTCCGTTGGAGAGATCTATGCTGTGACACACAGCAGCACAGGGACACGTTATTGTTCAGAGTGCTGCATTTCTATCAAGTTGAACACTTCCCCGGCGTCACGACTAGGAGCTAGCCCCGACTGCATTCAAACCTTAAAAAAATTAAATAAAACACTTGTTCATACACTCTGCACACTCGCTCTAACACAAGCGCTCTCTGGTACACGCAACACACACACACAAAGAGAGCAAAGAGCAAAAAAAAAAAAGGGAAGTCTGACAGGTCGTTTCATGCATTTTTATGCAAGTGGCATCTAAAGGAGCTTACTGTAGAGATGTGCCGCGGAGGCCCCCTCAGAGAATTAGCACACAGCATCTGGTGTCATCTATTAATAGTGGAGCGGGAGGGGTTGTGTGTGTGGGAGAGGGAGTGTGTTATGCTTGTGTGTGTCAACGTTATGGGAAAGGTAAACTCTTCAGTGTTACCGTTCTGCCATTTTGTAAAGATATTAACATGTCAAAGTGGCAGGTGTGTGTGTGTGTGTGTGTGTGTGTACGTGGCAGCTTTCTCAATCCGCCTCTCTCCAACCTGGTCTCCTTTGCATTCTAGTGGTGGGTTGGGGCGGGCTGGGGCAGAGGGTAAGGTCGGTGTCGGTCGCAGCCTGCCGCGGCTGGCTCATTCAGACACGCCTTGGTGTGTTTGTTGCTTCTGGGATTAGCGGTGAGCAGCACCTGTGTGCAGGTGAGGTCGTGAGCCCGAGCGCAGAGCGTGTACACACACAGCGGTCGGGGCCAGCTGGGCCCTTCAGGTGTGTCCCGTCCTCCTCCACACTTTGATGTACTTCACATAGTTTTAATGACGGATAATAACAGAAAGAAAGAAAAATATATTCTGTGGATTAAGATGGGGTTTTTTGTGTTGCAAAGCTGCAGACTGACAAGGAACTGACTGTCATCAGTAGGGTTACAAAATTCGGGGAACTTTCAATACATTCCCTGGTTTTCTCAAAATCCCAGTTGGAGGATTTGCGGAATAGGGAGGGAATAAGCAGAAAATCCTCCAACCCGGGATTTCTTGAAAACCAGGGAATTTATTGAAAGTTCCTGGAATTTTGCAACCCGAGTCATCAGTCAAAGGTTCAGGGAAGGTGGGGCTCTGGATGAAGGTTCCCTAGGTACAGATCTAGGATCAGCTTCCCCTTCCCCAATTGTAACCTTAAAAAAAGGGACAATCCAGTTGCTACATCCATTTTTGGGATTTAGAAATGAATGAAACACACTCAATGACTCGTGAAGAATAGAACTTATGAACGCCTCATGAGCTTAGTTCAACTGTCAGACGCCCATCAGAACCCAAAATAGGAGCCTGTTTTACTCCAATATTTGGAGACAAAAAATACGCTTAAAACTATGAATGTGTTTATCTTGGATTGGTCAGTCGTTTCATCAAGAGCTCTAATGAATTTTAGAGTGGTTACATTTCTTCAGGCCCATCCCTCAGCTTTTTACTAAAACCCGTGCGATGCTGTGACGGCCCTAATTCCACAGGGGACGAGCCGGCAATAACACTTAAAAAAACAATAATAATAATGATTGGTCCTCTTAACACCCGTTCGCCAAGCTGTAAAAAGCCCTGTCCTGATTGGATCGGCCTCCTCTCCTCCCAGGCTGTCTGAGTCAGAGGTGGAGGATGCTGGAGGTCGGAGCAGCCTGTGGTACTCAGTATGCCGAGTGCCACGCGGTGTTGTGAGGGAGCGAGAGAGGGGAGGGAGGGGACGGACAAACATCCGCAGTGCCGTTCCATTGTGCTGCTGTACTCTGCTCCTGGCCCTACAGCTCATTTGACTTTCCCACAGTCTGGAGGTCACGGGCCTTCTCTTTTCCCCCCCTTCCATCTTCCTTTCTCCCTGTCCCTTCTCCATCTCTTTATCCCACCTGGCCCAGTCCTCCCGCTCTCCCCCTTTTTCCCCTCCTCCTTTCCCTCTCGCCCTCTTCTCTCTGAGCGCATAGGCGGCGTATGAGGGCATTGGGACGCAACCCCCCCCACCCCCTGTCGCCGTAGCGATGTGAGATCAGAGGCGTGGCATCCTTCCAGCTCATCAAACGCGTAAACCATTTAGCTGTGCTGTGGCTGTCAGGGGGAGGAGGGAGGCAGGAATCAAGCTGCATGACAAGCATAATTTGGGGGATTTTCTGCAACGCGTCATGCCAAAGAAAATATCTCCTCGATAAAATAATTGGAATGTCGAGGAGGGCAGCCATTCGCCCGCAAGACGAGCTGAGAAATGAGGCAGAAATAAGATACATTTTGTTGCCTTTGTCAGACGAAAGGAAAAAACACACACACACACACACACACGACACTAGCGCACACGCACACCTCGGTCGTACCAGATGAAACGAGATAAAGAGATTAAGAAAGTACATTGCATGCAAGAGGAGATGCAATCTGGAGGGCCATTAAGCACTCCCGTTAGACAGACAGACTCATAAAAGGAGTTCACCTGGCCTGCCTGGTGCACACAGTACCACAGAGCTACTCACTGAACTCTCACACACACACACACTGAGGAGAGGGTAATGCAGCTTATTTCACCTGCCGTGGACACACACACATCACACGTTTCATCTGCATACCCCTGTGAAATGACTTTCAATGAGGAGCAGCACAGTAAAAAGGGGGACCATAGCTCTGCTACGATAAACATCTGGCCCAGAGTTCTCTTTCCTTTCTTCCCAACATGCACCTGAGCATATCCGGAATTTGATTCATGTCCCCGGCGACTGCCGAGCACCTTCGCAGCGGTCTAGTTTAGTAGCGGCCTGGCTCTGAGTTTATCTGTGTTGTGTGTGTGAAAACGGGCTCCGGTGTGCATCTGTTTAAAAAGGGGGGAACAGGAAGTAACTCTAGCCAGGCCTACCGTTGATCCCTTTGGCATGGCCGTCTCATCCACCAGCAGATAAAGGACATTCAGCGCCACCAGCAGGACTGAGATAGTCTACGGAGGAAGGGAGCCGAGAAACAAGAGGGGGTTTTAACATGATCAGGTCAAAGACAACACAGAACTAATCGATGAGTGGTCGTTTGGTCCGTCCCCTGGAATGCATGTTGTTCTGTAAGCGGTTCCACACTCAGCTTGAATAATCTCAGGCACTTGGGCTCAGCAAACGCACCGTCGCTGTACAACACTGAGCATGCTAAAAGAAGCAGATTACTCTGTGTGTGTGTGTGTGTGTGTGTGTGTGTGTGTGTGTGTGTGTGTGTGTGTGTGTGTGTGTGGGGGTTCAATTGAAAGCCCAGCTGTCGCAGCGGTGACTATTTAGCCGAGCCTTTCCTTAAACACGGTCGACAAAAGACACCACACCCAGGGGTTTGATGCTCAGTGCTGCAGACGGGGGTCAGGTGGCTCCCTGTTCCCGATATAGTGCACTATATAGGGCTGTCTCTTATACACATCTAGATGTGTATAAGAGACAGGAAGGAGGGAGAGAGAGAAGGGGAGAGAGTTCGAGAAGGAGAGAGGGGGGGGCAGAGAAAGAGAGAGAGGATGGGGGGCAGAGAAAGAGAGAGAGGATGGGGGGCAGAGAAAGAGAGAGAGGATGGGGGGCAGAGAAAGAGAGAGAGGATGGGGGGCAGAGAAAGAGAGACAGAGGACGAGACAGCGTGCAGAGAGAGAGGTCAGTGTTGGGAAACCACCACATTCAGAATTTGGAGTCCTACTGTATATGCAAATACGAGCAACACCTCAAATCAATCAAGAGCACCCCTCCGCGCCGGTCGGGTAGAAACCGGAAGCATCCGGTTTTCAGGGGGAAAGGAGGAGGAAGCAAAAACAGACACTTCTGGGGTTCTTTTGCCGACCCGCTCAGGAGTTTCTTCTACGCCTGGTACATTAGGTTAAATCAAGAGTGAATCAACTCCGATATTATTAGACTGTTTTCCTAAATTGGTTCATTAATTAATATATCAAAGATATTAAAAGGTGAGGAGTGGCACCTCATGGCCTCAGGGTTTATTTAGAGTTAGTTGGTTTGGTTAAACATATGGTGAATGCGTTCCAACACCATCTCTTCTCTCAGGGCCCAGAGGGGCTGAAGGTAATATGGCCTTCACAACAAACCAGAAAATCACAGTCTTCCTCATTAATTAGTCAGACAAATCTTCATTATAGAAACAGATCAAACAAAAGCTGAGATTCTGATGAACTTGATTTCTAAGTCTACCTGTTAAATGATGGGAGGTCGTGCTGCTGCTACTGATATGCCTTCTTGCTCTGACATAAATAGATGGTTGCAGAGATGAGGCCTCAATCATTGTAAATCACTCTACACATTGAGAACCTGCCTGACCATAGTAACACGTCAGCATTGATGGCTTCTGAAGACTGACTGATGGGCCACGGACAGTAAAGGACTTGTGATGTAATGCCCTTTTGAAATCACTTTATAACACTGTGGTTCAGTGTCCTTACTATGAGCTTGTCTGATTTGCACTCCATCCCGCTCTCCCTACACCTCCCTCTACCACTCACTCTCCTCCCTCCCTCCCTCCACCACTCACTCTCCTCTCTCCACCACTCACTCTCCTCCCTCCACCACTCACTCTCC
>NC_036854.1:49529128-49536503 GCF_002910315.2 Salvelinus sp. IW2-2015 | reverse complement strand
GCTCTCCCTCCCTCCCTCCACCACTCACTCTCCTCCCTCCACCACTCACTCTCCTCCCCTCCACCACTCACTCTCCTCCCTCCACCACTCACTCTCACTCCCTCTCCACCACTCACTCTCCTCCCTCCACCACTCACTTCTCCTCCCTCCCCTCCCTCCCCTCACCACTCACTCCTCTCCTTCCCTCCCTCCCTCCACCACTCACTCTCCTCCCTCCCTCCCTCCCTCCACCACTCACTCTCCTCCCTCCCTCCCTCCATCCATCACTCTCCTCCCTCCCTCCCTCCCTCCCTCATCACTCACTCTCCTCCCTCCACATCTCCCCCCCAGGTTTTCCTGTGTCTACCCTGAAAGGCTGTGCTCACTGAGCCTGTACTTTGTCAAGGTTTTTCTAAGGTTTTGATCAGTAAACATGGTCAAATAGTTAGCCACAGCATACTGTCGATTTAGGGCCAGATAGCACTGCATTTTGCTTGTCCTGTTTCCCAATAAGCACTGTAGTTTTGTTTTGACTGTGATGGATGTTTTCTGGTGTCAGGGGGAGGAGGGAGGCAGGAATCAAGCTGCATGACAAGCATAATTTGGGGGATTTTCTGCAACGCGTCATGCCAAAGAAAATATCTCCTCAACAAAATAATTGGAATGTCGAGAAGGAGGGCGGACGGTCGCCCGTAAGACGAGCTGAGAAATGAGGCAGAAAGAAGATACCTTTTGTTGCCTTAGTCAGACGAAAGGAAAACACACAAGAGACTAGCGCACAACACACACTTCGGTTGTAGCAGATGAAACGAGATGAAGGAAGTACATTGCATGCAAGAGTATTAGGTTCTCCAGTCAGACTCATAACAGGAGTTCACCTGGTCTGCCTGGTCCACACAGAGCTACTGACTGAACCCCCCCCCCCACACACACAGAGGGTAAAGCAGCTTATTTCACCTGCCGTAGACATCACACATTTCATCTGCATGCCGCTGTGAAATGACTTTCAATGAGCAGCAGCACGACAAAAAAGGCATCCAGGCCAGCTCTGCTATGATAAACATCTGGCCCAGAGCTTTCTTTCCTTTCTTCCCAACATGCACCTGAGCATATCCGGAATTTGATTTATGTCCCCGACGACTGCCAAGCACCTTCGCAGCGGTCTAGTTCAGTAGCTGCCTCGCTCCGGATTTACCTGTGTGTGCGTGCGTTAGGGCTTGTATAAGAAAAAACGGCCTCCGATGTGAATCTGTTCATAAGGGGAACAGGAAGTAAGTCTCTCTCGCCATTATAGCCTACCTCTGATCCCTTTGGCATGGCAGTCTCATCCACCAGCAGATAGAGGATATTCAGCGCCACCAGTAGGACTGAGATGGTCTAGAGAGGAGGAGGAGTTGAGAAACAGAGGGATTTAGCTAAAAAGATTAAGTCAAAGACAAGACAGAACTAATCATCGGTTTGTTTGTCTGTACTCTGCAAAGTGTGTATTCTGTAAGCAGTCCCACACTGCTGCTGTACAACAGGAGCATGTTAAAGAGGCAGACTACTCTACATGGGGGATTCAATCGAAAGCCCAGCTGCTTCAGCGGTGTGACTATTTAGCGGAGCCTTTTCTTTAACACGACCGGGCAAACGATAGGGTGCCATAGGGCTCTGGTCTAAAGGAGTGCACTACATAGGGAATAGGGTGCCATTTGAGATTGCAAACTAAGTTGACCAGGGAGAACTCCCCAGCAGCCACCAAGGCTTTATGCTTCATATGCCATTGGGAAACAGGGGGTGGTTGGTTGGTTGGGGGGCTTTCGTGGGAGTGACTGGCTGCAGTACTATCAATCTGAATACTCACCGTCCCTGTGAGTAGTATTAACATCACAATGGGGTAGAGCAGGTTCTTTTCCCATGCAGACGCTTTCTTCCTCCTCTCTAGGGGAGGGAAGAAGGGAAGGTAGGAGAGAGAGAGAGAGAGAGGATGAGAAAGAAAGACAAAGAAAGAGATGGGGAGAGAGGTCAGAGTTGGGAAACCACCACATTCATTGAGTTCGGGATTCTAACCATTTGGGCAAATACGACCAATACCTCAAATCAATCAAGAGTGAATCACTTACGATATTAAAGACTGTTTTCCTAAACTGTTTCATAAATATATCAAAAAGTGAATAGTGAAACCTCATGGCTTCAGGGTTTATTTATAGAGTTAGTACAACTTGGTTTGGTAAAACATATCGTGAGTGTGGGCACCAACATTATCTGCTCTCTCATCAGGGCCCAGAAGGTAAGTCTTCCTCTTTAATTAGTCTATCTTCCTATATAGAAACAATGACGGAGTACAGATGAAACTGAAAGCTGAGATTGAAATGAACAACTTGATTTATAGGTCTACCTGTTAAAGGATGACAGACCGTGCCGCTACCGATCTGCCTTCTTGTTCTGACATAAATAGATGGTTGCAGAGAATAAGTCTCCAACTTTTAATCGTTCCACACATTGAGAATCTGCCTTATAATAGTATTATGTCAGCATTGATAGCTGCTGAAGACTGACGGAAGAGTACACAACAGCATGGGCCAAGGACAGTAAAGGACATGTGATGTAATGTCCTTTCTGAAATCCCTTTATAACACTGTGGTCCAGTGTCCTTACGACTAGCTTGACTGACTTGCCCTCTATCCTTCTCTCTTACCCCCCCCTCCATCGCTCTCCCTCCCCTTGTGCTAGGCTGGGCGGCCTGTGACGTTTGCCAAGGCTCACTCTATATGCACCCTCCTGCTAAATTAATGACATCACTAAAAGGCTGGGCACAAGATAAAAGTTTGCATCTTGTCTAATATCGTAAGTGCCTTTGTGGCCTCCTCTCCCCCTCCTAACCCCCAAAAGCCTCGGCGTGCACCCACTGTACCTCATTTATAATATCCTAAAAAGCACAGGAAAGAATAATTATCGAGCAGAAATGCTTTGGGACTTGTCCAAATTAAGAAATAAAGACCGAGAGGGAAAAGAAAGGGTCGCCGGCTCTTAGCAATATCTGAAAAGCCTACTTCTTTGTGTGTGTTTCAATGGGGAATTGAACGGGAAGTCCCGAAAGACAGCATCTGTCCATACAAACTAGAATTCGAGTGAAGCATAAAACGCGGCGCCGGAACTCACCCAGTTTACTCCTCTGATCTCGGACGATGTCCAATTCTTTGTTGAGTCGGTGAGCGCTTCCTTGGGAATGAGAGTGAGATGATGTTGACCCTGCGGACATGGAAACAACCACGTCAAAAACGAGGGTCTCGGGGACGTCGTTTTATCAAGCTTCTGACTTGTAGTCCTCCCTCGTTACTCTTTTACACGCCACTCACCCAGGCACCACTTAGTCACTGTGATTAAACTGCCAAGTATCGGACAAAGTTTGTTCACTTGATAAAAATAGGGAGGTTAAATAGACTGCTCGATTAGCTACACGTGATCAATGTCAAAGAATTGCTCATCGTCGGAGAGCAAGTGGTGTCCCTTTAACAGTTAGATTAAGCATTTTGTCACTGTTCACGTAAGTACAGTTATTTCTCCAGAAAAGGTTGAAGTGGGTTTGCACTAAATGCTACAATTAAGAGTGTGTCAACTTGACATATGTATTTTCTTACCTCAACCCTTTATGGCATTTCACTTATTTTACCTGAATGGGTAATCCTGCTTAGTACATAACAACGTGATCTCTCAAACAAGTAAAAAAATATATATATATAATCTTGTGTGTCAGTGCTGTCTAGCGAGCGAACGGGTGCATGCTCCAACTGGTCCCGGGGCTCGGGAGAAGACAGTGAGGGATTCTCCATGAAAACCACAAGGGCAGCTCATTTAAGGCTAATTTATTTTGTTTTACTTCCAGCCATGACATACAGTTTGGAGGCCTCAAAGCCAAGTGGAAGAGTAACCATTTGCATCCCCTGGGGTGATTGGCAGATCAAGACCAATTAGTTCAGTGTTACACTGTTACTAGCGTGCAATAAAAAGTGATCCTTCATCTTTGTTACAGGGGTAAAGAACCAAATCACTTCTATCAAATCTTTTTTCCAGCCCAACTATTATGACACACCCTGTCTGGATGGGCTTTGGGATCCAAAGAGAAAAAAAATAACAAAAAAACGACAGAGTAAATGGAGGGCAACAAAAAATAAATAGAGTGGATCCTGTCTGTGCCCTGCCTAATACCTGTCCCAGGAACGCAGATGGGGAAACTTTGAACCCTCAACCCAAATGCAGTCACGGTGCAACAGGAAATGACACTAGCAGTTCAACAGGACGTGATTTGAGTCGGACACAACATTGAGCCCTGAGGGGCGCCGTGGCTATTCAGCCACAACATATTTCATATAAAATTGCTAATCTATCTGGAGAACGGATCCAAACAAACTCTGCACCCTCACCTTACCACAGTAATCCTTTTATTACACTGACTCCAAACACATTTCAGGCTCCAACTAGACGTGACTATTATTAGGAACATCAACTCATCTGAACACCAACCAAGAACAACATCATTACATGATAAAAAACTAACGCAGGAGATAAAATGCTATTATGCACTTTTCCTTTAAGAAGAGACATCGCTCAAGCAAAAGTAAGCAGAGTAGACAGCACCCCCCTCCCCCCCCCCAAAAAAAGAAAAGAGTTCCAGAGTTAGTGCACGTACAGACGCTGCTACATGTTTCGAAAAATAATTTCACTTTCCAACCTTCACCATAGCTTAGCGATTACGTCACCTAGCATTATGCTAAGCAGCATGCTGAGGTGACGGACGGCGGCGTCGGCAAGATCATCGTGCCGCATAGCATCTGGACCAGAGTACGCGGCTGCTGCCTCGCAACACACCGCGCGAACCAGAGTGGCTAGCGAGCCTCAGACACATACTTCACATCCACATTGTAGTCATTTAGCAGACACTCTTTTCCAGACCGACTTACAAGAGCAATTAAGGGTTAAGTGCCTTGCTCAAGGGCACAGGCAGATTTTCCCACCTAGTCGGCTCGGGGATTCGAACCAGCGACCTTTCAGTTAACCGCCGGCAACCTTCTTAACCACTAGGCTGCCTGTCTCCTATTGTTACGTCGCCCTCGCGCCTAATATCAACCGTCTCTGAAGATGTGGCATGAGGTACAAAATGAAACCCATCCTTGTTACTCTCAATGGAACGCCGTCAAACTACATAGACCTAAGCATTGACACCAAAGTACGGGAAATAAAGCTTTGAAAAAGGGGAGAATTTGATATCTTAATCCATTGTCAAGACATTGTGCCATATCACTTGTAGTCTAACGTGCACAATCAATTTCCTCAAAATGACCAAACACACTTCATTAATCCGAATGCCCCAAACTGCAATAACTTAACGAAAGATGGGTCCAAATATGATCTCCTTTCTCTTGAAGTGTACACTCGTTCACTACTTCCCACAAATCAAAAATCATTGCCTAGGAGGGGAGTTTCTGCCTTATTTCTTATACTGATTTCAAATCAGTAAAGGGAAGTGAACAAGTGCATACTTTGGGAGGAAGGAGAGATAATTGGGACGTAGGTAGCTAGACTCTCTCAATAAAATAGGCTATAGCATAGCAAACAGGGACACCTGGTGGAGGGGTTGTACCAAATCAGATTGCACCATTTTGTCAGGCCAGTGTAAACTACGCATACGTAAAATGATCCTGACATCAATGACAGGCAGTTCAACCTTGTACATACGCAACACATTTTAAAAAGGACAAGCTTGCCTTCCCATGACTGGCCAGGTAGTCAGATCTGATATTTTAATGAGCGTGCCACTGCGTGTCTACCGGCGGTTCGTACGGTCCTATCAAACCTATCGCAGAGTAAACATACACACACAGCCACTCAGCCGGAATAACCCACCGCTCATTCCCATCTAGAGCAAACAAACAAATCCTAAATGTAATTGCACAAAGAAGAGACGCAAACTCAAAACCCCCCCGAAGAGTAAATCTACATCAACACAATCCATTGACTCCACTTAATAATCCCAAACAGCAAACAAACAAAAGATTAACGAGAGAGGTCTAATCTACGGGATGTCGGGCGAGGGATGCAGAGGACACAGGCCAAGCGAGGAGAGGACATTGGGCGCTTGTGGAGTGTGTCCTGTGAACTATCCCTGAACCTCTTCCTTCTTCTCCCCTTCTCGGGAAAGATCAGAGGGAACCTCAGCCTCCACTCGTACCCTCAGAGTTTCACCCGAGTGTGTGTGTGTGTGTGTGGCGACCCCCCCCCCCCCAAAGAAATTCTGGGATTCCCGATAAGGCGACACGGATCTCGCTACTCAACGCCTGAGCGAGAGCTCTTTTCCCATCCTGCTCAGCCCGATGATAAGGAACAGATTATACTTATTTTATCAGGTGTTCAAAGCACCAGCGTTTGGCGTAAGCCCTAGGACACCAAGCAGCTAAAGAGAAGGCCTATTGAGAGGAGGAGCGGCGTAGCGTTTGAAAACAGCGGTATCAGCCCAAGCCATCTCCCGTACCTCCCTGGTTTGTAAAGACACTCATCCTCTTCATTTACTTGCATCTGTACACTTGGTTGCGTGCTTGACTTGATATTAAAGTATGTTTGGCAGTACTCTCAAATACTTCCTGCTTTGAGGGATTCCTCAACACTAAAGGAAGGAATCTGGGAACAGTGGCGGTAGATAAAAAAGGCAATGCAGGCAGGTTGACAAATTGTGTATTTTACTGAGCAACTTCCCTAAACCTGAGCCTTTCCTGGGGAATCAGAGTCCACCGTACTTAGACTACTACTAACTAGGCTATAGTTTATCAACATCTAATACACCACCATCAGAATCACAAATGCCACCATATTCCCTACACAGCGCTGTTTTTGAACAGGGCCCATAGGGCACTAAAGAGGGCATAGTGTGCCATTTGAGACACAACCATTGTCCAGGATGATTTACATTCCCTCCTAATGAGGGGCCGGTAATTACCAGTCTGGGGCTTGAGATCAAATGAGGAAATCACCTGGCCAGTAGTGACAGTGTGGCGTGTGCTCAGACTTCTTAAATTGACTCTTAAACTCTCCACCAACGCAATTTATGGTCTCCGACCATGGCAGCTGCAGCATGTCCTTGAGAGAGAGACATGGAGCGCGAGAGAGACATGGAGCGTGAGAGAGTACGACAGAGAGAGAGCGAGAGGGCGAGAGAGAGCGAGAGAGAGCGAGAGGGCGAGAGAGAGCGAGAGAGGGAGCGGGCGAGAGAGAGAGAGCGAGCGGGCGAGAGAGCGAGCGGGCGAGAGAGCGAGAGAGAATGAGCTCAAGAGAGAGAACGAGCGCGAGAGCGCGAGAGCACGAGAGAGAACGAGAGAGAACGAGAAAGAGAGAGAGAACGAGAGAGAGAACGAGAGAGAGA